>NC_135536.1:162268974-162603349 GCF_045843805.1 Urocitellus parryii | reverse complement strand
AGCCCAAGAAAGGCAAATATTCTGCATCACTCCTCCTGCCTCTTTGGAGATGATATCCTTGATCTAAAATTTAGCCTCAGATCCTCAGACTTCCTGAAACTGCTATCACCAACCCCTCTGAATAGAGCTCAGTGTGGACTGGACCAAACCAGAGAATTTCCCTGATGTCCACATTGGTTAGTTCATTCTTAGGGGATTTTGAGGAATTGTTTATTTCCAGAAGGCAAAGCATGATTATTTAAATCTCATAGATGAACAGACTTGAGATTCATTTGTATAACATAGTTTATACAAAATCCTTTTTTAAAGAGATGATGTCATGAGCTATAAGAAAGATAAGTGAAGGTTAGTTAGCACAATGCTTCTCTCCAATACATAGTTATTAAAATGACATTTTATATTTTCTTTTTTACACTGTGCTAGAGTTACCCAAAACACTTTCTAATACTGTGTATATTAACTCCTAAGCAATTACTCATATCGGTCCTTGAGCTATTATTTTTCTTTGTAACATACATCTTTACAAGTATGTGTTTTTTTTGTCACTTCTCCCAAACATTTTGAAGATATAAATTTAAAATATAAATGCCATAGGGCTGGAGTTGTAGTTCAGAGGTAGACTGCTTACTGCTTACCTAGCATGTGTGAAGCACTATGTTTGATCCTCAGAACCACATGATATAAATAAAATAAAGATTTTATATATATATATACACATATATATATATATATATATATATATATATATATATATATATGCATGCCACAATATGGCAGTATAGTTTTGTACTTCCTAGGGTACTTAATGCCCTATTATATTCTGTTGGTTCTAGAATGGGAAAATTGTGTTTATTGATTACTGAATTTTGAAGTTAAGATGAGCATAAGAGAAGGATAATGGGATATTTCAAGTTCAGTTTGTCTATATATATCTCTCAATAGTTTGAATCTCACCTAAGGCAAGTCACTTATATAGATGAGCCTCAGGTTCTTTGTAGCTTGCAGGAAAATTGAGTAGATCAAATTGGATTCTCTGTGTGGAAATGCCTTAATTACTGTTCTTCATTTTTTCTACTTTCTGTGCTTTTTATCTGTTTTGGTTCTCAGAATTTCTCAGAGATTAACTGAGTGTGTTATATGTTGGGTAAAATGGGGACATTTAAAAGCATAGTATACCCTGGGCCACAGGGATGAGAAACCACGTTTGTACTTGATGATTTAAGTCATCACATATGGAGGTACCAATTGATTTCAAAAACATCACCCACAGCTTGGGTGCAGAAAAACCAGGACAACTTACCCTTATTCTTCTCTCCCACCCTCTTAAGGAGTTATCCTTTTTGAGTTAAATGCTGTTTTTTGTTTGTTTGTTTGTTTGTTTTTTGTAATGAAGAATATGCAGGAACACTGGACAGAAATAGCACATAAGCTCTGTGGGAATTCCTAGAGGAGCTGATGACCAAGGTTCCACTTGGGTATTTTCTAACTTGTCTTACAAAGAACAAAATAATGTTGCTGATTTATGGAGCTGATTGGGGGAAGATAGAGTCATTACTATTTTTTTTTTATTTTTGTACATGTCAAATAACTGTTTAGAATTGCTCACCTTGATTTGGGATATCATCACTCACATAAAAATAGTCTTTTATTTTCATTGAGATTTTTTGTGTGCAGGTACAGACTCTATTCACAGTGTGTTTCATATGCCATAACAAATAGATAAATCATCCCCAGCCACAGAGTTCATGCCAATTTACAGTAATTTTGCCCTCAGTGCTAAAATTCTGGCATTTTCAGGGTTGTTACCCTATAATGTTATTTCAGTGAAGAAATAACAGCACTTTTCTCTATCTCTTAGAGAGATCTTCTGGCATTTTCCAGGGCATTAATCACAGGATCTGTGTTTAATAAAAGGAGAAGTGGAAAATATGAAAAAATGAATTAGATTTCAAATAGCACTGAAGGGAACATTGTGAATGCAGCATGTTGGGAGGTGAATATTTTGGACTTTTGACAATGTTAAACTTGAATACCTTAATAGTATAATATTTCTCTATTCCTTTGGGATACAAAATGTTGAGTAAAGGGGAAAAACATCCATTCCATTTTATTTTTAATTTCTATTGATTTTTTCACTATCATTTTCCCTAAATTAGGCATTTAAAAATCAAGACAAGATTGGATTTTTTTCTTAAAAAGATAAAATTAAATGCTAATGGCTTGAAAAAAGTCATTGGATGATAGTAAACCAACTTTGCTTCACATTTAATAGAGGAAAATTATTTAATTAGCATTATTTTCATGGCCCAAATTTCTGTATACACGATACATAATTATTTTGTTCAAAATAATTATGAGAGTGCATATTATAAAAATATCTTTGATATTTTGGATCTCTACCTTCATTACACTTGATAAAAATGTAAAGATTGGTCACAAAAGATAGGTTTTCCTGAAAACAGTTCAAGCCAAAATGTACAGGACGATAGCATAAAGCACACCAGATAAACTTTCATAATATTTCTCTTATTTATTTTTTAAGATAATGAGAACATCAATGAAAAGTCTGGAAGTCTTTTTATATTTTTCCCATATTTTGTATTATTTCATTATAATTAAGTATAGTGGTGGGATTCATTGTTTCATATATATATATATATATATATATATATATATATATATATATATATACAATACAGCAATATAATTTGGCCAATATAATTCCCCAGAATTTCCTTTGTCCCTCCTTCCCTCCCTTTCTCCAGTCCCCTTAATCTACTCTACAGATCTCACTTCGATTTTCATGAGATTTCCCCATGTACTTTTTTATTTCATTTTCCTCTCTAGCTTTTACTTATGAAAGAAAATATGCATATGTCTTGTTTTTATTCCATTTACTAGTCATAGAGTGACATGGGTACATTATTTAATCTGTATGACTGAAGTATCAATATTCTCATTTTCCAAATGGGTAACACTGTGAATGGTCTGCCTTTTGAGGGTGGAGGTGAGCATAGAACAAAATAATGGATGCTATTGCGCTGTGAAAAATGGCAAAATCCCATATGAAGGTGAAACATTGCCTGACACCTCTGTTCCCTTTCAGTTTTACCAGTGCATTTCAAAAACTCTTGAAACTTGCAAAATAAGATGTATAGCTAAAGAATCTTATAATCTTATCTTTCTCAAGGGGAAGATTCATTCAAGACCCATCAGGAAAGTCTCTTGACAGAAGTCCAACTGCACATACTTTCTTGAGCTCAGTAAACAGTTTAAACAAAAGTTTGGGATTAAGTGGGATGTTTCTACTGGAAAATTCCTTGAGAATAGCACAATTCCTTGTCCATAATAGGTCCTTAGTGTATGTTTGCAAATTGATTGAACTTTTACATGAACAGCAAGTGATCTGAATGTCAACTTTTTATGGGATAAAGTGCTGACTGATGATCTTTTGTGACCATTATGCTTAATAGTAATGGTCTCCTTACTGATGTTTCCCTGCCCTTCCATGGGCACACCAATTCTCAGCCAGTGTATGCATTTAAACTTGCTGTGCTTACACCATATCCCCAAGGAAGAGTTGGTTGTTGTACATTCTATTAAATAAAGTCCAAAAAATAAATCTACTTAAATCTATGAAATAGCTACAAGTATAAAACATTGCTTCTGCACATACACATACACAAGTTATTGTTCTATCCACTTGAAAAAATGAATAAATTTGATCCCTATATGGCCACAAATATAAAATAATGCCATATAAAATAGAAAAATGAAAATGCTCAAATCCTAAACCATTATTATTAAAAAATAATAATTTAAAAGAGAAAGATGAAACTAATATCCAGAAAGAAATGAGAACCCACAATTCTGTAAGTATACAAGTTGATTCTGGGGCTGTTGGCCATGGATCTAATTCCTTATGCCTAGGACTGGGGCTGGAGCTTCAGAAGGACAGTAGCCCTGCCAAGATGAAATCTGATCAATAAATTATAAATCCTGACCCTGGAAGGTATTTTGTTCAATCCAGTAGCCCATACATGAGCAAAAAAGCTCATCTCTGCTTTGAGACTTGGGTGAAATTTTTACCCACATGCAGATTTGCTAACTATCCCCCAAATCAGGAACTATGAATCTCCTAGACTGTATGTTTTTATTAGTCATGTGACTTTCAGATTCATCCTGCTTGAGTATATTAATGGTTCCATCTTTTATTTGTTGAGTGATTTTTCACTGTTTGGATGTGCTGCAACCTGTTTATCCTTTGATCCATTAGAAGGCATTAAGCTATTTTTAGTTTGGGGTGATTATGAATAAAGTTTACATAAACATCGGTATACCTTTCTCTGGACCATGTATCTATAGGTGGAATTGTTTGGTTAAATCTAAGAGAATGTTAATTTGTAAGAAACTGCTAAGTTTCTTAGCATTCACATAAGCAGTACATGAGACTGATGTTTCCCTGCCCTTCCATGCCCTTCCTTTTTTAAAAATTTAAGCTGGTTTAGGATTTGAGCATTTTCATTTTTACATTTTTATATTTTATATGGCATAATTTCTTGCATTCACATTAACAGTACTTGAGATTTCTAATTGCTCTTCATTGTCATGAGCTACTGGTCTTTTGGGGTTTTTAGTAACTATTTTTGTCATTCCAACAGATGCATTTCTCAATGGTTTAAATTTTTGTTTGCCTGAAGGATTATAATGATACATATGCCTTCATATACTTTCCTTTTTTTTAAATATCCCTCTCTGCTAAAATGTCTGTTTAACTCTTATCCATTTAATTTTTTTTTTTTAATTCAGCATGTTGAGTGTTATTTTGGAATTAGTCCTTTATTGAATATGTGATTTAAAGAGTCATACCCAGTTCTACAATTTATCTTTCCACTCTTTTATAAATGTTTTTTTTCTTTTTTTATAACATTTTTTTAAATGCTACTGAAGTTCAATATAGCATCTTTTTCCTCCAGGGATTTAGTATTATACCCCAAACTTCTTTGCCAAATACCCACACCACATCACTTTTTAAAAAATTTTAGTCTAAAAACTTTATCATGTGCCACAAGCTGTTCATGGGTTGCATGTGGGTCACTGCACATGAAAGCCTCATGGACAGAGACATCTGGTGTCTGGGAGTAACCAGCGGACATTTCCTATGGTCAATTGCCCAGGGACAATATGAATCTCTTTCCAGCTCTGCCAGGGCCCACAAAGCACCTGAGATGGGTGAGACCTGCCAAGATGCCAATCAACCTGCTAACCATAAGATATCAGGAAGCAAGACTTCGCCTTTGAAACCTTATGCCCACATTTGGTGTACCTCCCTGAATAAACCACTGGGAGCCATTTTCCTTTTGTCTAGTCCCAGAACCCATGTGGACTAGATCTACCAGGGGGTTCACATTATGTAAATTTACTTCTGAGTATCTGTGTTTTGTTACTTACTAATTATCTGAGATTGTAAGTTTTAGGGTGGCTTTGATTCCCCTGGGCAGAAAGAAGAACCCCTATTGAGATGCTGGCCATCATTTCCCTTCCCCCAAAATCATGTAAATATTTTACCTTTAAATCTATTCTTGAGGTAAGTTTTATATAAATTGTGAGATTGTGATGTTGAGAGTTTAGACTATTTTCTTTCTTTCTATGTATATCTATCTATTTATTTTGGTGTTAAGGACCTTGAACATGTTAGACAAGTACTCTACCAACTGAGCTATGTCTCCAGCCCAAGAGTGTTTTGCTTTTGGTATCTAGAATTATAATATTTTTGAAAACTACTTGTTGATCATTAGAACACCATTTGATTCCATTTGCTAACTATCTTTAAAAAAACCAATAAGCTATATTTTTACATATACACCTCTAGATTCTATGCTATCATATTGATGGATTTGTCTATTGCTCTCCAGTGTTACATAATCTTGTTTACTATAGGTTTATATTAATTTTAAAATCAAGTAGTAGGACTCTTACAGTTTTATTTCAACTATTCCAGTTTCTTTGTTCTTGAATATAAATCTTAGAATCATCTTGTCTAGGTCTACATAATATCCTGGTAGAATTTTTATTGGAGTTCTGTTAAATCTATAAATGGATTTGGGGGAAGTTTACATTTGTACTATGCTAACTTTCTTAATCCATGAACATGCTGTATATATTCATTTATATCAGTTGTTCTTGTTTCTTGGTCTGCATTTTATAATTTATAGTTTTAAATATCATATACATGCTTTATCTATAAACATTTCAATTTCTATAAGTTTAATAAATTGTATTTTTGAATTTTATTTTCCAATTTTCCATGACAATATATAAATGTTGATTATTGTGTATGGACCTTGACACCATGATCTTTCTAAACTCTTTAGTTCAAAGGGTTTTCCCCTTTTGTTAGTAGATTATTTGCAATTTTTCTACATAGACAATCAGAATGTATAGAAGGATACAGGACATCATTCTACCCTGTATGTCCTTGATTTAATTTTCTTGCTTTATTTTTTTTGTTGCTGTGACAAGTACCTGAAAAAAAGAAAAAAACTTAAAAGGAGGAAAGATTTATTTTGGCTCTAGATTTCAGAGGTTTCAGTTCAAGGTCAGCTGGTTGCATTGCTTTGGTCTTGAAGTGAGGTGGACCATCCTAGCAAAAGGACTTGTAGAGGACAGCTATCAGCTCATGGCAGCTGGAAAGCTAGGAGAAGAGAAGGAGAAAGGAAGGGCCTCAGGTCAAGACATATTCTCTCAGCACATCTCCAGTGATCTACTTCCTCCAATTAGACCACACCAGCTACAGTTTTACCACCTCCCAATAATGATATTACATTATACTAATCCATCAATTGTTAATCCACAGATGAATCCAAGGCCCTCATGATCCAATCCTGTCTTAAGATCTGCACCACTGAATACTACAGCATTGGTAACCAAGCCCTCAACACATGTATCTTTGGGAATACTTCATATTCAAACCACAACAATCTTCTACTCTGATTAACATGTTCATGTGGTTTTCATTCTTTAGTCTGTTAAAATTGTTTACTGCATTTGAACCAGACTTGCATTTCCATAATTCTCATTTGGTCATGGTACATTTTTTTTTCTTTTGCAAATTATTAGATTTGCTAATCATTTTGGAGGATTTTTGTGTATCTGATCATCAGGGGTATTATTTTTCTTTTATTATCTTTGCCCATTTAGTAAGTGGGATGATGCTAGCCTCAGAATAAACTGGGAGTTGCTGTTTTCTTGTTTTCCTCCCCCTCAGGGACTACTGTGTGATATCTTTCTTTTTAAATGTTTGTATTAATGTATCTATAAAAACAGAAGTATTTTTTATTGGGGTGTTTTTAGCTACAGGATTTTCAAATTATCTGTCTCATCTTGGATGATCTTTGGTGACTTTATGTTGTGATGATTTTATCTAAGTTTCTGAATTTATATGTATGGAATTTGTAATGTTCTTTAACATATGTTTTTATAACATTTGTAATGTTCTTTAAAATATTTTTTTAGTTGTTGACGGACATTTATTTATTTATCTACATGTGGTGCTGAGAATCGAACCCAGTGCCTCACTCATACTAGGCAAGTGCTCTACCACTGAGCTATAGAACCCCAGCTCCTATAATGTTCTTTTAAAACCTATGGCCATGTTGGTTAACCTTAATAAAGTACAGAAGAATTTGGGGAAAAAAAACTATGAAGTTTTATTACAAATACTTAAAATTTATCAAGTATCTAGATCTAGCTATTATTTTATAGGAAATCCAGGAAGTTATATATTAATAGATACCACAGTGATTCTAGTTAGAAAAATCTAGATTGTGGAAAATTCTAAAATATAAAATTCTAGTTTCTTCAATAAAAATTGACAAGGAAAATGAGATAAATAAAAACTAAATAAAATTAAGAAACGGGTTAAACAATAAAGATATATTATTTGAATTAAGATGTAGATGAACAGAATGTTAAAAATTGATATGACACAAAATTATAATCATGATTATCTATTTTATGATATTAAGAAAATATACTTTTAAATTATTTAAAAAATTGATTCTTTTTAGATATGTATGACAGTAAAGTATATTTTGATATATGGTACATATATGGAGTATAACTTTATCTAATGAGGATTCCATTGTACATGCTGTGAAATTTCACTGATGGTGTATTCATATATGAACAGAGAAAATTATGTCCAATTTATTCTACTGTCTTTCTTATTTCCACCTCCCCTCCTTTCCCTTTATTCCCCTTTGTCTAACCACTGAAATTCTATTCTTTCCCCCCATCCCCCTTGTTGTATATTGGCATCTGCATATTACAGAGAATATTCAACCTTTGTTTTTTTCAGTATTGGTTTATTTCACATACCATGGTCATTTCCAAATCCATCCATTTACTGGGAAAAGTCATTCTTTTTATTGCTGAATAATATTCCATTGTGTAAATATATCAGATTTTTAAAATCCATTCTTCTGTTGAAGGGTATCTAGTTTGGTTCTATGGTTTAACTATTGTGAGTTGAGCTTCAGTAAACATTTATGTGGCTGCATCACTATAGTATGCTGATTTTAAGATCTTTGGGTATACTTTTAAAACTTGAAGTGATAAAACAATGAAATTATTTTAAATAATGAAAAATGCACCTTGTTATAAACTGGAAGGATCAATATAATCAATTTTTAATTATAAAATATATTTTAATTAATTATAAGTAAATCTATAACACCAGTACAATGTTATTTAAAATCACACTAGTCCTTTTTCTTTGTAGAATTTGACAAAACTTTCAGAGAGTGTTCTGCTTTAAGTATTTTTCTCCTCTAAACTCCTGTTGAAATTTAATTACCAATTTAGTGGTACTGATAGATGGGAAGTTTAAGAAGTGATTAGGTCATAAGGACTGTCAAGGGAGTTTTAGTTAATGTGGCAATGGATCCCAGATTAAAGGTTAAGTTCATTCCCCATTCTCCCTGTAGGAACTTCCCTGTTCTTGCCTGTTCTTGAACAAAATAAATTTCTGATCAGTATAAACTACCCAGCATCAGGTATTCTGTTCTATCAGTAGAGAACAGACTCAGGGGGATGCAAAAATTTGCATAAAATATAATGAGTCTTATTTGTTACAAGATAATCCAGTGGGGAGGAAAGGACAGGTAGTAAATGCTCAGTTGAAACAAGATTGTTGATGACTTCATGTTTGCTGAAATGTGGGGCTGGTACTATGTTCTCTAAATTATTTGTTATAAAATATGTCCATAACAAATACTTTCTATACAACAAAAATTAGGACACAATTTTACAACAGTTTATGCAAATGAGTTATTTTTAAAAATAAGAAACTGCTGTAAAAACATGCAAAACTGAGTGACAGTGAAGAT
The DNA here is from genome assembly GCF_045843805.1 of Urocitellus parryii. Lineage (NCBI taxonomy): Eukaryota > Metazoa > Chordata > Mammalia > Rodentia > Sciuridae > Urocitellus > Urocitellus parryii. Next base: position 162,593,960 of record NC_135536.1, on the reverse strand, counting down.
ATGATATAAAAACATTAATGAGATAAGCAAACACTTAGAAGAAAATGCACATACTGAAAATGCATTTTCAATGAGTGAACTAAGCATTATTCACCATCATCAAAACAGTGGAAAGTAAATTGTGGAGAACAGAAGTTGATAAAATATAAACCAAGTCTATAAAGCCAAAAGCTAATTCTTTAAAAATGCTAACTTAGGAAAATCCTAGTGAGATCTATGAAGAAAAAAAAAAAAAACAAAACAAGAAGATACAAATGAATACAATTATGGATAAAATAGGTTTTTAAAAGACCCTTTAAATGAAGAAAATATTATAAAGTATTTTATGCAAAAATATTTGAAGGCATTCTAGAAATACATAAATTACTACAACTACTTTATTAAGAACAGGACTATTTGATCAATTCAGTCTTTCCAAGGCCAATCATTATTAGACTCGAGTTATGCCATACTTTAGGGAATAAAAACTCAGTAGTATGTAAAATCTGTTCCAGAAGAATTCAAACCAGAAAAATTTTGTACTCATTCATTATAAAACTTAAATAATTTAAGCATCCTGAGAAAAAGATTTTTAAATAATACATAATTACAAAACCTTGAAAAGGAATATTTATAAATTTGCACTGTAATTCAAAATTACATTAGTTATATTTAGGTGGCATTAAAGTTTACATTAATACAAAATACCTTAAATAAGAGAAAAGCAAATCAGGTACCACATAAGAAGAGAATGTACAGGTGGTGAACACAATGGGGGAAAATATTATCATTAATAATAAATAAAGAACAAATACAAATGAGTAATAAAAAGGGCACAAATGAAGAACAAAGATTTAAATAAAAAAATTCAAAAATATGAAAGGAAAATATCAAAGGATAATAATATCAAAAATATCAAAAAATATCAAAGGAAAAGATAATGTTACTAATGATTTGGAAAAGAGAAGTTAAAATAGAAAATTGGTAGCACTTCACACTTACAAATTTGGAAAAAATATAGTATATAAGTGTGTGTTTATGTATGTGACAATCCATGTCAGTGAGGATATAAAAAAATTGGAATTCGCATCCTGATGATCTGATCAACTGTATGCTAGTAGATGTTTAAAAATGGGCTCTTCAGGAAAACATGCCTCAGACTTGATTCATTTACTGATCTCTATGGTGCAACTGCTCTCACCTTGGTATTTTCAAACTAGCAATGGGTTATAATGCCACTGAACAGAGTAAAGATATGCACAATTAGAATTACAAGTCTAAAACCCAGCATTCTAATTTTTAAGTATATACCACTGAAAATTTCTAGCATATAGGAACAAGAAACTTAATCGTTAAAGAAAAAACTTTGAAAGTAATCTAAATAAATAAGCTTAAATCTAACAATACAAATAGAAACATATGGATAAATTACAGTGCATTTTCATAATGAACCACTGTTCAATGGTCGAAATAAATAAGGTAGAATCACATAGAGTAATGCAAATAAACCTCAAAAACATGATTTGGAGAGAACAAATAAAACTGAAATGTGCCAGCAGATGTGCAAATTTTATTTATTTATTTATTTATTTATTTATTTATTTATTTATTTTTTAGTTTTTGGAGGACACATACAAACATCTTTGTTTGTATGTTGTGCTGAGGATCCAACCTGGGCCGCATGCATGCCAGGCGAGCCCACTACCACTTGAGCCACATCCCCAGCCCAAGATGTGCAAATTTTAAACAATTGTTATATTTGGAAATGAGGTGTCCTCCCAAAGCTCTTGTTTTCATGCAGGAATAGTCAGAGGTAAAATGATTAGATTATGAGAGCTGTAACTAATTGTTCCATCCTAGTTAAATTGCCTAACTGGGTGGTAACCGTAGGTGGGCATGGGGAAGGGGAGTATGGCTGGAGGAGGTGGGTCACTGGGAGCATTCTCTAGAAGGGTTTATTTTCTCTATCTCCCCTTTCCTTTTTTCTCTCCCCTTTCTGGCCACCATAAGCTGAGCATCTTTCCTCCCAGCCCCCTATTCACCATGAAATTCTTTCTCAACCTTAGACCTGGAGCAATGGAGATGGTGACCATGGACTAAACCTCTGAAACTGTGGATCCAGGATTAACATTTCCTCTTCTAAATTGTTCTTGTGGATCCCAGCAATGGAAAGCTGGCAAATACAGCAATATTGTTTTGTTATGTATATATGTATGCAGTAAAATATGAAACACAGAGGAGAAACATATACCGTTATTTATTTTGTGACAGCCTCTGAAGTTGGAAGATATAGGTAGGTGCACGGCTTTAATTATTTGAATAATTTTTCTATGTTTGTGATTTGTTCACAAACATAGAAAAAGTTCTGCTATGAGCATAGCAAAACGTTTAGATCAGGATGGAAAGTACCTGGTTGTTGGTTGTATTAGTCTTACTTTTATTTGAATTTAAAATATAATATTTTGGGGGGGATCCTATCACTGGCCAGAGGAACTTACAGAGTGCTTTGATGAGAATAGGTTGTCTTGTGGACACGGAATGGCTTTTGTAGATACAAGGTCATCTTCAATATGAAATGACAGCAATATGTTTGAAGGCTCTCAAAGGGACTGTCATAATCTGAAGGAGCCAGAGAGGATTTCACACTTCATGAATTCTGCATCCGTTTCTTGAGCTGGAATGTTCCCTGTGAAAGGCAGTGGCTTTGAATCTGGGGCCACTGAGGTGAGGAATCACTGTGCTCATAAGTGATGATACTGTATATGTTAAAGTGAGATATCTGCTTTTATCCTACACAAAAGAAAGGGATACCAAAAGCAGTCATCTAAGAACACATTGGGGATGTCAACCTTGAACCAACACAGAAAAGGTGGCAGGCGTGAGATAAGACAGACTTGCTCTGTCATCCCTTGAATTCATTTCCTTCCTTGACATAGGCTAGCATTACAAAACTGATTTGAACTGTTACCCAAGTATCTGCTGGTCATTTGGAGGAACTGCCCTTCTAAGAAAGATAGGATAAAGATGGTCCTTAAAAAGCTAAAACTTTCCATTCATGTATACCATTTAGATATGAGACATCTCATAGAATCCCAGAAGGTCAGTGTTAGGATTCAGAGATCAGTTTATTCCTTTATTTACTCTTTTGCATGAGAAAATTAAGGTGTCAGAATAATTTTTGTGACTTTCCAGATATCTATAGTGGAAGAATGAGGTCTAGACCCAAATCATTTAATCACCAGGTAAGTATCCCACACGCTACTTAAAGACATGGTTCCATTACAAACTTTATGAAGACACTGGGATTCTTTCATATTTTCTGTTATTCCAAGCTTCCCCCAAAAAAATAAATGAATAAAATAAAAGTCTGCTGAAAGTCCCACAGAACTGAAATTGTTGAAAACAACTACTTCTTTAATTATGATATGCACTGAGCTGCTTTTACTCTTCACTTATCTCTGAAGTTGAATTACCAGTACCTCTGAATGCTCCTTGACAGGTCCCTGTGATTTGTATCAGCTCACAAAAATTAAAAAAAAAAAAATGCAGACTTGCGGCTCTCATTTGCCAGAATCCTTAAGATCTCTTTTATCATGCCCTGCTGCCTGGATGGAAAGAAGCATTCTCTTCAGTGGCAATCTGCTCTAATCATTTTTTATTCAGGTGGCAGGCAGGGTTGAAGCAAAACATGAAAGACAGTGATTGGAGCACAGTGTCTTCAGATGGCTTAAACCGCATCACTCAGGCAATTTTGATCCTTTTTTATTTAGCCACATTTAAACAGGCTTCTTTTACAGCTCAGGAGACCAAATCACTGCACAGGATATAAACAAGGTGCATCAGAAAAGAGCATGGCATTTGGAATCTAAAGTTATTCCCTTCTAGATGTGCATGACCTTGGATTTCTAAATCTGAATCCTCATTTCCTCATGAATAAAACGGGGAATGAAAAAATATATACTCATCACTGGATTATTGTAAAGGGGAAATGAGCTTTGAGAATTATGTATGGAAGTGATTTGTATATTTTAAAGTGTTGCTTTAATGTTAGCACCGCATATTCATTTTCTTTGTGAATTTTTAAAACTTGTCAACTTGTCTAGAAATTGGTTAAAAACAAAACACACTAAAAATTTCCCAGGTAATATCTAACTGAATTGCTTCTGTCTTCTTCTTCTTCTTCTTTTTTTTTCATAGCATTAGTATCTATTGCTTTACATTAATACTGTATTGAAATCCCAAGCATTTGTTTTACAAACAGAAATTATTACTTATTTTATAAATTATTTATTTATTTTATAAATAATTTATTCATTTATTTTACTGTAGAGTGCATTTTGACATTTTGTACACAAATGGAGCACAACTTCTCATTCCTCTGGCTGTGCGTGGTGCAAAGTCATTCCAGTAGTTATGCACAGAAATTATACAATCATATACTGCCGAATAGTGCCTATGTTCTATTTCAGAGTTATATTTTTTAATTGAATTCTCATTTTTTTGATAATTCTGTGTTGTATCATTCCAAAAAGTAGATGGTTAAAAGAGATTGTTTAATAAGCAACAGTTTTATTTACTACAGTTTTCTGGAGATGAGAAATTTTTTTTCTGCAAATGATACCTATTTAGTTTACTCCATTAGAAACAAACAAACAAACAAAAAATCAATGAGAAAAGAGGATGAGTGAGAGCCACTTGGGTCATGGAGGAAGAGCTTCAAACTGTCAGTTAGTTCCAGAGACTGGTTTAGAGAGAGGTCCCAGCCTTTGACAATATTGCCATTTCCCATGAGGCTGGAGAAAAAAACAAGTTCCATGTTCCCTTGAGGAGTTGTCTTTAATTTAGTTTGGTTTGTGAAGGTTGTTGGGGAGCTGTTAGTAATGAGATACCTGCACTGGGACTGTCACCTACAGTTTTCTGCTCAGATTACTACAGCACAGCTGCATTCCAGGTCTGGCCTCCAGGAGAGTTTCAGTGGATTTTCACACCATTGGAATATTTTTGTGCACTCCCCACTAAGGATAAAATCCTGTGATAGAAAACCTAATGGAATATTCTTTCCTTGTCTTAAAGGAAGGAAAGCCCCAGATCAGAGATAGTTGTTCAAACTACACCTCGGTCAATATTGCTCTGCCAGTTGCGACTCAAGAGGCAACTATCAATAAATCCAACTTAACCATAAATATTATAACCATTTCCCCTCTAACACCTAAAATCCCTGTAGGTTCTCTAAGAAAATGGAAGTACAAAATTTGTGCCAGAGTGCTAATGCTAAATATACAAAGTAATACTTATTCCTTTAATAATTTAAGGCTTTTCTCTCAAAAGTGTTCTTAAAGACATAGAAACTTGTGATTCTCCTGCCTCAGCCTCCTGAGTCACTGGGATTATAGGCATGTACCACCACACCCCATGCCCACATGGTTTTTATCCTACTACACCCCTTATCCTCTTCTCATGGCTCCAGGATAGGATGATCTAATGATCTGGACACTTTCCTCTACAGGATAAATTGCACTTGTCGTAGAGGTGACAGTAACAATGGGTGTTGGATTGGATTTGTATTTTCAGGGCTTTCCAAAGAGCCCCCTGTCTGGAAGATGGGGATCAGGCTTTTATCTCAGGGAATCTTCCATATTAAACCAATCATCTTCCCATTTCCATGCATCATTGTCTACCAACCTCAGGTCTGTCTCCCTTGATGTTTTCACATTTGACAGGAGGGTTTACTTGCCATTAAGAAAAGGAGACAACACACAGTGGTAATTAGCATCTAATATTACTAAATACCATGAAGAAAATGCACACATCTAATTACAATGGTTAAAGTGATTTCTCTTTCTAAAAGGGACACCATAGAGAAAATACAAGAAATGTCTTTTCTCTTGAAAACATGGTAGCCTTTATTCAGGACCATCATAAACGTGAGAAATTTAAACCACATATTGGGGTCAGGTCTTGCTTACTAGCAGCAGAGTGTCTACACTTTGGTGATTCAAAAGAGTATATGTGAAACTAAAGCATATTTAGTGTGATGTGTATTTCACTTTTTTCAAAGATATAAAAAACATAAATCCTCTAAGAAATTCCCTGTAAACATGGTCATATTTCACTTACACAAAGTCTACTATTGCTAAGCTAATGCAGAAGTATCAAACATTGTTCTTCAGAACTTCAAAAGAATCATAATGCTATGGAATTTATACAAATTAATATGATGTGTATGTTACATTTAAGAATAGATCAATTCCATGTGGTTCAACCTAATAGAGGTAGAGTTAATATTGTTGGATTGGGATCTTCCACCTTATGGATTGATGAGTTAGGGCCCATTTAATAAATATGTATGAAGTACTTCAAAATAATAGGCATTAAACAAAGTGCTCATACTCATATCTGAATAAGATAATGACCTCTGCCTCCATATTGTTTCAAATTCAGTTGTTCCTTCCTATATGAACCCCTCTCATCTAAGTGATTATTATTCAAAGTTCAGAAATGGAATGTATTAGAAAAGTCAAGGTAATCTTATGTAGTAAAGGCACACAGTGTTCTACCTTCTACCTCCATATTCTTCTGAGACTTTGCTTTCCTATCTCGTTGACCTTCAGACACAGCTAAAATAGCTTTAAAAACTAAAGAAGATAATAAATGACACCTCATGGTTCCATGGAACACCTAGAATACTACTGAATAAACATTTGTTAAATTTTGCTGAATGCACATCAGCATGTTAAGTGGAAAATTTCTTTACAAATATATTTTTCCTGTGGCATACAGTGTCATTCCTAATCTCATCCTAGAAAAATAATTATTTGTTATTCACTATACAAATTAATATGATGTGTATGTTACATCTTAACCACATAGTTGAAAAAGATATTTTCACCTTCATCCAGAGGGAGCCATAAAAATAATCCCTAATAAGCCATAAAAACAACTTAAAAATAAGGCATGGTGTCTTCTACCTCTTTGCATATTCTATAGTCACACTTGATGAGCATTCATACCAGGATTAGAACCAGGGAATGTGATCTTTGGGGGTTTAATTTAGAGAGCTCTCATTTTAAAGATGAAAAACCCAATCTTAAATATGACTTGCAAACAGGTATAGGTTAAATGAATTCAAGAGTTCAGAAATTTCCAGGACATACAGTTCCTTTCCAAACCTCACTGTTGATTTATTAACAAATCAATGGTTGAACAAATCAAGAGCACTGTGTATATTTCGGGTCAGTGATGTTATAACCACAGTCCTTTTATATGTGTGTGTGTGTGTGTGTGTGTGTGTGAGAGAGAGAGAGAGAGAGAGAGAGAGAGAGAAATTCAGTGGGGGAATGTAAGATACAATCTTCTATTCTGACTACACAGCTGAGTTGAAGACCAAAATGAATATACAATGAACAGACTATGTATAACCATGGCACCCTGAACTCTAAGCTCTGAAGCAACCATCCATGAAAGCCAAACCACAATCTCCAAAGCAATTGGCTCAGAAAGGTCATGTCATGGTCAGATGACTACCAGCTTCCTTGTTTTAAACTCATGAGCAACTAATAAGTTCTTTCAACCAATCACTGTCGCGACCCCTTGCCTGCAAGGAAGACGCAACTCAGGAATCTTCTCTCAGCAGTTTATTCAGGTCCTTGATACTTTTTCTTCTCTCTCCCGGATGCCCCTCCCAGCCTTAATAAATCACCTCAAGCCCCAATGCGAAGCTGCCACGTGGACTTTTCTCACAGGGTGCCAAGTCACAGCGTGCCAACTCATTCTGATAAGGAGTTGTTTGTCACAGACTACAGGGGAAACCAGCGCCATCTTGTAATGGCGGCCACAGTTCACAGAAACGGCTCACCACAGTTCCCCCTTTTTTGTTTTTGTATGACAATACAGGCGAGAGTAGAGGTCCTATCCCACTGTGCAGAAGTGGCTGCATAGTATGGCTCAGCCCTAAGGAGGGCCCTTCCCCAGATCCGAGGCCATATCAGCCGACGCCTTTTTTCGTGGGGCGGGGCGTGGATAAGGTGGGGTAAGGAAGGACGTCAAACCCGCATGCAATAGGACATGCTCTCCTTGAGGTCCACTCCAAGGATCACTCAAGTGCAGTGCCTTGCCTCGCATCCTGTACCGTGACGATGGTGGACGGAGGGGGATAGCCGAGGCTGAACTGTGGCTGTGTACAATGACAAACAAGTTGACAGCACCCTGAAAGAAAGGCACGGACTTTAAAGCGATAGAGAAGCACTAGTGTGGAAACCCATCTGCGTGCAATGGCAGCAAGACCGGCAGAGTGCAAGGGCTTTCCAACACTAAGAGAACAGCGAGGAAAGACATGTCGATCCCAGTGCAATGTTATAATAACTTGGGGTGCAACGACCATGTCAAAGATTTACTGTTTAAGATGCGCAAGCCAAACTTGAGGTGAATTGCCATTTTCTAAAGCTGCAAGAGCTTGTATGATCATAGCCTTATCGTGAGCATTGCGGGCCTTGAGGCGACAGAGAAACCACAAACAGAGGAACATACCGAAGCAACACATTGCACCAAAAACGCCTACCCCCACCCACTCTTTAAAAAAGGAAAAGGCAGAAGATATCCAATCGGTGAATTGTCCCAAGGTCACGGGATCGACACGGGTACTGTTCAAGACAACTATTTGGGTTAGTTGAGACTGGATCATGTCTTCCGCTTCCATGGACCAGTTTCCGGCCAAATATCCGCCAATGATGCGGGAAGCATTCCTGGAATCATTAAATCTGACAGAGGTTATGCATAAATGTGCACGTTGGTCAACGCAACCCAAAAGCACCAAGTCAGCTAATTCTTCTATCTGAGCTTGGAGTAAATCTATTCTTTGGTTGGCAGCTAAAATCCCTGACAAAATATGTTGATTGATTGTGTTTTGGGATTCGAGTATGATGGAAGTTTGTTGAACAACTCGATTAATGGTGGCAGCAGTTTGTACTTGATTGGCCATGGCCACTGCGGTCGTAACCGCTGCAGCAGCAGATACCGCCACGGCTGTCACTATGGCTGCTGTAATTCCAAAATCCCTGCGGACTCGAAATAGCTCAACAATGGGGAATTTTTCAGGATCTGCAGTTACCGGGATTGGGACAAAAGTTGGAATTTTCATAACCACTGCTACAGTCCAAGAACCATTCCAACACTTAGATAAGAGACAGGTAACATTAGAACAATCTAGCATCCCTGACGAGGTGTCATTAGCCAAAAGGAACAGGAACGGGGATTGGACACAGACCATTGCAGGGGGTAATGTGGCACTATATAACAGAGAGTTGAACGAAACAGATGTAAGTCTATTTCCTCGTTCACTCTCCCTAACAGTGCCAGAAACATTAGCCAACCAGCTTTTGGCTCCTAGCAATTGAGCCAATGTAGAAATATCGGCTGAAGCCCCCCTTTCATTGGAAATCAGCCACTGAAACCAGGACCAACCCACTCCTGTAGAAGAGTTGGCACTGTTATTAAAGTCATAAACATGCCTCTTAAGAGAAGGAGAAAGGGAGAAACCTTTAGCAACTTGATGTTTCTCCCAAGAATGATCCTGACAAGGCGTAAATGTTGGGGGAAAACCAAGATTAGGGGTACAGTAAGGAGAGGCCTTGAAATGAGTGGCATGATAGATACTATTAGAAGAAGAAGGCACTGGGATTAGCACCTCGGAGATAATAGCCAAGGTAGTTATATTTAAAGCAGAGCTATTTGCGGGGGTCCCTGAGCCTGATTGCTTCCCCGAAACTACTTGGCTCAGTACGGCACTGATAATGCTCCCCGAGTCCTGACTGGACCGCAATGGGTCCTCCCAGTTAGTCAAATTTTTGGTCTTAAGGCTAATGCAATTAGCGTTCCCAAGGCTGAAGCAAAAAACTCCTGTGAGATTAACTTGAGATTGATTAAAAATGCTCTCTATGTCCCCTCTAGGAGAAGCACAGGGAGCAGACATCTCACATGAGGTAGAAAAAAGAGTAGGGAGAACACTAGAATTACCATGAACCGGCATCGGCATCGGCCATGCCCGTGCCACTGCCCACCACTGCATCGGTGTCGCCTGTACCATCGGCATCAACATCAGAGCCAGAGCACTTAGCAGGATGAAGATCCTCATCACAGGATTGCTGTGGTATCTCTTGTTGCTGGTTGGCTGGAGTCAAGACTCTTCTTGTCAGGCGTTCAGGGACCCACAGCGGTTCCGTGCGATCCTGGGGAAAAACACATACAGATCCTCGTGCCCATGTCAGCACGGGGTCGGGGCCGTTCCATTGGCCTGTAAGAACATCTTTCCACTTAACATAGCCAATCACAGAGGGCTGAGGGGACACATGTCTATCGGCCGCAGAGCGACCATGAATATCCAAATTCAAAAAATTAATGGTAAAGAGAGCTAAGGACAGGCGTTCTTTAGGAGTGTGTTCAGCTCCTATTCCCCCTTTTTGTTTTTGTAAAGTTTCCTTTAAGGTGCGATGAGCACGCTCAACAATGCCTTGTCCTTGAGGATTGTAAGGCAGACCATGAGTAAGTTGCACTCCCATAGTAGAACAAAAGGATGTAAATTGTCTGCCAGTATAAGCAGGTCCATTATCAGTCTTAAGGGATGTAGGAGCACCCCATGCTGCCCATGCCTCTAGGCAATGAGTAATAACATTACGTGCCTTTTCTCCCGATAAAGCAGAAGCGTGAATAATTCCAGAGCACGTATCAACAGAGACATGTACATACTTGAAGTTACCAAAGTCAGGAATGTGTGTCACATCCATTTGCCAGACAACCAATGGCTTTAATCCCCGTGGGTTTACGCCATAATGAGGGGGATGAAGAAATGTGACACAATGAGGACATTGTAATACTATCTGACGAGCATCTGCTCTTGAAATGGAAAAACGCCTGCGTAGCGTTAAAGCATTAACATGGAAGTTTTGGTGAAATAATTTAGCCCCCTCCAAGGAGGAAGCCAAGCATATCAAGTGATCTCTAGTGGCTGAGTCCGCACAGGCATTGCCCTGTGATAACGGACCAGGAAGAGAGGTGTGAGCCCGGATGTGCATTGGATAAAAAGGAGCAGCGCGGCTACAGATAAGCTGTTGAAGTTGAGTAAAGTAAACAGATACATTATGGGCATCACTAATAGCTCCCACGGCTTCCAGGACTCTTAGTGCTTGTACCACATAGATGGAGTCCGAAATGAGATTAAAAGGAAAAGAACACTGCTTAAAAACCTCAATAACAATTTGTAGTTCTACCCATTGTGGATTTCCTGGAGCAAATTGATGCTGGACAGGGGGAGAATCATTAATTACATAAGCTCCCATTCCAGACTTGGAACCATCAGTAAAAATATTAACAGCCCCCGGAATAGGACTGGGTGAAGTCACCTTAGGGAAAATGATGGGATGTTTTTTAACAAAATTGAGTAATGGATGGGAAGGGTAATGATTATCAATATCTCCTTGAAATGAGCAGCATAGAATAGCCCAGTTATCTAGAGTAGCACACAAAACATTAAGTTGAGCTTTAGTGTAAGGTATGATAAGAGAAGAAGGCGACTGTCCGAAAAATTGAATGCTTTGTTGAATCCCTTTAAGTGCTAACGCTGCAACAGCATCAGGATAGTATTCTAAGGATTTTCCTGGAGACACATGTGGGTGGATCCATAGTAAAGGCCCATCTTGCCAAAGTACTCCAGTAGGCTGCCGCATAGTGGCAAGCACACATAACTGGAAAGGTTTATCACTCTGGAGCCTGTATAGAGTGGCATGCTGTATAGCTTCTTCTACTTTCATAAGGGCCGCTCTAGCCTCTTTGGTGAGGCTACGAGGGGAAGTAAGATCTGGATCACCCTTAAGAGTAGCATACAAGGGCTGAAGCACAATATTAGGAATATGTAAATATCCTCTTATCCAATTAATATCTCCCAGCAGTTTTTGAAAATCATTTAGGGTTTGGAGATCCTGAGTTCTTATGGTGATTTTTTGTGGTTTTAATTTGTCATACCCAATCGTTGCTCCCAAATACTTAATAGAATCCCCCGTTTGAACCTTTTCAGGTGCGATATGCAGTCCATATTGAGCTAACAGGTTTATTAGGTCTTTATAAGCCTCATTAACCCTTTGTTCTAATTTAGCAGCCAATAGTACATCATCCATATAATGAATGATCTTAATGGAGGAATACTTTTGTCTGAGAGGTACGAGTGCCTTCCCCACATACATCTGACACATCGTAGGACTATTAGCCATGCCCTGCGGCAACACTACCCACTCAAACCTTTGATCTGGTTCCTCGTGGTTACATGAGGGAAGGGTGAATGCAAAACGCTGTGAGTCTTTAGGATGCAAAGGAATAGAAAAGAAACAGTCTTTAATGTCAATAGCAATAATATGCCAGCCCTGAGGAACAGAGGAGAGCAGAGGCAGCCCTCTTTGAATGGGCCCCATAAGTTGCATTTGAGCATTAACCGCTCGTAGATCATGCAGTAGGCGCCACTTCCCTGACCTTTTCTTAATGACAAATATGGGAGTATTCCAGGGAGAAGTAGAAGGTTGGATGTGACCCAAGTCAAGTTGTTCTTTAACTAGGTCATGGGCTGCTGCCAATTTAACCGAGGGAAGAGGCCACTGAGGCACCCAAACAGGCTCCTCGGTGAGCCATGTTATGGGTATTTGAGCCCCAGTGGCCCCTAGGAAAAACCCAGACCAAATCTGTTAAGCTTTTGATGACCTTGCATAGAATGCCTACGCCCCTGTAGGTGTTTTCCTAGTCCTAGACCTGGCCTATACCCCATATCTAGCATAATTTGTTGAGACACCGGGGAATAGTCATTGCTAAGAGTAAACCCCATGTCATTCATCAGATCACGGCCCCATAAAGAAACAGGCAAATCAAGTACATAAGGCTGAAAAGTACCATGATGTCCTTCCGGGTCCTTCCAAGATAGATGTCTACAGCTGATTTGAGGGGCTTGGGCATATCCAAGTCCTCTTAGGGATTGATCAGAAGTCTGTACTGGCCATCCCTTAGACCAGTCCTTAAGGGCTATAATGCTACGGTCCGCCCCTGTGTCCAGCAATCCCACAATAGATTTACCTTCTATGCTTAACTCCAAAGTGGGGCGATTGCTCATATTCAGTGACAAATAGGCACAATTTCCTCCGGTGGCACCAATCTCATCTCCCGTCCGTGACCTTGAGTCAGAAGGGAAGTGGGTATGTAAGCTAGGCAAAATTAGTAATTGAGCAATCCGATCCCCTGGAGAGATAGACACAATGCCCCTTGGAGCTTCCACCATAACCTTTACTGTCCCTACAGCATCAGGGCTGATGACTCCAGGGAAAACATGAAGACCTTGCAAGATAGAGGATGCACGTCCAATTAGCAAACCTACAGTGCCAGGTGGTAAAGGCCCTTTAAACTCAGTTTTTACCAATTGGACTCCCATCTTAGGTGTCAATACGAGTCTGGAGGTGGAACAGAGGTCCAATCCTGCGGCGCCTGTAGTGGCTCTCCGCGTTTCATGGGATGGCGTAGAGACGGCCATGTCTCGGGTGCGGGTGTGACATTCTCCATTGCCCCATATATTTGTGGGCCCTGGGGTCGGGGGCCCCGTTGGCCGTTTTTTGGCCCAGCTGAAACAGGCTGTCCATGGATGTCTCTCACTGATTGACACTCTCTTGCCCAATGTTTCCCCTTTTTACATCTTGGACACAACCCCGGTAGACGAAGGCCATTGGAAGGGCCACCGTAAGGAGGTCCAGTAAAACTGTCTTTTTTGGGACATTCCCGTCTGAAATGACCAGATTGACCACAATGGAAGCATGTTCTGGCACCAGGACCGCCCCCTTTGGCAATCCGAAGGACAGCAGCTGCAAGGCCTGAATTAGTTAAAGGTCCTCCAATCTCTCTACACACCTTCATCCATGCTTCTATGCCCTTGTTTTTATAAGGAGTGATTGCTGCTTTACATTCCTTGGTGCATTGCTCAAAAACCAATTGCTTGATAAGGGGCATGGCTCTATCAGGATCCCCAAAAATCTTTCCAGCGGCATCTACCATCCTTGCAACAAAATCTGAAAAGGGTTCTGTAGGGCCTTGTAGAATCTTAGTCAAATTACCAGATACCTCTCCTCTATTTGGAAGTGATTTCCATGCCCGAATGCAAATGCTGTTAATTTGGTCATATACCTCAAGAGGAAATCCTGTCTGTTGATTAGCAAATCTCCCCTGCCCCAAAAGCATGTCCTTATCCCAAGCGGGGTGTCCCGCCGCATGGTTTTGGGCGGCCTGCTCTATTGCACCCTCTAGCATAAATGCTCTCCAGTCCAAATATTTACCCGGGGAAACACAAGCCCGAACAAGGCTAGCCCAGTCAGAGGGAGTCATGCAGTATCTAGACAAACCCTCCACCTGAGTTAGTGTGAAGGCGGCATCCACCCCATAAGTGCGCACGGACTCCGCCAGGGTCTTCACAGTTTTGAAATCTAAGGGTTCATGGAATCTTCCCCTATTGTCATCCTGAAAAACTGGATAAGCAAGACCCATCTCAGCGTTAACAGCCCTCCATGTTTGGGCATGGAAAGCTCTCCCCGAAACACCCCCACCATACGGCGGTGGATCTGGAGGATCATTTTTCTTGAGCCCCTGTTTATTTCTGTTCCCTTCTCCCATGCCTACACTCCCTAGCTGACAAGACAGCCTCCCAAGCTCCTCCTCCTCATCCTCCTCTTTCTCTGACCCACTTTCGCATGGGGGTGTGCGCAGCGCACTGAGATCTGGATACAATCGTCTCCTCCCCTGTTTCACATTCCGTACATTCCCATCCTTCTGAGATATCTCACTTCTTGCCGGAGACAGCCGCCTCCTCCCCTGTTTCATGCTCCGCACACTCCCATCCTCCTGAGATATTTCACTTTCTGCCGTTTCTGACTTCTCCTCATGTAATTGCTCTAAAACTTCCTGTCCTTTAGTAAGTGCTTCCTGACATCTGCCATCTGTGAGGCAACTATGGACCATCTTCCAAAGGGGTATCACCCCACCCTCTAATATGCCCTGCTCAGAAGCAAAGTCAAGGTCTTTGCCTAATTTATCCCAGCTAGGTATAGTAAGGCTGCCCGAGAATGCAAACCACGGTGCGACAATATCTATCTTCTGTAAAAATCTCTTTAAAGTACTACGTTTCACTTCCAGGCCCTTGGAACGTAACAGGTCATCTAGGGCCAGGAGGATCGGACTTGAAGACGCGGCACCCATGACACAACAACAAAAGACGCACAAAAAACAACAAGAGATACCACAAAAAACAAAAACGAGATGACACAACAAAAGAAACACAGAAAACAAAAGTGAAGTACACAGTGCAGCTGCAATAAACATGAGGCTCTCTCTTTCTTTGTAGAGGAGCTGACCCCGCTTTGGACGCGGATCCCACGTACTGGGACTATCCCTGCTTTCATAGCAGATCCCACTCACCTGGGACTAACCGGTGCACCACCCCTGACTGACTGAAAGTTCTGGTTCCCGGGTCTCGGCGCCACTTGTCGCGACCCCTTGCCTGCAAGGAAGACGCAACTCAGGAATCTTCTCTCAGCAGTTTATTCAGGTCCTTGATACTTTTTCTTCTCTCTCCTGGATGCCCCTCCCAGCCTTAATAAATCACCTCAAGCCCCAATGCGAAGCTGCCACGTGGACTTTTCTCACAGGGTGCCAAGTCACAGCGTGCCAACTCATTCTGATAAGAAGTTGTTTGTCACAGACTACAGGGGAAACCAGCGCCATCTTGTAATGGCGGCCACAGTTCACAGAAACGGCTCACCACAAATCACCAAAGATAACCTCTTCTAGTTAGCCTGATTACAACTTTCCCATCAAGTCAACCTCCCTAGTGGACACTCCTGAATCCTCCCCTGTCTGCCTTTGAGTCTCTGCCAAATGCAAGTGATGAGACATGACCCTCTTGCTATAGGAAGCTCTGAATAAACAGTGTTTGATCTTTATTTCTTTCCACATTCCCCACTCTCCCTAACCAACAAGTCTGTCAGCCTCCAACTCCTGTTTGCAAACAGTTATTCTTTCTTCTCAACAAATACTGAAGAATCGCCATATTTAATCTGGATGCTCAAGCTGGTCCAGCTCTTTAACTGATATGAATTTCTATCAGCTGCCCCCTGGGGGAAATTCTTACCATTTATCTTCAGATTGAGATGTGCTGTATCTATAACGTGGCATCTTTGTCTGATAGCAGCTCCCAGGATTGAGACAGTATCACTTTGCCATTCTCACTGTTATCTTGTAGAGTCCACGAATACCATAAAGCATTGTTCGTATTGCCCATTCATATAGTAGCTACTAATATCATCATCAACATCATCATCATTTTTATAAAAAGTATGTAAAATTAATGAAGCAATTAAAAATTAATTTTAAAGTTAACTCTGGGTATAATCTATCTTTATTTTGGAGCAATAGTTGATATGTTTCCATGGGCTTTACTCAACTTTACAAAAACTCTATTTTCTTACCAATGTAGGTCAAGTAAAAGTGACTTTGGGCCATAAATGAGCATGAATGTATGGAAAATCCTCTAAAGTGGAGTAAACTGTGAGGGGAATACCAGACCATGTAAAACAGATGGAAATAAAATGATTACAAATGAACTTTTAAACATAAGCCCTTAAAATCTTGGATTTTAAGTCAATTATTTTTCCTTTAAATAGTTCACTACCAAGTAAAATAGAGCTGAGGAATGTCCAGTTGCTTCAAACATAAAAAATATCTGTGATTTTGGAGGGGAGGACAAGGTCCAGTATCTCAATAAGGGATTCTTCTTTTTGCCCAGGAGAATCCAAGCCACCCTAAAACTTACAATCTCAGGTAACTAATAAGTAACAAAACACAGATACTCAGAAATATATTTACATAATGTGAAGCCCTTGATAGATTTAGTCCACATGGGTTCCAGAACTAGACAAAAGGAAAATGGCTCCACTGGTTTATTTAAGGGAGTACTTCAAAGGCAGGGATAAGATTTCAAGAGTGAAGTCTTGCTTCCTGATGTCTTGCATGTAGCAGGTTGATTGACATCTTGGAAGGTCACACCCATCTCAGGTGCTGTGTGGGCCAAGGCAGAGCTGGAAAGAGATTCACATTGTCCCTGGGCAATTGACCAGAGGAAATGTCCACTGGTTATTTCCAGACACCAAATGTCTCTATCCACAGGTTTCTATGCACGGTGACCCACATGCAACCCATGAATGGCTTGTGACATGTGATATTGAGATATAATAAGAAATATGTATTTGATCTCTTTCCCGAGTTTTTGAGAAAGAGTCCCTATGATGCTTATAGATGAGTGCTAGGAGAATCTTTTATTCTAATGTTTGATGCTTGACTCTGATTTCTAAGACCTTCATAATTTTCTGAGCGATAGGAACAGCTTTTGTTCTAATGAGGGGACTCTTGGTGACCTCCTGGTTAGCCTCCAGATGGTGGCTGGTTGTTAGTGAAATCAAAAAGTTATCAAAGAGTTGAAATTTTGAGCCACACCTCCTAACTTCTGGGAAGAAAAGAGGAGCTAAAGTCTGAGTTAATCAAGAATGGCCAATGATATAACCAATCAACCCTATGTCATGAAACATCCATTAAAATTATAAAGGACATGATTCAGAGAACTTCCTGATTGATGAATACATGGAGGTGCCTAGAGTCTCTTTGTTCCTTTTCACCGCCTTGCCTTATGTATCTCTAGCTGGATGTTGATTTGTATCCTTTGTAGTATCCTTTGTAATAAACCAGAAAACCTAAGAAATTGTTTCCCTGAATCCTGTGCATTATCCTTGCAAATAAATTGAACCCCAAGAAGATATCATGGAAACCTCCATTTGTAGATGGATGGTCAGAAGTACAATTGACAGTCTACTGTTTGTGATTTGTGTCTGAAGTTGGATGGGGGGGGGGTGTGGGACTGAGCTATTCATCTACAAGATCTCACTCTAACTCCAGGGAAATAGTTCCAAAAATAAATTGAATTAAAAGACACCCAACCAGGTCCATTGGACAATTGGTAGTTAACAGTGAGAAGTCCATACACATTTTGAAAACCAGAGGTGAAGTATTCTGTGTTGAGTGACATGAGAGAATAGGAAAAACACCTTTTTCCCATGTTTATCCTACTTTCTTGATAATGATTTCAGTCCTTGAACTACTAAGTGTCCATTCTAAACATCCTTATTCTTTAACTTTTTCTTGAGTGTGAGATGGAGTTCAGGACAGCTCTCAGCTCTTAAGATAGCAGAGAATCAACTGTTCCTGGGTTTTAAAATCACACTACTTGGTAACAATTGTAGGAAGCCTATTTTTCCCCATTTTAAGATTATCTATTCATTTTCTCATCTATTTCAATGTCCATTCTGTGCTAGTCACTCTACTAAATACTGAGAATATAGTATTTCACAAAATGTAATCCTTGACTTCAGTATGCTCAGGGCATAATTGAGGACATAGACAGATAAGGGAAGAATCAAAAGCATAAATGCATGGATATTTGCATCTTTTCTTTTCCTCCTCTCCACCTCACCTCCCCAATTGAAGACAGTTTTTTTTGTTGTTGTTGTTGTTGTTCATCATCTCCATGTCTCTTAGTAAAGTCAAAAAAAAAAAAAAGGAATCCCAGTAATGTAGAGAAGCTAAGGTGATCCTCACATGTCACAGATGAGGGAAGGAGAAAATAAGCTATGTGGGCTAGTGAGGGAAGGAGTTTTAGGGAAGACAGGGAAAGAGCAACAAAGAGACTAACTTGGTTTCACTTTTGTTGTTCCTATATTTTAAGCATCTTTCAAGTATGAGAAAGGTACTAAAAGAGAGATATCTTAAGAAAATATACACTTTTTTCTTTAAGAATTCACTCACTTTATAATAGTACACTGGTACTATTCACAAATCTGTAAAAATGTGTTTTAATGTAATTTTTTAATAAGTAGCACCGTTCAGAATCTGGGCCACATGGATACTCAGTTATATTCCAGTTACATGAGCAAATGGACAATTATAATCCAGAAGGATAAGTGCTCTGACAGGAAGCATCTAAGATACTGCAGCATAAGATAGGGAAGGTATCTAATAGACCAAGTAAGGGGCTAAATCTAATCTGAGTTCTGAAGTATAGGCAATAAATCTCTAGACAAACTGAGGCATGGCAGGGGACCAGGTAATTGAAGCCAAGGGGCAATGGGATTACAAGGCAGGATTACATTCTTCCTAATTGGTGGAGTATAGTGTGCATTTAGGAATAAAGAATAAAATAACCTTGTGAATGGCACTTTTAAAAATTATGTTCTAGTGAGATTTGGACTGTAACC
Organism: Urocitellus parryii; assembly: GCF_045843805.1. Taxonomy (NCBI): domain Eukaryota; kingdom Metazoa; phylum Chordata; class Mammalia; order Rodentia; family Sciuridae; genus Urocitellus; species Urocitellus parryii. Next base: position 162,574,614 of record NC_135536.1, on the reverse strand, counting down.
TGTTATTTCCTTTAACAAGTTCTCTTTTCACTTTTGCAAGATGTGACTCCTCAGTGAGTTTGCATTTTGGCTTCCTTGAGCACTGAGTCTTCCAACCCATCTGGCTTTTATCTATTTGGCCTAGGGATATATTGTTTATGGAGTAGGTTCAGTAAATAATAAAACAAATCAGCTAATTAGTTATCACTTATTATGAGGTACTTACTATGTGTCAAACTCTGCACATCTTTGATCCTTACCATAATCTTAAAAGCTAAGGAATTATTCATTCTACTTAAGAGATGGATAAGTCAAGGCTCAGAGAGTTCATTAATCTGTACAATATGATACAACAAAGTGGGACAGAAGATACACATTATGTCTTCAGTTTTTGACTGCTATGAAAAACATTTGTCTCCATTTAGCCACACAATGCAGTAAAGTGTTCCTCCCCTTATCCACACCACCCATAGAAAGCCTTCCTCCCATGTACTCAGCCCATTGTGTTTTGCTATCTTATATATTTGTTAAGTTCTAACCTCACTTAATAAGAGTAAGGATAACTTAGGGGACCAGAAAGTCTTTGTCACTCCTTAGAAATATTACTTTAAAATTCATTTGTAAAGTAGGGATCCCACCGGTACCTGTCATGGGTACCATTACTTTTCTAAGTAGTCAGAGATTACTTAGAAAGAGTAGGTATTTGTCTGACAGAGAGTCACCAGCAATGCATTTTTTAATTCCCTTCATAGATTATTTCAACCTTAACCTTAATCTAAACTTTCTCAAACTCAGCCTACTCCTTTGATAAGAACTCTGTCCCCATATCCACAGGTTTACTCTCTGAAATGGCTGTGGACTCTTAAGTTAACAACATAATTTGCTAGCTCATCATATTGCCAAGTGGGTCGTATGCATTTGACTATCCACATTCATAATATGACATTAAATATAAATGTTTACTTCTTTCTCTCACATTTTCTATGTAAGAACTTCCTTATACTCTTTTAACACTCTTGTGGTGGAAACAGAAGATTTTAAACCTTTCAGAAAGTCCTTCACTGCTGACATTGCTTAGAATTCATGTTGCTTTACACAGGAGGTGACTCCAATTTCACTAGAGGCTCCAATCAGCCCTGAGTCCCCATTATCTCCTCCTCTCACCCAGTTAATTATCAAAGGTGCAGCACAGAGAACAAACGGACATAAAGGGAGCCTTGTGCCTTTAAGAAACATCTCCCTGCTGCTGCCTTTCAGGCTGATGATTTTGATCTTAAGAACATACTGTCTCGGAAGGATGCAGAGGTAAATGTCACGGTAAATAATATGTGAATCATCCCTTGGTACCCTGAGCACCAATCTCAGACCCCAGGCATTTCTCTTTCACAGGGCTCCAGGGGAACTTCTAAGTCTAATGTAGCCATGTTGCAAGATGAATTGGGAATTTTTTTCCTGCTGACTGAGCTCTTTCAGTTCATGACAAGACCAAGCTGAGCATGCCTTTCAGGACTGAGACTTGGTGCAGAACAAAGGTGTCGTCAGGGGATGTGACTCAGGAACATGGTGTCCTGGTATTTTTATCCTGCCTGGAGCTAACATGTACGTACATACATACCCAAGTAAAAAGTCCAGTATTCAGGAAGTACAATTAAAACTTAAGTTTGTGAAAAGATCTGAAAATTGTCTGAGCCTTTGGATCAGGCTCCCTGGAAGTGGAGGGGAATTATGAGACAATAATATGGGTTTCTAAAGCCTGTGATTTATAGAAGGAGAGCTCTCAGAAGAAAGGGAAGCCGAAGGAGGCAGGGCAAGGAGCTGAGCAAGTATGTGGTCTTCCATGGAGGTTAACTTAAGCCTGATTATGCTTAAGCTCTGGAGCATGGATTAAACCACAGGGCTCATCCTACAGTGAGGCAAGGGGCCAGACACTTTTTATCCTTGCAAACCACTTCAAGTGTGGTGATGTAGAACATACTTAGTGAGACAGCTCCCTTATGGAAGAGGGCAGTCTCTAGAAAGCAGCAGCCTTGAACAATTTAACAACCAACATTCATGGCAACCAGGGAGTTGGTTGTCTACACTGGCTGGAGAAAGGAGATTGGGGCAGCAAACAAACAGCACCTGCTGTGTATGGAATAACCTTTACGCTTTCATATATGTGTGCTGTGAATGGAGAAGATGTCTGTCTATTTGTTGGATCATATTATATTCTATATTTGTCTACCTATCAATGATTCATTTTAGACTTTTCTTAAATGTACAGATCATTTCTATTTGCTTCCACATTTCAGTAGTTACTTCTCTAAATGATATTTCACAAGCCAAAATTTTTTTTAAATGTAGCATATTTATACAACTAGGTTCACAACATGATTTTGATCCTCTATCACGCTATATTTAAAAAGGTGAATATGGCATCTCAGCTGTGAGAAGGACATTTTATCCTATCTGATCTGTCATAACTAACAGCTTCCATGTTTGGTTATCACAGCTTTATAATCCATAAAGACTGCTTCTATATGCAAAATAGAAGTATTAATAAGTGAAATTTATTTTCAAAAGGTATTTATACAAGCAGGTCTAAATATCTAACATTTTGCTCATATCCCTGAGCCTGGACATGAGGAAGGAAGTTGTCTGCCATTTGCCTCATTGCTCTGTTCAGAGCATCCTACCTCCCTGCACTCTGAACAGCTAGGTATTGATTTTATATAGTGCCCATTGTCTATTGCTACACAATGCTGCATAACAGGCCACTATCAAAACCAGAGGATTAAAGTAATGAGCAGGAATTTTGTTCTCATGTATGTAAGTTAGTAATTTAAGGTAATATATATGTTGTCTGTTGCCAAACAAAAATTATCCCAAAAGGTGACAGATAAAAACAATACATATTGACCATCTCACAGTTTCTGAGTCAGAAATCTGCTGTAGCTTAGCTGTTCCTCTGGCTCTTAATGCAGTCAAAGGTATTGACTGAGGCTGCAGTCATCTCAAGAGCCAATTGGGGATGCAGCTATATCCTAGCTCAATTCTGTGGGTATTGGCTGGCTACAGACACTTGCTGGCATTGGACTGGAAATATCAGATCCTTAGTGTGACTCTCCATATGGCTACTCACAACACAGCAGCTTGCTTGCCCCCGAGCAAGGGTCACAGGAGATAGATAAACAGAATAAACAAAACAGAAGTCACAGTTTTGCAACCTAATCTTGGAAGTGACATTACATCACATTTGCTGTATTTTATTTAGGAAAAACTAAGTAGGTCCTGATCACATCCAAGAAGACTTTGTTTTGCAAGGACATTTGCCATGGGAGCCATGCAAGATACTTCCTGGCACAGCTGAGTTCAGCTGGTTAGTTTCCTCTGGTCTAGAATCCCATGTGTTGGGGAGTCAGCTGTTTGTTGGCTGGTATGAAATGGCTTTAGGGCTGTGGTGACTTTGCACTGAGCCTCATGGGATTCTGTTGTTGCTGATGTTGTTTGTTTGCTTTTCATTCTCTTGAAAATTAGCTGGGATAAGTCTTCATGGTGCGAGATTATAAATAAGAATTGGAGGGGAGCTAGAATGATCCATGTGACATCAGAACGAATTCATGTTTTGCTTAACATGTATACAGATGGTTACATATAGAATGTCTCTACATAAAATTATATAATTTAATATATATTATGTGCAATGTGTATATATTATAACCTGTATGGTATATGCATAATGTGTATATCAGGCACATATGGTTTTTGTTCTACTGAGAGGACCCATAAGCAACATGTTTCACTAGCCAATAGCAAAGCTAACACCCAGATCTTGGTTTCTAATATGATTCTTCAATTAAAAAAGAAAACAACCAGGAATCCTGAAAGAAATCACTGATTCTATCCCTGGGACAAGAAATACACAACATGAATCAGAGCATATTGTACCTGATTGTGCTCATGTACCTTATCCCAAAAAGCAAGTGCTAAAAAATGAACTAACAAACCTACATGTTGATGGGTGTGTCCCAGGAGATAACTGGAAGTGGTCCCAAAGCTGGAGCAATTTGAATACCACAATAAGAAAGACAGTATCAGATCATAACCCAAAGTGTAAAATGAATGAGGATATCCTAATACAAATGCATTGATTGAGTAAATAAACAAATGGGTAAAAATAGACAAATCTCCCATGCAGAAGACTTCCAAGTAATTTAGGCCACTTCTCTACACTCAAGCATAACTCCCTGATCCTTAAATATGGCTGCAAACAATGATTCCTTTCCAAAAAAAAAAAAAAAAGGGAAGTATGAAAAGGGAAAGGAAATAATAAATGTGCAGTGGAGAAATCTAACAATAACTACCTCAGACAGATATCAAGGTCATTAGCAGGGATAAGCAGTGTTCATAGCATGTGTCTCCATGTGCTTTACTTGTGTAAAGTACGTCTTCTGCCCCCAAGCTTGTAATCTTTTCTAATTTTAACTTTCAGCTGAAGATATATGTCCTTGTCTCAATAAGGAAATAAAAGCATTCAGAAGAAAAGTGCACAAACTCCCACTTACCTGCATCTTTGCCCATTTATCCAATCCTCTCCCCTGTTACTGTGGACACTCAACCAGGTTTTCACCTAATACTAAGCTTAGTGCTCATGTACCTTATCCCATCTCTCCGTGCTTTTCAAAAGCATCATTATAGCAATCCTTCTTTCCATTTCCTACTTCATTAAACATTTTCCTCTCTACTGGATCTTCCTTATCCATACACCAGAATGCTGTTATTCCCTTTATTCAGAAAAACAAAACTCTTGATCTCCTTCCCTCTTCAGCTACTTCTTCATTGTTTTCTTCTCCAAACAAACTCTTTTCAAAAGTGGCCAATTCTGTACCTTCAGTACTGCTCACTGCTTATTCCTTCTTAAACCCACTCTGATACAGCCCTTTCTTTACTATTTCACCAAGGTCAAACAAGTTTTGTCAATGTCACCAGTGATTCACATTGCTAAACCCTGTGGTCGATCCTTGGCAAATGCTTGCTGGTGATTTGCACAGCTGATAACTCACTCCTCCTTGAAATCCTTTCTTCATTTGTCTTCTAGGACTTCAAGCACCACAGATTTTCTTTGTATCTAATTGACAGCTCCTTCTCAGTCTCTTGCAACAGTCCTTTTAGGTCTCTAATCTCTTGATATTAGATAATCCCAAGAGTTAAGAATCTTTTCCACCTATCTACACTTATTCTCTGTGTGGTCTTCCTCAGTTATTGCTCTAAAGATGTCTGTACTCCAGTGGATTCTCAAATTTATATCTGCAATGTCAACATTTGCCCTGAATGCTAGACTCATGCACTCAACTGCCTACTTGACTCTCCACCTGGGTGGCCAATTCGTATCTCAATCTAACTTACTGAGGTCCCTCTTCTTCCTGCTCCTTCCAGAGTCTGTCCCCGTCATAGAATACAAAGAGCCTCCAGGTGCCGCCATTTATTCATCAATAGAAACATCATCCTTCTAGATGCTTAGTCCAAATACTTGCCAACATCCTTGACCATTTTCTTTGGCTCCTACTTCAAATCTATGCCATCAGCAAATTCTGATGGCTCTACTTCCAAAGCACACCCCAAATCCGATCACTTTCACCAAAGTCATTACCACCATGCTAGCCCAAGTCTTCAACATCTCTTAGCTGGATTAGTTCCTTACCTTGGTCAATGGTTCCCCAGCCTCTGATTGTGCCTGTTCCCCCAGTATGTTCACAGGAGAACCAACATGTGCTATTGTTAAAAAAGTCAGATTGTGTCATTCCTCTGATAAAAACTGTGAAATGGGTCCCCATCTCCTCCAGAGGTAAAACTCAGGTCACTACAATGGCCTAGGAGCCCATAGTAAGGCTTTGGTCAAATTTTTGACACTGATAGGGTAGTTAGTGCCTTTGTGAGAAGGAATATGCTCCCATTTCTTGTAGCAACCGGCACCAAATCTCACACCTTGGCAAAAGAGTTGGCAAAATAACAGTCGTCAAATCCCATTCCACTGAACTGGCTCCCTCAGTAGTTGTCTTTGGACAGTGCATACACTGCACAGCTGTACCAGTTCTACTCAGCAGCCTGAGTCCTCCCATTATTTCCCCGCATTTATTCCCTGCCATTCTCCCCTGCATTCACCACAATCACACATAGGCTTTCTTGTTTCTCCTTGGACATGACCATCAGCCTCCCTTCTTGGGGCTATTTCCTACACACAAGTCTCTTTCTTCAGGTATTATTTACAAGGGATACTCCTTCACCTGCTTCAGGTCTGTGCTCAAATGCCATGTTATCATTTTCATTTCTCTACTTCCTATTCTTCTTCCTCTTTGTCTAAAAATTTCCTCCATAGCATTTACCATCTCCTATTGCCTATTCTACTTTTGATTTGTTCTTTCTGTTTTTGTGTTGACTGAAGGCATGCTGCATGAGGACAGAAAAAAAATTTGTTTGCTGTTGTTAGTTGCTATTTCTCCAGGATGTAGAGTTCTACTGCTACTCAGCAGGCTTTTTCGATATAAAGAAAATACCACTTTTTTCTTTGACCCAGTTTTCATCCACTAAGCAAAACTTTACCCTTAGTACTTCAGTTGTTCCTGAATATATTTTCCTGAGTTCTTTCAAATGCATATTACCTATATGCCACACATACCCATTGACCACACTTCATATATTTCCCCAAAGGGGATTTCTATATCACACACTCATATAATATGAAGAATTGGTGGAAATCTACTAAATAAAGATATTGATAAGCAATAAAAGTGGAGATATTTAATTTTTTAAGCCAAGCACATATATCTAAGTGTGAAATGAAATATTCAAAGACAGTGGTAAGTATAAGCCAGTGATATTTGAGAATGATTCCCAAATGGCAGTGTAACCTCAGAGAATAAGGAATACAATTGTTTCTGTTGATTTACAATTGAACAGAAAGCAACCCTATGTTTCTTAATAGGCATTTAACTGAAATCCACCGGCTTCAAAGAAACAAAGATGTGTGTTCTTTCCTCACAGTATTGCACTTTCCTCTTTGGCTATAAAATGTTAAATGGGGAAATGTGAGTTCTCTCTTTATTATCTTTGGCAAATATCATTGTATTTTATCAAGAGAATGTAGTGTCATTCTCATGGGCAATGCCTCTGGCCTTGCAAAGTTTGGCTTAACTTATTGATCTCTTTATGTCTTTACAACCAAACCAATACATTTTGATTGTAGAACTATATCATCTGTGCCTTGTTTTGGGCTTAGCTGGGGAACATAAAGAAAAGCCGAGTTTTGAAGGAGAGAACAGCAGCATCATTTGGACATCTGCTTATCTGATGCAGACAGCTAGGCCAAGTTATGTCTCAGACTCTGAGCTTCCCTTGGCTTCAAAGCAAGGTCTAGAAATAATGGAAGGGCCTGAGAGATATGTGCTGCTGGGTTAGAAGCATGAGAGTAGGTTGCCACATTGATGCTGTATTGTAACACACTGCTTTCCCTGAGTTTGGATGTCAGGGTTTTAATGCCATTTCTGGGTTTCAAAGAGTCACTACTGTCAAAATGGTGCAAGTCCTAAATATATTTACAGGAATGGAAAATATTATCTTTAAACTTGTTCTGAAAAACAGTGATTCCTTGAATTGTGTCAGTTTCAAACATGCAAAATACCAATAAAGTTCATAAAGCAATTGATTTTCATTCATCAAGAGATCAGTCAACTCAGCATGGTTGACACTCTTGATTGAAATCAATTAACTTAAGTGCTACCTTCATTTTTAAGAGCTCTTAGCATATTCAAATACTATGTCTTTAGTCCATGCAATTAGCAAATTATTCTTCCTAACCTTGAGAGTCATATATGTTTACATAAAAAATTGCATACTAATTAAAGCACATGCACTGTTCTGTCTCATTTAGCCCCCACCCCATACTCACCAACACTCAATGGAATGCAGAATCTTATTTCATTCTTTTCTCTTTCATTTCTTTTTTCTTTCTTTTTCTCCCTAGAAAACAGAAACTCAGCCTTTCAGCACATATTCTTGATAGGGACAAAAAAGTGAAGAATCTGGACACTTTCTTCAATGTCTTTCTCACTTCTGCCGAATTGATGGGATATGTCAGTCCTATTCAACCCCCTTTCCTACAGGCAGACAAAGCTGGTTAACATCATTGCCAAGGCATCACACCAGAAAGCAGAGGAAGAGAGTTAAACTCAACTCACAAAGTATATACCCCAAAAGCATCCCCCCCAGGGACCCACCTCCACCAGCCACACCTCACCCACCTTTGGTTACCACTCAGTTAATCCATATCAGGGGATTAATTCACTGATTGGGTTAAGTCTCTCACAATCATTTCATCTCTAAACATTTTTGCACTGTCTCACACCTGAGCTTTTGGAGGACACCTTGCATCCAGATCATAACAGGCATGATTTGTTAAGATTTATGAGGTTCACCTATTTCATCAGATGTGACTGAGTGAAAAGCAAACATAAGAAGGTGAATTGGGAGGCCAGTGCAATAGTACAGGTGAGCAATCAATGTAAATTTTAACCAGGTGGTAAAGGTGTAGATGATGAAGAAGGATCACTTTCCAGATGCATTGAGAATGAAGAGTTTCCAGTATTTTCTGACACATAAATATGAGGTATGAGTTAGATGTCTCTCAGATTTTCTCTCCTAAGGAAATGGAAGACTCTATGAAGAGCAGATTTGAACATTTGGGGGAAATTCATGAATGTTGCTTTGGAGATATTAACTTTAAAATGATAATTGGATGTTAAAAACAATAGCCAAGATACTTTCTGGGATCCTTTTTCTGAATTTAACCAGGTAGTAAAGGTGTAGATAATGAAGAAGGTAATTTATTGCAGTGACTCTTAGCCAGTATAGTAGAACTGCCTAGGGAGGTTTAAAAGTTGATCAGGATGCTCCCAAACCAGACTTAAAAACCTCTTGGGTGGATCAAAGCACTGGGGTTTTTAAAAGCCTGGAAGTGGTTCCAATGAGGAATAAGGGTTGAGCACCATGAATTCATGGTACCAGTGGTTTCTGAATTTGGAAGATCAAGGCATTCTGTTAGTTATAGGGACAAGAAGCCCTGCCTACTAGAAGTAAGAAAATAGGAGGAAGAAATAGGTAATTTGCAGGTTTATTCTGAGTATTCAGGAACTTCCCTTTCACTCTCTCTAAGTTCCTGGGAAAGATTGGCCTTCCTGCTTATAGAGCCATGTTTCACACATCCTTCCCCTTAATTGGAGAGCATTCATGGTGACTGGGCATTCTCCTGACTGAGAACCTAAGCCTGTGCTGCTGGTCGCTGGATATCCATAACAACAAACCACAACAGAGTTACCTGAACCTATTAGAGCACTTCAGAGCCTCCCTCACAGACCAGCCAACTGCAGCTACAGTTGAAGGTGACATGAAAGCAGCAGGAGTTCCACTGCAGTATGGAAGGGAGGAGAAGAGGGAGCACTATGAAGAAAGACTGTTCAAGGGACCCTCAGGCAAAGTGCAGAGTCCTTGGAGAGCTGCTGCAGCTGTCCTTGGAACCTCCCTCTGTGAAACCCACACAAACATGCACCAGTTTGTATGGACGCGGTCCTTGTGTGAACGCATTCACACACAACACACATTTAACACACGTACCTATATGCATGCACAATATACACCACATACTCTTTTAGCTCTGTTTCATGTTATGATAACAAAATATCTAAGACTAGGTGCTATTGTAAAGACAAGGCATTTATTTATTTAATTTTGGAAGCTTCAAGTTCAAGATCGGGCAGCCCTATCTGTTCCGCCTCTGCAACGGCCTCACACTTTCACAAGATGGCAGATGGTGTCACATAGCAGGACAGCATGTGAGAACAGCACACTGTTCATGAAGAAGACAAACAGAGTAACCTCTCTTAATAATGACCTACTTTGACAGTAACTAATCCAGTCCCATGATCCCTAACCCATTTCTGAAATGGGCATTAATCCCTTCTAAGGATGGTGTTCCCAGCAACATAATGACCTCCCATTAAGCTCCACTGGAAAATGTCTCCACTGCTTAAAGGTTCAACCACCTCTCAATACTATTACATGGGGACCAGGCACAGTGATGTACACCTGTAATTCCAATTTGGGAGGGAGGGTGAGGCAGGAGGATCACAAGTTTGAGACCAGCCTTAGCAATTTAGAAAGGCCCTAAGCAATTTAACAAGATGTTAAATTAAAATAAAAATGAAAAAGGGCTAAGGATGGTGGCTTAGTGAGTGGTTGAGTGCACCTGGGTTCCATCACTGGTACCAAACAACAGCAACAACAACAACAAAATGTTATTCCATTTGGGACCAAGTTTTCAGCATATGAACCTCTGGGGACAAACCATACTAAAATCATAGAGCCTTCACACCACATACCTATTATCCACTACCCCTCCCACATCAAGCACTTCAGGAGAGCATTGCAATGGGCTTCTTCATTCTGCAGGCGAACAAGGTATATATTTTTCATTAACTTTCTGTAGTCCCAGAAAATTGATAATTTCACTGGGGAGAGAACGCCGATTAAGCAGAGGCCTCCTTAACTATGGGATTTTGGCATCATGGCCTTGGGAAAGATTCTGGAACGTATGAGCCCTTGAAAGTCCCCCTAAGTTACATTAAGTAGGTGCCACCATGCCCTAGAAAGCCACCTTGAATGAGGGAGAAATGAAAGGGGAAGAAAGCCCTCAAAACCCCCTTGCCCAGGGGATAGTGTTATCTAAGGTACTGCTTATTAATTCAGACCTGAGGAAAAACCTTGTGGTGACATGGATTCCTCTGCTCAGGTGTAGCAGATGCTATCAGTGTTTTCTCACTTCCATGCCCTTACCTGTCACTGTACAGCAGCTCAGTGTTCAAAGCCAGGTATCTGCGTGTCATTGCCTTAGGACATTTTCCTGTGCTAAGATGCCCACTTTGTGCAATTCTGTAGCAGGCTGAAATTTTCCAGGCACTGACACTACCAATAAGAGTTCTCCATCAGTGACTGCTGACAATTGGTCCCTGAATTTTGAGTAGGATAATTCTGAGGCATTCTCCACACTGGACTTCTAGAAGTCTCCATTGGGATTGAGCTCCAGCTGTCTACAGAAGTTGATAACACACCCTTTGTTGATTGCTTTCTTTACCATGTCTCACTCTCCTACAACCCTACCAATGTTTTCCAAGATTGTCCTTCAAAAAAACTACTTGCACTGAAATTCTTAGTTTAGGTCAGCCTCTGGTGAACCTCAGAAAAGTGTGCCCTCTGCAACCCAAAATGACAAATGATGGACAGAAGTTGATGTAAACTAAAGGAAGCTGAGCTATGGATATATTTGTAAAAACTGTCCGGTTCTCTATATTTGTTTTGCAAAGACTTGGGAAATTTGCCTCTCTGCTGGAGTAGGGACCAGAGTGACCATGTGAAGGGGAAACAGATGCACTCAGCCTGCGGCCTCACACATCTGCTGGATGAGCAACGACTATAATTTTCCAGGAGGAGACAATAAAAAAATTCACATAAAACTTTTTATTGTGTAAGTGACACTGGTTATTATAGTCAGCAATCAGAAAGCTACCCGGAGGACAGAACTTTTCTGCCTATTAATGTAGAGAAAATGGCTAGCCTGCTTCCCAAGTCTCAGAATGTAACATTGGAGATGCTAGGATCCATTCCAAAGGAGTTATAATACCAGCAAAATACAAGAAAGATGCAGCAAATGTGTGTTGCAGGAAAGATAATAAAATAAAATCTAACCATTTCAGAGCTCTTGGGGCAAATTGAATCCATGGGAATTGAAAAATAAAGAGTTTGGGAAAAAATATGGGCTTTTTACTGAGGACAGGAAAATGATGTGTGTCTCAGTTTTATGAAGGGTAAGTTATTCTGGGTCCAAAACTGTAGATAAGACATTTCCAAACGTCCAAAAATGTTATTTCGTAAAGACTCACAGTTTTGGTATTTGTAATCAGATTTTACTTTAAAGATTTCTTACTTGGTGTAGACAGATGCCAACACATGAATACAATTTGTTAAAAATCTTTGTATGAGGGCTGGGGTTGTGGCTCAGTGGTAGAGCGCTTGCCTAGCACATATGAGGCACTGGGTTCAATCCTCAGCACCATGTAAAAATAAATAAATAAAATAAAGGTATTGTGTCAATCTACAACTAAAAAAAATTAAAAATTTTCTAAATGAGAATAATCAATATTCTTCTCTACCTGTTCCCATCTTCCAATTTCCTCTGTGACATTGACACTGTATCCCATAGAAATAGCTTCTGTGGGAACATCCAGGGTGCCAACATCTTCACTGTATTCCCTTCTGACATAGCACTAAGGGTCTCCGTATCAGTCACAGAGGTGAGAGCTTGAGAGGATGCAGTGGTCAGTTTACTCTTCTCTTGTCACTAAAGCTAAATCTGTATGTATGTTGGAAAGGAAGACACCACTCAGATAGAACATTCGAAGAGGCCAACCCAAACACTGTAATAACAAAGACCCACATCTGTACCTGATCTTATCCCCCCAAGACTTGATGATAAGCAAAACAGAAATCTATTTCTTGCTTTAGTATAAGCCAATGTAGTGTAGGAGCAAGGGGGACTAGTTCATCAGTATATGGGGACCTAAGCTTCTTCTATCTAATGGTTCCACAGTCTCCTGGGACAGAGATCAGTAAGCTTTATTTTTAAAAGGCCAATTACTAAATATATTCACATCTGTGAACTATACAGTTGGCACTGTAAAGTCAAATCATTATAGTGCAAAAGCCTCCATAAATCCTACGTAAATTGGATGTGGCAATAAAACTTTATTTATAAAAACAAGAGACCAGCGGATGTAGGAGGCAAACTCTTGGCCAGAGTCTTGGAATCTTCCGTGAACTCTACTCAGTACATAGAGGAAGAGAGTAGAGGATCAGGATTTTGTAGAAGATAATATTTAGTGTCAGGTCTGGATACACATAACACTTTACCTTCCTTATATAGATCAGATCAAATGGCTTCACCCAACCCAAAGGAAGTTTGGGAAATTTAGCTATGTGCCTAGAGGGAAGAGAAAAATAATTTTGTTAGTTTACAGCATTCTATAGCAACTATAGCAACCTGGATACTAATTACCTTTTGTAATATAGTATATTTGAAAAACATCTTCTGAGACTTTAAACAATTGAATTTAAAACTCCTTATAATATTTATGACACAACTTCTATGGGAATTAGGAACTTCCTTGATCTATGAAGAAGAATTTTTTTTTTCCTTACATTACTAGGGACTAAACCCAGGGGCACTCTACCACTAGCGTTCCAGTCTACCCCCCAACCCCCATTATTTTCAGACAGGGTTTTGCTAAATAACCAAAACTGGCCTCGAACTTGTGATCCTCCTTTCTGGAACTGCCATAAGATTATAGGTATGCACCACCATGCCAGACCTAAGAAGGAATTTTGCCTGCAAATTATAGTACAGCGTTTCAGAGAAGCATTGTTTAAGCAATCTCAGAAAACCAGCTATTTTCTTGAACTGGAGAATACTCAGTTTTTCCATTGCATCTATTCTGCAATTCTTAATTAGGAATTTAAAGAAAAGATTCTGTTGGACTTCTGCTTATAAACAATTTGTTTAAAAACTTATTACTTATACATGGGAGTGATATTTTTCTATTTTTAAAAGTTCATATTTTTCTTTTATGTGCTTCACATGGGTCTTTCCCTAAATGTTATGAAATTAATGAATTTGACTATATCCATGAGCTTGGCTAGTAAACCAAGTTTTGTTTTCTTATGTTGCTTTATTATAAAATTTAAGGCTTATTTTTTTGCCAATAATTCCTCAGAGTGATTATTTTCGTGGACACAGACAATATAAAGTAGTTATTTTGTACTATTTAAGGTCTGAAAGATGACCATATTTAGTAGCATTAGTAGATCCAATGAACTAAACAGATATAAATGAAATTTCATAAGATACTCTTGCCATGAGAGAGGAAAAAAATCCACTGTAATTGTTCTGGTGACTGGTTTGGGTCAGAATAAGTAAAAGCCAAAGAAATAAATCTAAAGCTCCTGTCTTCATTTTTGAGCCTTCAATCCTTCTAATGAGGCAGAGCTGTACAGATAAATCTAAAAATTTAATAAGAAAAAAATGAAAAATATATGGGAGTTGTTTCTGCAGTACCCTTCCAGGTCACCCTGGGATTCTTGAAGTTATTGTGATTGCTCTGGATTCTGAGCATGTTTTGTGTATCATGAAAGCAACTTGTTCCAAATATCAAAGCACATTTAAAATTGCATTAATTTGCTTTGTTTTGTCATAGATATTTATGCTTTTTTAAAATTCTTTTTTGTTAATGATGTTGATTTCTGAAGGGTTAACCTAATGTGTCATTAGATTAGAAGTACTTAAAGTTTAGCATTGGAAAGAATCCCCTGGAGGTTTTTAAAATACAGATTCCTGAGCTTTACTTTCAGAAAATCTTCATCAGTAGTTCTGGGCTAGGGCCTGAGATTCTGCATTTCTGTCAAACATCCTGGTGATGCTGATACTGCTGGTCTGGAACCACACTGTGATGAACACAAAGTCAAAGATGTTCAACGGGAAACCCAACTCAAACTGGCTTAATCAATAGGAAATTTTTTATGGTTTGTATCTGGAATGTCCCTGGTAAACTCATAGTTTGGTAATGCAGCAATTTTCAAAGGTGAAATGATCGGATCATGACGCCTCTGTCTTCATCAGTGGATTAATCTATTTGATGGATTAATAATTTGAAAGTCTTCCTGGGAGGTGGTAACTGTAGGCAGGTGGGGCATGGTTAAAAGAAGTAGGTCATGGGGATGTGGCCTTGAGGACTTTATCTGTTCCTGGCTACTTCCCATTTCTCTGCTTTCTGGCTGTCATGAGCTGAGAAGCTTTCCTCCACTGAGCAATTCTGCCATGATGTTCCTGCCTTGGGGCCCGCAGACCATGAACTAAATCCTCTGAAACTGCAAACCAAAATAAATCTTTCCTCCTCTAAGATGTTCTTGTCAGGTACTTTGGTCACATCAATGCAAAACATACTAACACAGAAATGTATTTGTGTGTAAGAGTTTAAATTTCAGACCATCCGTCTGGCTTGCGGCACTATGATTTCCATCAGTTCAAGTGATATCCTGAGGGTTCTCTCTTCCTCTCCTTTTCTGTGGACTCATTTTCCTCGTGTTGGTATTTCCCTCATGCCCACAAATGAATTGCTGTATTTCAAACCTAACATTTTCATGTTTTCATGACCAGGGGGACAAAGAGATTTTTTTTATTCCCCCTAACTGTTGAAAAAAAAATTTCTCTCACAATTATTGACTATTATTGAATCATATGTCATCTTGAACCAATCAAAATTTTCACTACAGTCTTTAGGAATGTAATATCCAATAAGTTTAAGTTAGTTCATTTGGACCCACCCCTGGAAATAAGTGCTTTGAACATCAGCCACATTTTTTTTTTTTCTGCATCAAATGTTCTTTCAAAGTCATGGGACTTCTTACAGCTTGTGTTTTATTTCAGCCTATAACCTCATGGGACTGATGCATATGAGACAATCGTCAGCAAGCAGAGTTTGTACATAGCTGACCCCACCTTCCAGTTTTCAGAGGGACAATTAGTAAGTGCATTCTATAAGGTTTCTGAGAATACCCCAGTAGGATTCTGTCCCTGTTGCTCACTGTGGAAACCAGCTCTATGATAGACCTTTTGGAGATCTTTTCTCTTTTCGAATCTCTGTATCCCCTCTCCTTCACCATAGCCCTGGAATTGCCTCCTAAATAAACTTTGTCAATCCTTCCCTCAAGTGCTATTTAAAGGGGAAAATCTAAACAATAAATGCACTTAAGCAATATGGACTGACTTAGGGAGAATTTGTTCTTCAGAGAACAAATTTTACCAGAAAAAGGGCGAAAAAAAATGCTAAGAAAGAAGAAAAAGGGCTGTGGCTGTGGCTCAGGGGTAGCTCACTTGTCTGGCATGTGTGAGACACTGGGTTCAATTCTCTCACTAGCACATATAAATAAATAAAATGAAGGTCCATCAACAACTAAAAAATATATTAAAAAAAATTCCCCCTAAAACCCAGTTAATTTCTCAGCTCATGGGAATGCATGAACAGATAATACTGAATTTCTGCTCAATCATACTGTGGATTGGTGAATGAAGCATTGGATGTTGTGGAATAGATGGGACACATACAAACTGTAAGCACAAACTATCCTAAAGACACACTGGAAAAGGAAAAAAAAGAAAGATGGATCCCATGATTACCTTTGTACATGGTTTTGGCTAAAAATAAGTTTTTTAGAAACTCCCGGGGCTCTCCTCAATCTCCACTGATATTCAAAGTATTCCCTTCAAATTTACAGCACGGCCACTGCCCCAGCTCACCTTCAACTGTGTATCTTTAGCTTCCCCAATGCATTATATACCTTCATCTTATTTTTCTCAACTAAATTCTAGGTCTCCAGTCTTCCCTGTGCTATGTCCCATTATCAAAGGATGAACCTTGGCTAAAGCCCACCAGTGGGCAGACCGAACACAGCAGTTATGTAAGTTACGTAAGGCAGAATGGATGTGAAATTCTAAGCCTCACCTCAGGCAGAAAAAAATCTCATAATTAAGCCTTTTCAGAAAACAGTAGGCAAATATTTACAGAAATGCCTTCTAAGGAACTGTTCTCTCTCCTGAGAGGCACCTAGTTTTGGGCAGTGTTATAAATTGTCTTTGTCTTTCACAGAGTCACAGTGAGCGTGAGCTTATTAAATGTCCCGATGTATTTGAACTGAAGATAATATCAACTATACTTAGTTCAGATTTTTCCTGAATAAGGTGATTTTTAGATTTGTTTGAGTTTTTGTCTTTCTGTGTTGTTTTTGTTATCATTTGAGGCTAAAATCAGATAAGACTTTAAAACTTCAGGAAAGTCTGCTTTAGGCTAAAAGTGATGGTAAAAGTGGGACATTCCATGATTCCTAAAGACAAGTAGGAGGAAACATTTTGGAAATTCATCCTGGTCAAAGTTAAGAAACCACCATCTTGGACTGGAAAGAGATACTTACCCCTCACTCCTCATTTTCCTCTCTCTGAAGACAAATGAAGCATAAAGAGTGGCTTCCTCAACGGTTTGGGAGGCTGAGGCAGAAGGACCACTAGTTCAAAGCCAGCCTCAGCAATGGCAAGGCACTAAGCAATTCAGTGAGACCTTGTCTCTAAATAAAATCCAAAATAGGGCTGGGGATGTGGCTCAATGGTTGAGTGCTCCTTAGGTCAATCCCTGGTTCACGCCCCCCCCCCCAAAAAAAAAAAGAGTGGTTTCCTCTGTATTCAATATATTTGGAATTTGAACTATCATTTCTGATGTTGTTGTGTCAAATGTGCTGGATGTATTATTTATTGATTATATTTAAGAAACAGATTATATTTAAGAAACTGGTTAACATGTCTTAAGCTGCTTTCCTTCTCCACACTCTTCTGCCATGATATGCTGCTTTATCTTGAGCTTTGGCATCAGCTAACCATGGACTGAATCTCAAAAACCGTAAGCCAAAGTAACTGTGGTATTTGCTTCAAGCTTCATATGACTAAAACATATAGTCCTTGAGTTACTGTACTTCCTTTCAACATGGGGATCATAATCTAGTAAAGTGAACTCTAGATTTTATGTAATACTAGAGAAGGAATGTTTTTTTAAAGCAAGACTTAAGTTCACTAAGGATGAAAGGAAAGTGACCACGACTCTTGGAGCTAGCAAGAGATCTTTATTGTGGCTGTGTCTGATTAATAGGGAAGGGAGACAAGAAAAGAGAGGGGAAGAGAGAAAGAGAGCAGGGAAAGAGAGAGAGAGAGAGAGAGAGAGAGAGAGAGAGAGAGAGAGAGAGAGAGAGAGAGAAGAGAGAGAGAGGGAGCCCAGCAGGAGAGAGTTTTTATAGCCAAAATATAATAGGGTCTCTGGGTCTGCAAGCTGCCTTGTTGGCATACAGTGATTGGATCATACGGTAGTTGCTAAGGGTGTCATCTTCTGCCTTCAGGCAGACCACGCAGGTGTTAGATGTGGGTTTCCTTTGCACCAGATGGATGGTGGTTGAGTGTTCAGCCTTGAGTGGGGTTGAATGTTCAGACTTGAGGCAAACAAGTGATAAGGAACCAGACAGGTGAGGGTCAAATGTCCAGGCTACCCTGCAGTTAACATTCATTCAGCCTGCTCCACAACTAACAAAAGAGAAAATTTACACATCGGTAAACCTGGACAATTTAACAGCGACTTCAAGGGTACTTTTTTGAATACATTACAAGAAGGTCTTTTTAATGCATTGTATTTTAGGGTAGTGCACACTTAAAAGAAGTAAAAAATGAGCAGAGTCTGTTGATGCATGTTTTTAATCCCAGTGTTTCCAGAGGCTGAGGCAGCAGGCTTGCAAGTTTGAGGCCAGCCTCAGCAATTTAGTGAGACCCTGTCTCAAAATAAAAATGAAGAAGAACTGGGGATGTAGCACAATTAAAATAAAATTCTGAATCAAAGAGGATTTTTCCTATTATCTGTTTGAAATGACAGTGTTCTCCCCTTCCCTTACTCTAAATCCATCTTTTCCTCTTTACATTGTCACTCACAGTTCAAAAATACTTATTTGTTTATTGCTCATCTTCTCTTCCACATCATAGAGCAAGCACTACTCAAGAGCCCAGTAGTTCATAGCTGACACATAGCAGAAACACCATAACAATTTCCTGGATATATGAACCCAAGGATTAGGTCATTGTTTTACTTCTAGAAATCACCCCTCCTAATCTAGACCTTCATGTGATCAGGTAGGTGAATGTACTTGGCAAAAATGTATGCATTTGGCAAAAATTTAGAAGTTATAATTTTATTTTCTTTCAAGCTCTTAAGACCTTTTTTCTTTTCTTTTTTTCTTTTTCTTTTCTTTTTTTTTACACTCCTGGGGATTGAACCCAGGGCCTCATGAATGCTAGGCAAACCCTCTACCACTGAACCACATCCCCAGCCCACTCATCTTTTTGCAAGTGATTTGTTTTGAACGTGACTTGGGAATTTCAGTGTCTTATTCTGTCAGGGTACTTGACAACTTTGAGATCAAAAGAATGAGGATAGATTTACAGTATAATTACCATTAGTCGCAGAAGAAACTGTGACTTGCCCAGAGAAAACAGATATTCTATAGGATTGTAATGGTTATTATAGATAAGTGTTTGATTTCACATGGAGAATTAACTCATATAACTAAAGAAACATTTTTATTTGTACCATTTGGCTCCTTCTCCATATTAACATGTCTAACGTGATCCTCAGCATGTCAGGTTTGCTCCCTCCTTTCATTTCTCCTTCCCTGATATCTTGATGAAATAACAAACTTTCTTTCACTTATAATTCTCCATAAGGCCCTCCACAATATTTTCTCTAACTGCATTTTGAGGTCTATTTGCTTAGTCAGGGCATAAGCATGAAGACAGAACCCATGGCAGGTAATTAATAGAGAATATTTAATATGGGATCTACGGGGGACTGAGGGAGGGTTGATGTCACAGGTGTGAGACCTGTGTACTGTGGTGAGCTCAGTACACAGTTTAATGTTCTTAAAACTTAGCTTAATGTTCTTCTATCATTGTCTTGAGATTTTGTAAAATTTTACTTTAGTAAATTTGTAAGTCAAGTCCAGTGGGGCAACAGAGAAATGCCCGGACTGCACTGAGTGGAGTTAAGGTCACCAGAGCTCCTTGTCCCCCCCCCCCCATTTGTATGTAGCACTTACAATGTCCCACGAGGACAGAATTCTAGTGGCCCCACCAGGTGGGGCTGTTCAGTGGGAGCTAAGTGAGTAGGAGAAAAAATGAGATGACCTAAAAAGCACACATTTTCTGATATCACCAGAATTTGTTTTGAACTCAAGAAACAGAATAACCTAGGCACCCTAACATACCCTTTTTTACTAGCATAACTTCTGTGTTTTAACCAGTTACTTACACTGAAAATGAAAACAGAAGAAAAGAGAAAGTTAGGGAAAGACATACATCCTTTTTTATTCAGTCTTTCTTTGCATATAAATAAGGAGAGGGAGAGAGAGAGAGAGAGAGAGAGAGAGAGAGAGAGAGAGAGAGAGAGAGACACTGATGGAATGAATAATCTCTATGTATCAAGAAATGAAATAATAAGAGTTGTCCGCTTTGTTTGTCCAGAAAGAATGCAGCAATGCATGTATTATACATTCATGAACTGCAGACAAAAATTATGTATTTCAGTGATGCTCCAAATGAATTAAATCCTGCTGTGTTTTCACTTAAAACATTCATTGCATGATGTAAATGATAAAGTTCATACTAATAAATTAAAGTTTTAAAAATTTTACTTAGAAAAACACTTCATAGCGATTTTAAAAAATTTTTAAAAAGAGAGAGGAAGAGAGACAATAGAAGAATGAAATCAGCTCTAACAGAATTTTTTCCTGTTTCTTAAACAAAGGGTTCTGCATTTTATTTTGCACTGGGCCTTGCAAAGAATGAAGCAAGGAGGCCAGAAGTTACCACTCTCCAAAAGGCTAGAAATACAGGGAGAAAATGATGCTGTTACAGTCCTGGCCAAGGCCAGCAGTTGTGATGGAATCTGAAAAGAAGGTCCATCTGTTGTAAACTGAAGCCAAGGTAGGAGCTGCTCTGTGGGATGGGGAGTGGGAGAAAGAGGGACTGCCTGGAACCACCAGGTTCTGGTCAAAATGTGTCTCTCAAAATCCATGTTTTGGGAACTTATGCCCCCATGCAATGGCACTAGGAGATAGGGCTTTTGGGGTAATATTTAGGTTATAAAGGATTAATGCTGGTTTTAATCAGTTCTTTCGTCATTGTGACCAAGGGAACCAACAAGAACAACATAAAGGAATAAGAGTTTATTTTGGCTCATGGTTTCAGAGGTTCAGTCCGTGGTTCGGTCCATAACTCAAGGTGAGGCAGTATACTATGGCAGAAAGGTGTGGAGAAGAAAGCAGCTCCAGATATGTTAACTGGAAAGCGGAGTAAGCTCCATTCACCATGACCAAATATAACTCTCAGTCACATCCTACCTGCCCACAGTTACCACCCAGTTAATCCATATTAGTGGATCAATCCACTGGTTAGTTTACACATCTCATAATCAAATCATTTCACCTTTAAAAATTCTTGGGGACAGCTTTTTGGGGACACTTCACATTTAAAACAGCAATACTTAAAAAAAAAAAGGACTTAACTGAGAGAATTTGATCTTATTTGTTCCCTTCTCCCTTCTGCTATGAGAGGATATAGCATTCTCCCCTCAGGAGGACACAGGGCTCAAGGTACCATCTTGGAAACAAGGAACAGTCCTCATCAGATCCTGGTACTTCATTTTGGACTTCTTAGCTTCCACAATGGTGAGACATTTCCATTCTTTATAAAGTGTCCAGTCTGTGGTATTCTTTGGTAGTAGCATAAGACACACAAGGAAGTCTCAGCCGGTCCCAGAAACCCAGCCTGAATCAGGGAATGGCAGAAAAATGCCCTTACTGCTCCTCTCCTCACACCCTCCAAGCTCCTTCCAATTATCTTCATGCAACTAGATTTCATTTGGCAGGGAATTTGGAGAAATGTAATTTAAAATAAGAATAAAGTGGGGGAAAACATAGAGTAGACATGATGGCAAAAGGCGATAAGCCACATACTTACCTCTTATTCTACAAACTCTCTGAATCAGCACATCTACACCTTTTCCTGCTTTTCCTCTTCATTTGCTTCTTCTGTCTTCTCCCATATCTCTATCAGTTCAAATCCTCTCCAACACTGTGTCCTTTTCTGGAACCTATGCTTCCCCATGGAAATTCCTTTAAGCATCATGGATTTGATTCCATTTTCTCTTCTTCAGAATTTGTGGCAACCTATGAGTTTTCGAGAGGCTGCATGAAGCTGCATTTCTCCATTAAAACAAACAAACAAACAAAACTGGCTCAAATATTTATGCCTATTCACTGGGACACTTGGAACACTCTGAATTTAATTGAGCTGCAGTCTCCTCAGCCATAAATAGATGTGATAACATCCACAGATCCACTGTTTGGGATCATTGTAAAGATTAAAAAAGAATATGAAAGAACTTACTACATATACGAGATATGTAGACATTCAATACATGGTCTTTCCCCCTTGCCCCGACCACCAGTTGAATTGAACACAAGAAGAATTGAACCCAAGGCCTTATGTATGTTAGTCATGCATGTAGTCAACTACTGAACAACATTACAGTCCTTTTCTATTTGTTTATTTATTTTTATTTTTGAAACAAAGGCTGACTAAATTCCCCACTATGGGCTCAAAATTAAAATTCTCCTGCCTCAGCTACCTGAGTAGCTGGAATTATAGGCATATGCCACTCTATTGCCTGGCAAGAAATGGTCACATTTATCATTGTATTTGCAGATTTCATGAACTCTGTAATTAGTTTTCCCCAAGCAGCTATAATAAGGCATTCGAAACTGGGTGGCTTAAAATAACAGAAATGTATTGATTCACAACTCGGGCCTAGAATTCCATACTCAGGCTGTTGGTAAGGCTATGTTCTCTTTGAAATCTATAGGGGAGGATCTTTCCTTGCGTCTTTCAAGCATCTGGTGGTTGGTCAATCATTAGCCTTGCTTGGGTGGCTCCTAGTTGCATCACCACGGTCTCTGCCTCTGTCTCCATACAGGGTTCTTTTTATGAGTCTGTGCCTTGCCATGGCTATCTTTCATCATAAATACGCTCATCCTATTGGATTAGGAAACTACGCTAAGTAGCTCATCTTATCTGAAATATATCTGCAAATGCCTCAGTTCTAAATAAAGTCACATCGACAGGGATGAGGATTTAGAACTTCAGCGTATCTTTTGGAGCAAATACAGTCCCACCGGTGGCAAATTTATACTAATTTAGGAATATATCTCCTACCCACTGCCTGTATTCCTGGCTCTACTCCAATCCATTTCTACCCACCAACTTGTTGCTATTACATTTTCAATCCAGAAAGAAAAGAACTTTCTGATTCTGAGAAAACTGCAGGAACAGCAACTTCCTAAAGCTTTCAGAAAGAACAAGGGAGCCTGAGACTGCCAAACCCGAAAGCCAAACAGCTTGGAGAGAGAGATTTAAAGCTCATAAATATCAAAGAGCCTCTGGAACACTGGGGGCAGAAGGAACAATTCTAAACACAGAGAAACATAAATAAAGTTGGATTGAGTTCATTGGCTTCACTCCCAGGGCAAAATTATCATCCCCTTTCCAAAAGTAGCATTTAGTACACCATTAGTTTGTAATGGCTATTGTCTTTGTGGAATACATTATTTTTTTATAGCTTATGGCAGGAGTTGACACAGTGTTCCATTATTTCCATATTTTCACCCAGATGCACACAGGTAGGAGCAGAGCCCTGATGGGCCCTTAGGGAATGATCTAACCCAGGGTCTAGTCCAAACAAGGTCACGTACCTGCAACCTACTGTGATCATCTTCTCATCCAAATATAGTGGTATTATTTTCCAATTTTTATGTTTGTTTTCTGACCTCTGGGAATAAATTGCCACATTTCATATAGAAAAGAAAAAAGAAAAGAAAAAATGCCATACAGTTTTTTTTTTTTTTTTACTTTTAAATAACCCCCTAAATGTCCTTTAGAACCATGATTTTCAATGATTTCCTGGTACTTCATTTCCTGATGTACTATAATTTTTCTAGTCAATGCCCCATTATTGGCCATTTACTTTATTATCATGTTTTTCATTCTAATAAAAATTTTCATAATGACCTTCTCTACAACTAAATTGCTGTGTGTCTTATAACATTATCTCTAATTTTATATCTCACCTTCCATTGTTTAGAATCATTCTATACATTTTTGACCTGGAGCCATAGATACCATTGAAGAAGGAAGTAAACACACTTGTAGCTGTCAAGTTTTCAACAGATTTGACCTGTTATTTTATAAAGTTCATATACCAAGGTCCCTGACAAAGTCCAAATAGGTGCTCTGCTGATGTAAGAATTTAAGAATTCAGTATTCGTAGAATGTGTTCATTCATTCACTTTCCTCTAGGTACAGATAGGTGGAATCCACTTGAGACTGTTTCTGGATCCCAGTAGAATCTGATGAAATCTTCTTATCTTACTCTCATGGGTCTTGGAAAAAGCTTACAGAGAAATCTTGAACTTCATCCCACTTTGATTTACTACAACCAGCTAGAAAATTGACTTGCTGGAGACCTCCCACATTGGGAGCAGGAAATTTACACTGTGTAGATTGTGCTCTTCTTGATTACTGTGCCTCAATCCATCAGGACAATTAGAGACTACATCTTTACATTGTCTCCCCATGCACTCCCATCTTTCAGAGCTGATCAAAAAGCAGGGCATAGCCACTCCTAAAACCCAAATCTGTCCTGGCTAGGTTCCAATCAAACATTTCCTCTTGTTTCTTTTTCATACACTATGTAGAGAGACCTCCATTCTTCAATCATGTCTTTGGCAATTTAATTGACTAATGGTTTGCTGCATGTCATTATCCAGACATAGAGAGAATGATAACCGTCCAGCCCTTTTGATCAAGAGAATATGATAAAGAATTCAGCTGCAAACCATCTTGCCATGTGACAGAAATAGAGGCCAAAACCCGATTTCGAAAAGGTCTAATCCAGTGTGTTCTGTTTGATGATGTGAGAACTTTCTCATCTGAGATTGCAACCAATTTTTATCCATGAAGAAAGAGCAAAATAGATTGAAGGCACGCTGAAAAAATAAAGAATTTATTTACACTTTCCTGGATGATAATATTTTGCTATTCAAAGTGTGGTACATGATAAGCAATCTGAGTATCACCTGGTTTGAAATGCAAAGACTTTGGCCACCTGAAGATATTCTGAACCAAAATCTGCATTTTTAATAAGATCCTCAGGTGACCCCTATTCAGGATAAGGTCTGAGAAACACCATTATATTCTATGAAAGACTCGTGCACTCAGCTGCCAGTACCGACCTTCCTTATAAAACAGAAAAAGTGGAGAAAAATCAAAAACATTTTGTTCTGGGCTAGGATTGGGGCTCAGCAACAGAGTGCTCTCCTAATATGTGCGAGGTGCTGGGTTTGATCCTCAACACCACATAAAGATAAATAAATAAAATAAAGGAATTGTGTCCAACTACAACTAAAAAACAAACAAACAAATAACAGAAATGTTAACAAAAAGAAATTTTGTCCCTACAAGACCATTTGAGTTTTTCCAGGATGCAGGCAAACTGTTGTAAGACTAACATCCTCAGAATTAATTCTAAGGGATGGGATTTGTTTGCCCTGATCTCCTTTTATGTTTAATTATGCAATTTTAGCTAGTTTATTCTCAGGAAAGGTAAAATAGAAACATGGTAAAATTTTCACAGAGCATAAAAATGAGTACATTTAAAAGTAAGACCTCATCATAGATCCATAATTTCATTCCTAGATTTAATCGACACTAATAGATTCTATATACATATTTATTTTCGTGTAATCTTCCAGAACTATTCACATACGTATCTCTTTAAGCTATATCACTATGTATATGTATCATGCCCTTTGCTTTTGAGAGATATATGCATAATAGTTTTTCCTATTTTTGCAAAAATTTGGTACTGTTGACAGTCATCAGGATACATCCAGCCTCTCTATTTCCTTTGGCTATTCCAGATGAAGCTGCAATGACAGTATCTCTGCATACGTGTTTGTCTCTGTTCGTAAAAATAAAAGCCTATGGGCTGGGGATGTGGCTCAAGCAGTAGTGCGCTCACCTGGCATGCACAGGGCACTGGGTTCTATCCTCAGCATCACATAAAAATAAAATAAAGATGTTGTGTCCACGGAAAACTAAAACATAAATATTAAAAAATTCTCTCTCTCTCTCTCTCTCTCTCTCTCTCTCTCTCTCTCTCTCTCTCTTAAAAAAAAAAAAAAAAAAAAAAAAAAAAAAAGCCTAACAGTAAAATTGCTGATTCTAAGGAAAATAGCATTTAAGTTTTTGATAGATTTCCCCTGTCTGCTCTTCACATACACTGTATTCATTTAGTAACCTACCAACTAGCCAAGGACTTGTGAACTCTCTGTGTCCCAGTTTTCCTGAGATATCAAACTTGAAAAGGAATAGTCTGAAAGGAAGAAAATAGTGTCACATCTTAACTTAATAAATATTTCTTTAATCATGAGTATATTTTTCATGTTTAAAAACCTCCTGTATCTGTATTTGTCAACTGCTTATTCATTTTCTTTAGCCGTTTTATTCTGAAAAGAAGTGCATTTTCTGATGGATTTAACCATTTTTTTTTGTATTGATGAATTTATAAATCATCCCTTAAAGAATGACACTTGCTGTAAACAATTTTTTTAGTTCATGTTTTGTCTCTTATCTCTTTATATTTTATGTTATTTTGTTTTGAATAGATAGTATGCATTTATTTTAAATATTGGAACAGCATGTTCATGCTATGAATTAGGAAGCCTTACTTCCACATCTGCCCCTGTCTATTCCATGGCCCACCTTCTTGTGGGTAATCATGTTCATCATTTCTTGTATATTCTTTGACACTTTTGTTATTACAAATAAATACATATATAAAATCTTACCGCCTCTTTTTTTTTTACTAAAATCCAAATGTCACCTACAATTTTTTTCCTTTTCACTTAGAAAAACTGCGTAGATGTCTTTTGTTAACAGTAGAAAGGAGCCCCACTACTCCTTTGTTATAGTTGCATAGTATTCCACATAATCCTAGACGGAAGGTTGCTGAGACATCAGATAGATTTGTAATTTTGAGAAAATTTCTACTAAATACTATGTTGTCTTCTCACCAGCAATGTCTCATGAGGAGCCTTACGTTAACCAAATTGTGAATTACTGTCAGAAGATGAATAAAAATGATATCTTATTCACTGTGATCTTAATGTACATTTCATTGTTCATGAGAAAGAGCATGAACAATAAAATTTGTATCTCTTTTATCCTGTGTATTGTCATTTATCTTCTCATTTCTTTGCCCTCTTTATCACTAGATTGCTGTCTTTAAAAATCAATTTTTAGAATCTTTGTGTGTGTTCAGGTACAAGTTTTTTTTTTTTTTTTTTGGTCTTTTATACAAGTTAAGTTTTAAAAGCAGGTCTTAACTTTCTTTTTCTGATGTTCTACTTTTTTCACATAGAACTTTTTTATTTTTTAATTTATTAATATTATTAATCTTAAGTCTTTGGTTTTGAGTCCTGTCCTACTCCAAGTTTATAAATACATTTTCCCATATTTTCATCTAATTCTTTTCAAAAATTTGCACTATTCGAAGTTTATTTTATTCAACTACAGAAAGTATGGAAACAGTGTTTCCCCCTTTTCCAATAGCTACCTAACTATACCACTATCATTAGTTAAAAACAAATCCATCCCTTACCCACTATACTGAAATACTCCCCTAACTATATTCTAAATAACACACATATTTAAAATAATTTCTGAATATTCTATTGTGTTCCATTCATATGCCAATAGTGTCCTATGCTAATTAGTGAGGATTTATGGTTTATCTTTACCTTGGGTAGGACATGGTTCCTTTTACTAGTCTTCATATTCAGAGATTTCCTGACTACTATTGCTGGTTCTTTTTCCTATATAAACTTAGAATCAGAATGAATAATACTGCATGGAGGGCTGTTGACATTTTTATCCCCATCTTGTTAAATTCATAAATTTACCTGGAGAAAATTCACTTCCCTATGATGTGGAATTTTCAAATGAATGAAATGGCTAACTCTATTTTGTCTGATATATTATTTTTGTCTTCTTCTAAAATTTGCCTTGGTGCCATTGCACATGGAATCTTTTATTATACATTTAAACTAGTCATTGTTTGTATATGTGAAAGGATTATATTTCTTGCATGTTTTTATACTCTGATATATCACTAAATTCTTGATTTTTTTGATAGTAGCTTTTTTTAGTGGATTCTTACAGATTTCCTCGTTATTCAATCATATTATCTCGATATAATAATAGATTTACTCTGCTAGATATTTTTACTGATCTAAAACAATAGACATAGGGGAATGCTCTCCTCCCCCCATCAACAATGAAGAGGATCGAAGATGAGATCACATGATGAAACTCCTGAGGAATTGCAGTAATATTTATGAGGAGGGCGCACATAAGAGCAAAATCACAGGTTGGAGAAAGAAACAATATATTCTTGGGTTGTCCCCAGGTAAAAGATGTCTTCCTTAGTACCCACATGCTGGTGGTGTGGCTCATAGAATTCTTTAAATCATCTATAGTTTGGCACTGACTTCCTTTGCAAAGTAGTGAAGAATTTTTATTTTTATCAGTAATCCATGGATACTTGAGAGAAAAGTAACCCCATTTTATTTTTACTCAAATCATCTATATTTTCTTACTTTTTTAGTGTCTATTTGATGTGTCAAAAATTAGAGAAGCAGAATAAATCTTCCCAAATCTATTGTGCTTCTATCTCTACCTCTTGTTTTCTAAGTCAGAGCTGCATCTATTTTGACTTTCTGTTTTTAGCATATGCAGGCCCCTGAGCATCATAACTCTTATGGATGATTTTTTTTTTGCAGATTTTATGCTTTCTACCTTCAGTTTTGCTTTGTCTGATATTAATAGTGTCATGTCTGCCTTTACTTGTGTGGGTTTTCCAGGTTATCTTTGCACTTCACTTTCTTTTTAAACTTTTGGGTGATTATATTTTAGCTCTCAGTTATAGGCAGCAAATAGTTGGACTTTTGCTTTATGACCCATCTGTAAATGTCTAAATTTTAGTATTGAAGCTTGACTCATTTGCATTTATTGTCAGAGTTGATATGCTTATTATGTTTGGCAGCTTTCTTTCCACCTATTATTTTTACATCCTTCATTGTGGTTTCATTTGCTCTGTGGTTTATGTTTCATTCGGTTTTATCTTTTCCTTTGAAAAATATACATTTCCTATATGATATCCTCCGTGGTGACATTTAAGATTTTCAAAACTATTCAATTTACAATGCTTTATGCAACAAAGTTAAGAGCACAATAATAAACTCTGATTTCCTTTCCATTCAAGAGAAGCAGTTTGGAGCTTTTACATTGTTCTGCTTCCTATTCCCCATCATTCAGGCACTTATTTACATGATCTGTATTCTCAGAGCCAGAAAATCATAATTCTAAAACATTTTTCATATTAAAGCAATATATTTAAGAAGAACAACTTGCAATGGCACCCAATTTTGTGACCATCTTTCTTGTAAATTTTATAAGCAATTTTATTTTAACATGTCTCAATGAGCATCACACAGAAACAGGTGTGATTCCTTCCCCATTCTTGAATCGATCATTCTGATTTGTACCTTATCTGCTTGGAGCTCACTGGCAAGTTGAAGAGGATACAGATGCATTTTAGTGTACGAACCCTTCAATAAATAAAACATTTTTTTCTGTGGCCTGCATGCATTAAATAAAGAGTAGCTGTGAAATACAAATTAGATAACAAACTTTTCTCCACAAAACTGCAGACAGAATTGCACTATTTCAGTCATTTAGCATTTTATAAAAGGACTCTCCGTCTTGCCAATATTTAGAGATCCATTATTTCTCTTAGGATATCAGCAATTTCTTTCCAAATTTTTAATTACTTTTATTATGTTTGTTGATATTTTTACTTGAAATATCAACATTTTTAATGTTTTAGACAAGTAGGTGTGATGGTACCAGGAAAGACTTGTTTAAACTATGTATTTTATATTTTTATTCTGTTTCAATTTATAATGTTTTATCTTGGGTGACGTTGTCCACCCAAGGTAATACTTGGTAATACTCTGTCCTCAATTCTAATTTTGTTTAATCTTTTTAATTTTAATCTTTTCCTGTGTCTTGAAGTCACTTAGGGAATATTTTAACATTGTGATGTCTACTGTCATCATAAAATAGGAAACATGAGTAATCCTGATTGGATCAAGGCACATTCAATAACCTGGTTCAGTCACACACATCTTTCTATCACCAATATATTAAGTATCCCATAAGTAGCAAGTAGAAGCATAAAGAAAAAAAAGGAAAAGAGTTTTAATGCTTATCTTGGGTATTTGATGATAACTATTTATAACTTTGGGCCACCTAACATCTCATGATTCACTCACCTGCAAATATCTTCTTAGCCACACAACACTCCTGAGCATATCCAAGATCTACACAGTCCTCCATCATGAAAGCACCACCTGACTAAGCATGCAGAGATGTCTTCAGAGTTCTCTCTATAAGTGAGAAACCATAATATGGAACACAAGATGTTGATTATGGTGAAAACGCTATCAGGACTCCCCTTACCATCTTGGCCCTCTGTTACACACTGAAAGCAATTAAGCATGAACTCCTGTGACTCTTGCAAGAGCACAATAGCCCCAAATTCTGGGAAACCATGTAGGGCCTTAAGAACTTATGACCTAGAAACATCCCTCAGACAAGATGATGATTTGATAGATGAATACCCCAACTCCCTCACGTCATGGGGAGATAAAACTGCTGGGTGCGCTACACAGACTTATACTTGTTAAAAGAGAGCATGTTTGAGATTTCCTCTTCCTTAAAGTGTTTAGGAAGATGTTCTAGTTTCTTGATTTTCCATTAAGTTTCATAGACTATTATGGTTTTTATTCCCTTTTATGTATGCAGTTTTATACCTCTATGTTTCTTTTTATTTTTCATTATTCATGCAATTTTAATTTATCTTTATTTATCCTCCCAGGAGCAGAATTGTGTGTGAATTGCCCTGAACTCTGCTTCTTCTCCCCTTGGGGCTAAGCACTACCTGTGCACAGTTCTAGAACAGATTGTTCTGCCAAATTCCTCAGACCATCAAGGTAGTGAGCCATGGAAATCTATAGCACAAGGGTTAAATTTTCCCCAAGTCAGAATTGAAGGGATTTACAGATTTTTTTTCTGCACCCTGCTTAACAATGATTTAGAAACACTAAAATGACTTGGATATTTTGTTTTGTTGCTTACTCTTTCTTAAATAATCTCTTACTAAAAATTCTCTATTTCTTCTGCAGTAACACTGAGGTCCACACCACAGGCTATCAAACAATCCTGGTTAGTGGCTTACTCTTGAGGAAGCCCAAAGCTTCTCTCTAATCCTTCCCAAGACTCAATGGTGTTTGTTCCCAAACTTGGTGTTGTCAGCCACATTTGATGCTGTAATTATTATCATAGTTGGTACATATGTTACTCAAGTGTTTTTCAAATGAAATACAAATTAAAGAAAAATGTTATTTTCCTACAAGAGCAAAGTTGATTGCTTCAGAAAGACTCAAAAGGAAGTTGTTAAAAAATGTTGAATTTGATTTAGAGATGTGTGAGAAAACTGTAAAAGATTGGAAAAGAAAAATTATATCTAGGACTAGGGTCATGGCTCAGTGGTAGAGCGCTTGCCTAACATGTGTGAGGCACAGAGTTCAATTCTCAACACCGCATATTAATAAAGATCCATTGACAACTAAAAAAAGTTTTTTAAAAATTATAACTATACATACACATATATCTTTTGCATTCATGTTTCCTTTGCAAGTGTTGTGAGCTCCTCTTTCCACTTTAAAGAGACCAAAACTGGAACTCCTAGGCAGTGAGTTGTCCTTATCCTTAGTTGTACATTAGAGTCACTGAGAAACTTTTTTAGAAGTTGAGATTCATCTTTAGAGATTCTGTCCCTATTTGTCTAAGGTGGAGCTAGGCATCCAGCATTAGGACTTGTTTTGTTTTCTTTTATTTCATGTTTAAAGCAGTGCACAGATCGAGCAGTGCAGTGTGTGTGCCCCAGGTGTGGAACATCTTACTTTGATGCCTGCTAAATTGTATAATGCAAAACACGGGACTCTACTAATTTTTTTTTCCTCATTGTTGCTGTATCAGTCCAAATTTAGTAGCCATGTTTTCACATTCTGGTAATAGGATTTTTGTCATCTAATATTTAGATGAAGTTGTAATTTGCTTAATCTTCAAAGTATTTTAGAGCAACATTTTAGGAACTATCAACATAGGCTCCAAGTCTTGTGCCTTTTCAAATTGGAAATAGTTATTTTTTTAAAGTATGTTGAACATGCATGCCTTGCTAGTAATGCATTATTTTCTCTTTTTTTCCTGCTTAATTTTTACATTGGTATTATTTTATTTGGGACTTTAATTCTCTATGGTTCATGTTACATCTTAGTTTATTCTTATTATGAATACAGAAAATAAGCATGCATAGCACATGTAAAATAAAACAATGAATACACAGATGCCTACCATACAATTTATGAAACAAAATTATCAAGACCTTTTAAACTCTCTTCAATAGTCTTTACGCACTTTCCTTTCTTCCAACCCAGAGTTAATCAATACCTTGAGTCTCATAAATATACTGCTTATTTGGAAATAGTTTAAAAATAAATTGGTGTATCTTTCAAAATCCATTGTTTTATTTTGCACATTGACCATTTAAAAATAGCCGTACTCAAATGTACCTTTTCTGGTACATCTGTGACTTGCTTCCATTTTTCAATAAAATGGTTTTAGCATTCATCCATGTCAATATTCCTATTTTAATTATTTCATTATATAAATAAATTTCAATTTTACCATCCTGGGAAATGGATACTATATTAGGGTGATTTTTAGCATTTTACTTTTGTAACCAGTAGTAAAGTAATTATATTTTTAAATGTGTGCCTAATATAAGCATAATCATTTCTATGTGCTTATTAATGACATTTCTGAATCATAGCGGATGAATGCATTAAATTTTAATGGTTAATTTCAAATTATATTCTAATGTGAATCTAACCATTTATACTCTTGATAGCATCATATCTCTGTCAATTCTTGGTACAGTGCTTTTTCGTTCCTGATTAAATGTGAGTTGTAAAATATTGCCCTGTGAATTTAATTTTCATTTCCCAGATAATTATTGGGAATGATCATCTAGCCCATGTTGATACTCCATTTATGATATCTATTCTATGAAATACCCATTCATGTTTTTTGAACATTTTTAATAATTCAATTTTTCTACTTTATATGGTAACTAGAAATTGTTAATATTCCCCCAATAATAATACCTTGTGATTTTGTATGTGTAAAGATTTCATGTAGGCTTTTATTTTGTTTTCAATTCTTTTCAGGATGTTTTTGATGAACAGGTGGTTTAATTCTAATATAATTTTAGGATTTTTCTTTAATGTTCGTACTTTCACTTGGCTTAAAAATTTTCCCCTACTCTTGGATAAGAAAGATATCCTCATATTTTATTCTAAAGGTATGAAAATGTACTTTTAATTTTAAAGCCAATAATTCAGAGTCAAATTTAGCCTATGAATTAAGGTAGAAATACGATTTCATTCACTTTCCATATTGATGAATTATTATGTCAGCACCTCATATTGAGTGGCCAATCCATTCTACTGTGATCTACAATGTTACCTCTGTCATACAGCTGGTTCTGTGCTTTATATCCTGTTCCATTCATCGATTTGACAATTATTTGCCAATGGCATATTGTCTTAATAACTCTTATTCCATGATATCTTAGTTTCTAGGAGAAGTGACTTTGTTCTTCCCTAGGAATATTTTGGTCATTATTAGCCCAGTAGTTACAGGACTTTTAAAAATTTTTAAAGTTACAGAAACATGCACAGATGT
This sequence comes from Urocitellus parryii, assembly GCF_045843805.1. Lineage (NCBI taxonomy): Eukaryota > Metazoa > Chordata > Mammalia > Rodentia > Sciuridae > Urocitellus > Urocitellus parryii. The sequence goes on along the minus strand of NC_135536.1, from coordinate 162,540,875 downwards.
GTCTATGCACACATGCATGGACACACACACACACACACACACACACACACACACACCTTTTACTCCAGATTTTGATTATAATTGCACTAGAGATAGATTATATAGATTAGGTCAGGAGCTGTCAGACAACCAACCATAGGATAAATCTGGCCCACTGACTATTTTTTTTGGGGGGGGGGGATAGTGCTGGGGATCAAAACCAGGACCTTGTGCATGCAAGGGAAGCACTCTACCAACTGAACTATGTCCCCAGCCCAGGCCCACTGATGCTTAGATTCAGTTTGCAAATAAAGTTTTATTGGAACACAATAATGCAACTTACTCTATATATGGTCAATGACTGTTTTGTAAAGTACAAATGCAGAGTTGAATAGATGTGAAAGCAGTCCTACGGCCAAAAGAAGCCTGAAATATGTGCTATCTGGGTTTTTATAAAGCTTGTTGACTACTGGTATGAATCATTTCTGAGAATAATTTAATTTTTATAATTTTAATGTTTTACTTCCAGAAATGTAACATAAGTCATATTTATAAGTTCAACTTAATATTTTTAAATAAATATGTATAGTTTTTTCTTCATAAAGGGCATAGTTTGCTAAATTTATTTCCAGATGCTTTATATTTACTAGCAATTATAATTTGAATCTTTTAAATATTATGAATTTTAATTGCTGCTTGTGAAAATACATTTCTTTGTTTTTCTGCATAATAATTTTATTGCTAGAGAATTTGCTAACCTGACTTATTATTTTAATAAGTTATATGTGTACTGTTTGTATCTCCTAAGTTCACAATGATATCAAGCGTGGATAAAGATTGTTCTGTTTCTTCTTTTCCAATTCACAGCAGTTATTACATCTTTTTCTTGTCTTTGTGCACAAGCTCCAGAACAATATAGAACTATGACACTATGGGTGTAGCAAAGTAGTAGTACACTCACCTAGCATTTCTAAGACCCTGGATTCAATCTCTAGAGGCACAGAAGAATAAAATTAAATAACAAAAAATAATACTAATGATTCTGAGCAAGTCTTTTCAATCAAAATGCTTTAAATTTTCAGTATTAACTAATAAGTGTGATGCAATTTTTGTGTTTTGATTTTTCTAGAAATTAAGAAATGAAGGATTTCTATGATGAACAAGTACAAAAATCTAATGAACATATTTCTTGTATCTATTGAAAAATGATCATCAGTTGCTTCTCCCTACCCTTCCTCTCTCTTTAAATTTTTTTGGAGAATTTTACGTGCATCTGTATGCACATAGGCATGAAGCATTCTGCCCATTTCATGTTTATTTTTTCCGTTAGGCAAAAAGGTTATTTATTTACATTCCTTTAGTAGGCGCCCTAGATATTTTATTATTTATATGTTTATCTTTACAATAACTGAAATTAATCAACATTTTTACCATTTCTTCAAAAATGCAAATTCCTTGGAGTAACTTTAATGGTAATAGCTCCCATTAGCATTTATATGCTACTGTTAGAATTAAATCCTGGATACATACCATTTTTATTGTGTCCTCAGAGCTTAAGGCCTTGAGTTAGTGTTTTGACACAAGTTTCAGTTACATTTGTCCACAACTGGAAGGATATATTTACTCATTGTTTCTTCTTGCAATTTCCTTCTTTCTAAAGGTAATCTTTTAGAAGATTCCTTAACACAGGTTTTGTGGTAACACCTTGAGTTTTTGTTAATTCTAAAGGTTCTTTTTGCTTTCATTTCCACAAGATAACATGACTGTTTATAGAAATCCAATTGATAGTTATTTTTCTCTCAGTATCTTTAAAAAAGCATTATTCATTGTCTCTGGCTCCTTCTGTTAATGTTGTACAAACAGGTGCCAATATATTTTTTATAACTTTTCTTTTATCTGTATTTCCATTTTTTTCCTTTTATGTCCTGCAATTTTAATGTTACTATGACCAAAATACCTGAAAATAAAATTTAGAGGACAGAATGCTCATTTTGGCTCACAGTTTTGAAGGCTCAGTCCATAGTCATCCAACTCCATAGCTCTAGGCCTGAGGTGAGGCAGAAGGTCATGGCCGAAAGGAGTGGAGAGGGAAGCACCTCAGGATGTAGCAACCAAGAAGCAGAGAGAGAAAGCTCTACTCACCTTGGACAAGATAAAAATACCGAAGACATGCCCCCAGTGACCTGCTTCCTTTACCCACACTCTGCCTGCCTGTAGTTGTCACCTAGTTCATCCATGTCAGTGGATTAATCCACCAATTAGGTTACTGCTCCCATAAGTTAATCATTCCACTTTTTAACATTCTTGCATTGCCTTACACCTGAGCTTTTGGGGGATACCTCACATCTAAACCACAATATCATTTTTCTGAATATATATATATAGAGAGAGATAGATAGATAGATATAGATTACATATAGATGGTTGCATAGATATGAAAAGTAATGTACATGTATGTGTATGGGGAGGTGTGGGAGGTGGTGTTTTAAACTGTTCCTGAAGCATACTGATTTATTTCTTTGAGTGTGGTCATAGTCTCACTATGAATCAGAGTCTTTGGAGTTTTATCAGTGATATTTGTTTGAAGGCTGGCATGAAGTATAGTCATCCACAAGATATGGATTTTATTTGTCAAGGGAGCACCGCCACTTTGGATCAGTTTAAAATAAATTCTCAGCTTGATTTTTTAAAAACATCATAGAGAGTACAAATTTGGGCTGCAAACCTAATGAGAGATAGTTTTATAGTAAGTATTGTATATCTTGAGCAATTTCTTTCTCTATCTTTTTTAATTAATTTTTTAAATTTATATATGACAGCAGAATGCATTACAATTCTTATTACACATATAGAGCACAATTTTTTTATATCTCTGGTTGTATACACAGTATACTCACACCAATTTGTGTCTTTTTTTTTTTTGAGAATTTTCAATATTTATTTTTTAGTTCTTGGCGGACACAACATCTTTGTTGGTATGTGGTGCTGGGGATCGAACCCGGGCCGCACGCATGCCAGGCGAGCGCGCTACCGCTTGAGCCACATCCCCAGCCCCCCAATTTGTGTCTTTATACATGTACTTTGGATAATAATGATCATCACATTCCACTATCATTTCTAACCCCAGACCCCCTCCATTCCCCTCCAACCCCTCTGCCCTATCTAGAATTCGTCTATTCCTCCCATGTTCCCTCCCCCTACCCCACTATGAATCAGACTCCTTATATCAGAGAAAGCATTCAGCACTTGTTTTTTGGGGATTGGCTAACTTCACTTAGCATTATCTTCTCTAACTCTATCTATTTACCTGCAAATGCCATGATTTTATTCTCTTTTATTGCTGAGTAATATTCTATTGTGTATATATGCCACATTTTTTAATCTATTCATCTATTGAAGGGCATTTAGGTTGGCTCCACAGTTTAGTTATTGTGAATTGTGCTGCTATAAACATTGAAGTGGTTCTGTTCCTGTAGTATGCTGTTTTTAAGTCCGATGGGTGTAGACCAAAGAGTACAGCTGGGTCAAATGTTGATTCCATTCCCAATTTTGCAAGAAATCTCCATACTGCTTTCCATATTGGCTGCACCAATTTGCAGTCCCACCAGCAGTATATGAGTGTACCTTTTTACCCACATCCTCACAAACACTTATTTTTGTTTGTCTTCATAATAGCTGCCATTATGACTGGATTGAGATGACTGGAGTGGTGTTGATTTGCATTTCTGTAATTGCTAGTGACAATGAACATTTTTCGTATATTTGTTGATTGATTGTATATTCTTTTCTGAGAAGTGTCTGTTTAGGTCCTTGGCCCCCTTTATTGATTGGGTTATTATGGGGTTTTTTTGGTACTTAGCTCTTTGAGTTCTTTATATACCCTAGAGATTAATACTCTCTCTGATGTGTGAGGGGTAAAGATTTGCTCCCAAGAAACTTTTTAGTTTGAGTCCATCTCATTCATTGATTATTGATTTTAATTCTTGTGCCACAGGAGTCTTATTAAGAAAGTTGGTGCCTAATCCCACATGAGGGAGATTAGAATCTACTTTTTCTTCTATTAGATGCAGTGTCTCTTGTTTTATTCCTAAGTACTTTATCCATTTTGAGTTGAGTTTTGTGAATGGTGAGAGATGGGGATTAGTTTCATTTTGTTGCATATGGATTTCCAGTTTTCCCAGCACCATTTGTTGAAGAGGCTATCTTTTCTCCAATGCATGTTTTTGGTACCTTTGTCTAATATAATATAATTGTAATTTTGTAGGTTAGTCTCTGTGTCCTTTATTCTGTACCATTAGTCTGCCAGTCTGTTTTGGTGCTAATACCATGCTGTTTTTGTTACTATTACTCTGTAGTACAGTTTGAGGTCTGATATAGTGATGCCACCTGCTTCACTCTTCCTGCTAAGGACTGCTTTAGTTATTCTGGGTCTCTTATTTTTCCAGATGAATTTCATGGTTGCTTTTAATATTTCTATGTGGAATGCCATTGGGATTTCGATGGAAATTGCATTGATCTGTATAGTGTTTTTGGAAGTAAGACACCATCAAAAGTGTACCAGCCAAGAAAAGCCCAGGACCATATGGATACACAGCTGAGTTCTACAAGACCTTTAAAGAAGAACTAATACCAATATTCTTCAATTTATTTCAGAAAATACAAAAAGAGGCAGCACTCCCAAACTCATTCTATGAGGTCAATATCACCCTGATTCCAAAACCAGGCAAAGACTCATCAAAAAAATAAAACTTCAGACCATTATCTCTAATGAACATAGATGCAAAAATTCTCAATAAAATTCTGGCAAATCAAATACAAAAACATATCAAAAAGATCATGTACCACAGTTAAGTGGGATTAGCCCCAGGGATGAAAGGTTGGTTCAACATACAGAAATCAATAAATGTAATTCATCACATCAATAGACGTGAAGATAAGAATTAATATGATCATCTCAATAAATGTAGAAAAAGAATTTGACAAAATACAGCACCCCTTTATGTTCCAAACACTAGAAAAACTAGGGATAACAGGAACATATCTCAACATTATAAAGACTATCTATGCTAAGCCCCAGGCCAACATCATTATAAATGCAGAAAAATTGAGGGCACTCCCTCAAAAACTGATGGAATGCCCTCTTTCACTACTTCTATTTAACATAGTTCTTAAAACACTGGCCAGAGCAATTAGATAGACAAAAGAAATTAAAGGGATACACATAGGAAGAGAAGAAGTCAAATTGGCACTATTTGCTGATGATGTGATTCCACAGCTAGAAAACCCTAAAAGTTCCACCAGAAAACTTCTAGAACTAACAAGTGAATTCACAAAAGTAGCAGGATATAAAAATCAACATTCATAAATCAAAGGCATTTCTATATGTCAGTGATAAATCCTCAGAAATTGAAATGAGGAAAACTACCTCCTTTACAATAGCTTCAAAAAAAATTACAATACTTGGGAATCAACTTAATGAAAGAGGTGAAAGATCTATACAATGAAAACTACAGAACCCTAAAGATAGAAATCAAAGAAGACCTTAGAAGATGGAAGGATCTACCTTGTTCTTGGATAGGCAGAATTAATATTTTAAAAATGACCATACTTCCAATTTTTTCTTTCATTTGTCAGCAAGCTTAAGACAGATTGATTCCTATTAATACTTAACATAGATGCATCATTTTAAATTATATGTAATTCATTCTTCCAATGATGGTGTAATCCCTTGGAGGTCTATTTTTACTCAGACTTGACTGGTTTTTTGGTTTATCTTTATTCCCATCCTGCTATTAAAAATTTAAGGTAAATGGAGATTGGATTAAATCCTCAGAACACACATGAGTTTTCCGCTGTACCCATCCTTTTGAAATTCTGTTTTTATTGCTTAACCAGTGAGGATTTTCCTCACATTTCTTTTCTTCCTTTATACCTAATACTGGGTATTGAACCTGGGGCCTCACACATGCTCAGCAATCACTGAGCTACAGACCCACCCCTTTTATTTTATTTAGGGATAGAGTCTTGCTAAGTTGCCTAGTGTGCCTTCAAATTTGTCATCCTCCTCCTTTGGCCTCCTAAATAGCTGGCATCATAGGGAGGTGTGTGTCACCATATTTGGCTTCCTTATTTTCTTGTTAGCTTAGTAATGCTTTTCAAAATTGTTTTGAAACTATTTGCATGAGAGGATGTTCATTGTATGTATTTAGGTCACTGTCATGTGTCAAGGTAGTTGTCACTTCCTTGAATAAAGAAAGTTTCATCATGATTGTGGATGAAAGATGCTTAAATTCTCTTTAGCTATCTTGACTTTCTACATGAGCTTGGATGCCCTTAGACATTCCTACATTTCCATGTGTATCATTTCTAGTCCAATTCCAGTCTTGTAAGCATTCTTCTGGCTTAGAACTCCTGGACCAAGTACTCTGGCCAAATAAGGAAGCATGTCTGTGAAATGCAGGTGAAATCATATTTACTTTTTAAGACTGTACATCAGTAAGCTAACACTGGGAAATGGTGCAGGCTGATCTTATGGTCCGTGTCAATCACTGCTAATTTCTCAATTCAATAATCAGTTAGTAGAAATTCCTAACACCAGGGAAAGATCAGAATTCTGTACTTGTTATACTATTATAATTATCACAATCTCATTCTCTTCTTTCATTGGTGTTGCTGTTGGGTAGGAAGACTATTTTAAAGATGTTTTAAAGGGAATTCTGGAGACAACCTATGACGTATGACCAGTATGGCTCAATCTAAACTCACAAATCTGTGAATGGAAGTTAATAAAGCCCAACAAAGAACTGACACCAGTCTCTTGGGACAATTCTTTCTTGGCCAAAAGTTTGGTGGGTCTGTTGAGTAGCTGGTACGAAAAGAAAATGTTCTGGCAGTATTTAAGATGTAGATTTGTACCCAAGTCCCTCCCTAGCCACCAAGACAAAGCAAGAAAAAAAATGAACTTCAAATATTTTAGTTTATGCATTCTCAGTACAACTGGTTTGTCCAACAGATGGGATATTAAGTTTTGTTCACAAAATAAGATAGGATTTAATTCACAGTGTCACCATATTTTTGATGTAAAAATCACTGAATAGTAGGCATTAAACCAATTCTTCAGAGGAGGAAACTGGGGCTCAAAGAAGTTGTGTATTTTGCCCAAATTCTCCATCATGGCCAGCCTCTTGAAAGAATCAATTTTCCTGCATCCGTTTGCCAAATGCTAAGGCTACTCTGATTGTAGTGCCTATTTGGCTCAGTTATCTCTATGACTTAGGGTAATGATCAAGAAATTAACTTATTATCTAATCAGAGGCCTGTTTTCTCTAATGGATTCAATTTGATGCAATGAAATGCTCTCTTGGGAAGAAAGCCAGTGCTGTTGCAGCTAAGGTTGGGTGTGAAGTAATGAAATAATGTGAGAGTTAATTTTGAAGGATACATATAAGTGTATACATACACTTGCTGGAGAAGGGAAGGCATATAGATGTCTAAGGAATGCTTTAATCCACATACAGATCCTTCTTCCAAACTAAATCTTTGTTTCAATAAGAAGAAAAAGATACACACTTGCACTTAGGAGATACTCTCTCTTCACTTGAATACTGTTAGTGCCCTCAGGAATCTTACATTCTAAAATAACAAGTGCTTAATTTTTAATAGATTTTTAATGCAATTTATCAACCAACATAATTGTTTAATCAAACTGAGACAGTTATGCCTTAGGAAATAAATCTATAAATTTCCAAATAGCCTTACACGATTTCCTGTAATCCTTTGTACTTGTGCAACACTGGGTACACGGTAAATAACCTTGGCTGTTCCTAAGTGACTTAAAGGGAGAACAACAGATAAAAATGGATTGAAGTTAATCAACTAATTTTATCTCATAATCTGATGCCTACTTTGTTTACTCCCAAGTTATAACAGAATTTCTCTCTTCCTTCCTAAGTGCTTTGACAAGCACTCTATCTAAATATTTAGATCAAAACCTTTGCAGCTGTGATGGAAGGCTTGTTCCCCTCGAATTCAACTTCATTAATTTATTCTCTGCAATGACATGATGGAGAAAAGTCAATTTACAAAGGAGAGTTTTAAATTACATGAGAAAGGACTTTTTCTGTAACTGAGAATAAGGGGAAATGAAGGAAACCTTCCTTCCTCTGCTAGCAGCAACTTCCTTTTGTCATTGAGTTTCCCCTTCAACTTTATGGATGTAGAGTTGACAGTTAAAAACTGCATATATTTAAGGTGATTTGATAAATATACACTCTGTGAAATAGACATCTTAATTAATGCGTGAACATAACCTTACATAGCTACCTTTGCACTTAAGATCTCTCTTTTCCCAAATTTCAAGTATAGAACTCTATATGATTAACTGTAGTCAAATTGTTATATATTATATTTCCGGAACTTATTTATTTTGCATAAGTGAAACATAACGTTCTTTGATCAGCATCCCTCTATGTTCCCTTACTCCCAGCCCTGGTAACCACCATTCTATTCTCTGTTTCTATGTGTTATGCATTTTGAGATTTGACATATAAATTATGCAGTATTTTTCTTTCTGCATCTGGTTTATTTCACTCTGTATAATCCCCCCCCAGGTTTATCTGTGTTGTCATAAATGGCAAGAATTTCATCTTTTTTAAGGCTGAATAAAATTTCATTTTGTTGAGAAACGTATTGCTCCCATATCATGGTTATTGTGAATAAAGATACAATACATAGGAAAATGCAGATATCTCCCTGGGACATTGATTTCATTTTCTTTGAATATATATTTACATGTGGGATGGTGAGATTATAAGGTAATTCTATTTTTAGTTTTTTGAGGAAACTCTGTACTTTTTTCCATAATGGATGTACCATGGTACACTCACACATTGTGAAATCATTCATTAGCTCTTATCTTTTTGATAATGACCATCATCACAAGGATGAGGTGATATCTTACTGTGATTTTGATTTGTAATTTCTTAATGATTGCAAAAGTTGAGCAGCCTTTCATGAATCTGTTGGTCATTTTCACATCTTCGGGAAATATTCATTCTGTCCCTTTGCCCATTTGTACTTGGGTTACTTATTTATTTTTGCTATTGAAATGCAAGAGTTACATATTTTGGATAATAACCCTGCATCAGATGTATGGTTGGCAAATATTCATTCCCATATCATATGTTGCATTTTCCCTCAGTTGGTTATTTCCTTTGCTATGCAGAAGATTTTTAGTGTGTTGCAGTTCCACTTGCCTGCTTTTGCTTGCGGGTATGTGAGGGAAGGGTCCAACTACATTGTTTTGCATGTGGATATCCAGTTTCACCAACACCACTTGTTGAAGAGATTATCCTTTCCCCGTTGTGTATTCCTGGCACCTTGTCAGAATCAGTTGACTATAGATGTATAGATACACTTCTGGGCTTTCTTTTGTGTTACAACAGTCTATATATCTGGGGTTTTAAGGCCAGTACCATACTGCTTTGATCCCTATAGTCTTGTAATATGTTCTGAATTTATCTTTTGTTCATGTATTATTCCACTGATTTTATTTAGCAACCTTTGTTCTTTTGTACTGCTTTGATCTTCTTTTGAGATAATTATTTTGACTCTTTGCCAGGCAATTGATAGATCTACTTTTCTTTGGGACAGTTTACTGGAAAATTATTGTGTTTCTTTAGTGATGTCAAATCTCCTGGATTTTTCATGTCTCCTGTAGCCTTGCACTAATGTCTATTCATTTGAGGAGCAGTTGCCTTTTCTAGATTTAGCTGTGGGTGTACATGAGCATGCTAGCTGGGTGGGTTGGAGCAGTTCTGACTCAAGGAAGAGCTCAGGGCCTGCTATAGTTTGAATGTTGTTTGTCTTCCAAAAGTTTCTATCCCAGAAGCTTCATTCCCAGTGTGGTGATGACGCGAGGTAGGATTTTCAAGAGACAGAACATGTTGAGAAGTCTCTAGTTCTTTGCAATGTTTGGATTTTAGTCTCCAAAATTATGAGCTAAATATCTCACTATTTTTTATAAAGCTAGCCTGCTTCAGCTATTTTATTATGATAACAAAAACACTTATCAGTGCTGTAGTCTCCACAGAGTTTCATCAACTAAGTTTGACATTGGTAATGACTGCAGCAGTCTTCAGCAATGTAGGCCCTGGGTCTACAGCAGTCTTGAGGGCTGTTGGGGTTGCATGGTTCTTCCTGTTCTTTTTCCTCTCATAGAGGGAAATCATGGTCAAGAGGATTCTTTCTGATGCCACATCTGGCATGTGGGGATGCTTTGTGTTGGTGGTGAAACTGGTGTCTAGGTAGCAAGTATGCTCAGTGCAACAATGCAACTGGTGTGAAAGGTTCAGGTGCTTGCAGAGTGACTGGGGTCTGGAGCATGGGAGTACACAGATGAATCCACTGCTATTATAGTTGCAGTGTGAGGGTGTAGCCTGTGTGGGCATAGTAATATTTCTTTCTCTGAGAGTGTCTGAGACAACTGCAATGGTGGCTGAGATCTTCATCAGTGAATACTGCTGGGGTTCTCTTCAGAGCAGGCCCATAGGGCGCGCAGTGGCACCTGCTGCATGAGTCATATTGAAAGCCGTGCCCTACTTCTTTGCTTCCAGCAATCTCTAGATATCTAAGATGAGCATATCTCCCCAGTGATCTGGGTGGTGTGCAACCAAAGCAGTTCTCTTGGGTTTTGCCTTGAAAGACTGGGGAAGCTGTTTGCTTACTATGTTCCCATTTTCTCTATGAAAGAAATTCATGCACAAGAGAATTCCTTCTCAATGCTGAACTATGACAGGCTTCGGGGAGAATGATGGGTCAAAATAAGCCATTCTTACAGCCCTTTTCATGCTTATTTTCTAGTTTTCATTACTCCACTGTTTTCCTGCAGCTTTTAAACTGAAGTCACAAGCTTTCTCTGAGCTATTTTGTTTTGGTTTATGGATGACTAATTGTTTTATTTTATCTTTTAATTTTTGGTGGGGGGGATGGGTAGGAGCCTGGGAGCTCTTATCACTCCTATCATTGCATTTAAATTCCTGGAAAAATTCCAGCAACAATTTTCTCAGTTTCCCAAGGCCCATTCTGTTCTGCCCATTCAGTAAAGTTTCACATGGGTACTACTTGAGTCATCAGTTTCTTTTAATTCTTTTTGAAAATTTATTGCTATTTTGTTTATTTAATTTTTAAAATTTTGGTACTGGAGATTGAACCCAAAGATGCTTTATCATTGAACTACACCCCTAGTTCTTTTTATTATTTGTTTTGAGACAGGGTCTTGCTAAGTTGCCTAGATCCACATTAAGTTGCTATAGCTGGCCTTGAAATTGTGATCCTCCTGCCTCAGCCTCCCACATCACCAGGATGTTTTTCCTAAAACTTTAGTGCTTATTTAGATATTAAAAAAATCTGCATTTAACTATAAATCATGTTATTCTCCTTTCTTTTTCATTGAAATTATTTTTTATTACTCCACAACGGGACCTCATGATTTATTAGAGAGGTAATCAGATTTGCCCAATATTAAGCATTAGTCAGTTATGACTATTATAATGCTGTGTAAAAAAATACTCACAAAACATTGGGTTTAAAACGATAATCATTCTCTTTCTCAAACTTGACAATTAGCTTGTAATTAGTTAAGGTGGCCTCACTTGGATACCTCTGTTCCATAGCTTGTCATTTTCCTCACACTGTCAAGCTACCTAATCCTGGATCATCACATTTCTGCCTCAGGAGCACAAAAAGGCAAGCCCAGATGCACAGATCCATTTCAAATTTTTGTTTGTGTCATAGCAGCCAAAATCCCCTTGGTCAAACTAGGCCACATGGCTAAGCCCAAAGTCCAGGGGGAAGATAAGTCCATTCTGATTCAGAAGGAGGAACTGCAAAGCTCTTGGTAAAGGAGTTGATGATGGGAGAAGTGAAGAATTGGAGCCATTTCATTCAAGCCAACATGCTTACATGCTATTTATGCAATTCTGAACAAGTTATTTGATCTATATAAATTCGTTTACTCATCCCTAACTGGCTCCTTCTTTAGGATAAGTTTAACTTTGTGACATAAGACAACGAAATGAAATTTACTGGCTCCAGACCTGGCTTTTTCTTTAATAGTAGCACCTGATATGTAAAATACCTGATTAGCACTACATTGGGTAGACTAACACTGAGGGCTCTCCATTCAAAGGATGGGCTGCTTTGTGAAGCATTAAATAGAAACAAAATATTGAATTGGAGGCTGGGGTATGGAATAAAAACCTGAACTTTAGGCACCTCTCTGATGGTATGATTCTTTCCATATGTGTTCTGTGCTCCCTCCTGCCCTAGAATCTAAGCATACCATATGTTTTATCCTCTGTTCTCCTTGAAGCTAAGACTTGGGCGTATTGTGAGATTCTGCCAGTCAATCCCACCCCCACCTACAGCTCTAGAGCTAGTACTATTAAAAATACAGAACCACCAAGAGTAATCTAACAACAGACACTGCTGTTGCAGTTTCAGAAACAGAATTGACAGTAATGTGAGCTGTGCATGTGGATGCAAGAGAGTGGAGTCTCTGGAAGTAGCAACAGCAGAAGTAGAGCACATGCCAATGTCAAGGACACAGTAGCAGTTCTTTCTTCCACTTCTACCTGGTTCGGGGTATCACTCTTGATTGCAAATCTTGACATGTGGCTTTCTAGTGTTTCGTGAGCTACTCAACATTCAACATCCTCTCTCTCTCTCTCTCTCTCTCTCTCTCTCTCTCTCTCTCATGTTACAGAGGATTGAACCCAGGGCCACTTAAACCCTGAGCCACATCCCCAGCCCTATTTATTTATTTATTTTTGAGAAAGAGTCTTGCTAAGTTGCTTAAGTTCTCACTAAGTTTCTCAGGCTGGCTTTGAATTTGTAACCTCCTGCTTCAGCTTCTGAGTCACTGGTTTTATAGGCATGTGCCAACATGCCTGGCCCATATCCAGTTGATATATCTCACAATTAAGAATAATTACTGATATGAAAATTGGTAACAAATTAGGCAGGTAGTCAAAGTCTGTGGTCAACAGATTCTCCAAAAAAATTTGGAGAATGAAATGTGTCATCTGGGTTGCCTGGGGCTATTATCAGTGAAGGTTTATTTAATATTAAGTTGTGAACTCTGGCAAAGAATGGAGAATATCAATTTAATGATTAGCTCTACTCCCTAAGAAAGAAGGCCCAGCTTTTGGAAGATCAATTGGTGACTTTCATAAAATATTATGAAAATTTCAAAGAGTGAGGGGTAGAGTATTGTGTCTAATGGTATGGGACCTGGTAAAAAGATCAACAAGGGTGTTATCCTTGATTTTTACTGCAAAAGAGGATGAAAGCCAGTGACTTTCTTTCACTGTTAGAATTATTCTTGCTTTCTATGATTTCTTCTAATCTCCTATCTCTTGCCCCGAAGATCTGAAAACTAAACTACTAAGTTTGACCATGGTGGTTATTACTGAATGTGTGGTCTCATCAGGCCTTTTAGAGAATCAGGGAAGATGAGAACTAGAGTAGGAAAGTATAGGAGACTTCTTTTCATTTTTAAGTATCAATTCCACAATCTTGGCTGAGCCTCCCTGACTGACTGAAATACCCCTTGTCCTCTCTGTGTGATGAAGTTTTTGAGGCATGATGAAGATGCTCACCTGAGGAATTTCTCTTGCAAAGAGAAGTAAGCTTTTCCCTCACCTTACTCCACCATCTCTCATAATCTCCAGATATCAGATGGAATGAGATTCCAAGATTTTTGGGGCCATTTACAAAGCCAAATATAGTAACAAGTGAATATGTAACAAAGTTTAACACCAATTAATTTCAATAAAACCTGGCAATTATGGGAAAGAATTTATTTTAATGATGTAAGACCATAAAGAAACAAAACAATCTTTCATTTTTCTGAGTTTATCCACATGGTTATATATAGCAGAGATGTTAATTTACTGTGCTCACATAACTGCCAGGGCTCCCAACCATTTGGCTGACTGAAATCTGAACTTGAATGTTAAAGCAGATTTATCACATGTGACCTGCTGGACCTTCCCAAATAATGCTGCACAAGAGAGTCCAGAAGTTTCTTCTTCTTTCACCAAACCTTTGAGATAAACATTGGTGAAAAGAGAACTACAGTGATGATTTCGGAAGGTAGAGAACTTTTGAAAAGTGCTACAGTTACAGTGGATTCCCTTGGTTCCAGTGGGGAAGCCAGGATTCTGGGTAGCAGAGGCCAAATAGAGGGTCTGTCATAACCATTTACCAGTCCAAATGCCAGGCAGGATTGAAGTTGTCATTATATACTCTGACCTGGAGTGGTAGCTAACTCAATGTGGAGAGGCAGAGGCAGAAATGGAGAAAGAGCCAACTGGTATACCCAAAACTGACTCAGTCCACTTAAATTGGTTGCCTCCCTCAATTCCTAGTCCTGAATCAGTTCACAGACTTGGTTGTTTCTCCTCCTTCTTTCCCTCTATCTTGTCCTTCCCCACCACCTTCCCCTTCCATTTTTCCTTCTTCTTCCCACTCATTATCTCCCTCCCTTTTTACCTCCTCACCTTCTCTCTTTTTTTCCTTATTCACAATGACTAGAGAAAAGTTACAGAAAAAAAGACAACAGACATGATGAATTTCATTTCATCAGGACCCTTAACTGGATAAATCATATTAGCAAAGATCTTTCTTTTCCTTAGGTTTCTATTTGGTCCAAGTGAGACCTTGCTATGTTCCCTCACACTACCTCGCCCCCCCACCCCCGTGTGTGATACCAAAAAGTTTCCTCTCCATACAAGATTCTTTATCTCACTTGAGAAAGGAACACACAGAAACTGAGCTAGTTTCTCTGACTTTCATTTCTTTTTTGTTTTGTAACCCCAAATACCTTGAAAATTGTCTAACACAAAATAAATGCTCAGTAAATATTTTAAGTGAATGGACACATTAATATTGTATGATTTTATTTCATCCTGCATAGAATGGGCCTTAAAAAAAGATGATGCACCGAACTGTGAGTGTAGTGGAGATAAACAGAGTACGAGAGAGAAAAATGGGACTCATTCTGGAGACGGCTTTCAACTTGGCTATTACAGAGCACTGTGGTCTTGAGCAAGACACATCACCACTATGAGTTTCATAGATCTCATGAGCAAAATAAGGGGCCATATCAAAAATATCTTTGGTTTCTTTCAGCTCTTTATTCTGTAATTCAAGATGACTCTTTAGAGAAAACTTTTGCTTTAAGCCCAAATCTCCACAATCCCCCTATAGTACTTCCTTTCTTCTAGAGTCTCATAAATAAATCTGACCTTCTACCAGACTAACATGTGGGGGTTTTTTCTTCCAAAAGAAAATAAGTTTTTCAGCACCATTATAGCTCTAAAGCTTTCCAAATATGTTTTATATTCTCAGTCTTAAAAAGTAATTATAAATGTGAACACTTTCTAGATCTTTCATAAGCTGGGTTGCCTCCCTATGGAAGACTGGGGAAGCATGTGACTCTTTTCTTTCTGATGAAGGTGCTCCAAATCCATCCAGATTGTTCAGGTCCTTTGAGGTGGATTTGAAAAAACAAACAAATAAAAAACTCAAAAATAAAAACAAAACAAACAACAACAAAACACCTACTGTTCCTTTTGAACAGGGCACCCTATTAATGCAGAAGATTTAAACGAGGTGCTTGGTAAACAAAGCCAAAGATGGCAGAATATGGTAGGGATTAGTTGGCAGGTTGGTTTCACAAGAATGGAAGTAGGTTGGTCAGGAGGAAGAACTGAGCTAAGTTGTGATCTCAGCTAGAGCTCAGCCTGATCACACAGGGAGCTTTGGGCTATGAATTGCAACATGGAGTTGGACCCTGCTCTCAAAGACAAGGAATCTTGCTAGCTGTTTGCACCTCTACTCCCATCAGTATTGGCTGAGGGCTAACTGAGACCAGGCAATGCAATTCCTGCCAGCCAAAGACAGTCCTCGGTGATAGAGTCAGCTCTGAGCTCTTGAGCAGTCAACATTCATAGGAACTGGGGATAGGAGCAGGGACCTCATAAATCAGATCTTGGCAAGGTACCAGCAGTGTCTCTACAGAGTCGAGAATGCCATTGGCTTCTATCGATTGCATCACATTTAAAAATTTATATTGGCTTATAAATTTACTAAAATTAATAATTATTTTTTACATACGTTTTGCTGTTCAAAGCTACACACCCTTTCTGCTTTTGCAGTTCCATTTTTTAACCCAGGTAAAAACATTACACTCTCCTGGATTCATTGTAGTTTCCCCTTCTACCCTTATACCATTTAAGACGTTTTCATTGAACACCCTCTAAATCACTGTTCTGTGTGAATTCACGTTTGAGCACTAGTTAAAAGGAGACTCTGTCAACAACATAGTGTTCAGTCCTGTGTGCCAATGTCTCAATATTCAGAATGTCAAGATCAAATTCAGGTAATGTCTACTACTTTGAATCATTGTTTTGATTTCTCAGAAATATCATAACTTTGAGGACAAAAGCTTTCATTGGTTAAAAAACATGACTTTAAAATTCTCAGATTAAAAGATTGCTAAAGGAATGTTTAGACCTTCCCCAGCCCTAATTTTAGAATTTGATTTCAGAGCATCCAGTACCTATAGCCAGCAGAACTCTCCTTGCTAGCTTTTTGTTGATCAAAAGTGAATCGGTCCCTTCAGGGACATCCCGAATCCTCAATGCCTGGGAGGGTAATGTGGAAAATGTCTGGCTGCCCTAGGCCCAAGCTGTACTTTCTGGCTATGTGGGTGGTAAATGCAATCAAGGATAAGATTAATTAAATTAAAAGTCTGCTTTTATTGCTCAGAAAATACAGAAAATTCAATATTGTTTGACAGACTGGAGCTGGAGGCCTCGCTGTAATGTGATCACTGCTGACTTGGTAGAGCCAGACAGCATGTCATTGAGGACAGCCTTCACTGTGCATTTAAAATGTTCAATAAACCATTGACATAACCAGAATTTACCTTAATAGGTAACTACCTTGGGCTGAGCAAAGAACCTGTACGTTTTGCTCATAAATATGCTGCTTAGGAATTAGTCGTCTGGCCTTCCAATTTGTCTAGAGCCCTTGTTACTCTGCCATGCTTGGGAAATCCTAGCCACCTGCTCTTTTCATCTCCTCTGTCTCTACCATCATGTCCTACCATAGGAATTTCCTTCTAAAGAAATATATATGTGAAAACCTTCCCCCAGAATGTTGAAGGACTCCAACCCATTCAGCATCTTCTGAGACACACAATATATGCCCCATTCTATTATCCTTTGAATTAGGCTCCATTCTTTATAAAACATTAACTTTAGAAACAGAGACATATAGTTTTCACAATTTACTCCTCACAAGTTCCTGAACAATTATTTAAATTTATGAGGAACATCCAAGCCTTCCAACTTTAAGGTGATCTAAGGGTTAAAAAGAAACACAAAATGTAATTTAACATTCATTGAGAGGCTGCTAGATTTTTAAATTCAACTTAATATTATTATTTTTCTTTGTCTGTTTCCATTTTCATCAACTCAAATTACAGAGACTCAAAGGGATCAGGTGACTATGACTAGAATGTTTTGTTACTTTCCAAACCTTACCTTTCCTCGTATCAAAAACAGCCCCTTATACAAGCAAATCATATCAGTCATTTCTACTTTAGCATGGGTCTAATTCTAATGTTATGACTCTTAGACTGTCATGTACATTAAGCCAGAAGTTCTTAGTTTGGGTTGAACACTAGAATTACCTAGGATAATTTAGGCCTGGACCCCACGTCTAGAGACTCTGGTTAATTATATTTGGAAATGCTGCTTGGGCACAAGAATACTTAAGATCTCTCCCACTGATTCTGCTTACAGGCAAGACAGAGAAGCTATACCAAGCTACCCACAATTATGGAAGGAAATACTTAAGTCAATGTTGAAAAAAAATCATAGGGGACTGGAGGATTTTGAGCTGTGACAGAGTTGATGACATATATCAACCAGGAAACCAACTGGGGGTGGCTTTAGAAGTAGCTTTCTTTTCAGGAACACTGGAAAGGAGCGCCATGAGAAAGACAGAAGCTCTGATAGGATCTGCTAAGCCCTATTAGGATCTGCACACCGTAAAGGACCCCAAAGTGCTCAATAGCTGTGCCAAATGTAACTCTGGGCTCCAATAAACAGTTGGCATGGTGCCCACCTGGTGTGCATGGTTTTACTTTAAGAAGCCTCTCCCTACAGTTCTGGTTTGTCTTTTATTTTTTATGTCTTTCATTCCAGATAGACATTGAGCTTCCTGGGAGCCAGGACTGAGATTATCATTTCTACAACACTCAGTTAAACCTCCTAAAATGGGTTTGGGAAATTCTACTGAAATTCCATTCAAAAGGGCTCTAACTTTAGTGTCCAGATGTGGGTAGGACAGAATAGTGTGAAATTCAAATTTTTCAAACAAGCACAGGAAGCAATTTAAAGTATGTTGGCAATTTCCATAAGGTGATGAAGATCTTTTGACTTAAAAATATGAACAAATTCATAAATCTTGGTAAACAAAATAGAGGAAAAGCTACACCAAAAAATCATTTTATTATTAAATCTTCAGTTTTTTGTTCCACAATAAGGTATAAAAATATGTTAATTAAATTATTTTAAACTGATGAATAGAGATAAGTGAATTGATAACAGTGCTTTCTCTCTTCCTCATAACAATATTGTTATAACAATCAGTTCAAAGTGTTCCTCAAAGTCCTCAAAACAAAAATGTTCCTCCTTCTAGTATTTTCAGGATTTCCACTTGTCCCATATAGCCTCAAGGCAGAGTGTCCTCACACTGAGAAGTTAGAACTTAACATATAGATAGTTGGCTCTCTTCTTTAAAGGACTTTTTGAAAACCTTGTTATCTGTCAAAAAGTTATTTATTCAAATAACCTGAATCTTTCCTATTGCATAGAAATCATGGCATTTTAGAACAACAACAACAACAAACAGAACCTTAGTTTTGTCAATCAAATTCCTTTACTTTGCAGATGAAGAAGGTGGAAACCAGAGATGGTGAGGAATATGGCCAGGGATGCCCAAGTAGCAATTAGCAGAATAGGGTTCTGATCCAAGCCTCCTCAATACCTTATTCATTGTTCAATTTGTGACATTTATTGCAGATTTTTCAAGTCTTTTGTCCTTAAAAGGGGGGAAGGGGAGTAGGATCCCATTTTATATAAAGATAACATTGTCTCATGGATGCCAGGTTATTAAATCCTGTTTTCCCAGACACGCTTGTTAGAGAGAATCCCTGATCTTAAAAGAGTAAAATTGACTCCACCTCATGCCACCACTGTGGCATCCATCTTTCTTTCATTTTCTTCTTTGATATTGCTTTTGCCTTGAGAAAATGGTACAAGGCCACATCATGAAAGGACGGAAAGAGAAGGTAGCTGTAAGTGTAAAAGTACAGCAATAAAATTGATCACTTGTGAGTGAGCTCAATGCTACTCTAATAGGTGAATCTGTCCTTTCTACCTCTGCTAACCCTGCCCCCATCATTCTCATTTAGTTCCTCCTGGGTACATGGCCACATGCACTGTTGAAGCAATTTCTCCATCTATGGAAATGGATGGTGGTAGCCTGGGCCAAGGAATCTGCAGAAATTGATGGTCCTCCATGAATAAGGGGTTGAGCAATAGTGAGGCTCCAGTGCCATCCTTCACCAGTCACTGGGAACAGTGAAAATATTTTCCCCAGGGACTTAATCAGTCAGAGGGATGTTGTCTGCCTGATTGAGGATAGGCAGAAAGCAAGAAGTGGTTTCCATTATAATTTGTCATCAGCCATTCTCCTGACAGAAAACATGAGGTCACGGCAGTTCGACCACAGGTCAAGGCAGGTTTTCTGTTTAGCTCCACGGAGAGATGTTCATCTGGGAAAGAGAGAAATGAGGGCTTTGTTTGAGATGCTCTTTTATTATATTTAATATGAAATTTATAACCTTACTTCCACACTAGATCTAGAGAACTGGGATGGAGGTCAGAAAACATAAATAAATAAGTGAAAACACTGCTTTCCTTTATTAGGTTTCAAGGAAAAGAAGGGGTTCTTTGTTCTTTGCATTCTGCATAATGAGCTCTTTCCTTGTATTCAGTGTGGCATGCCACTCCACCAATTCCCCCCAGGGATGCTTTCTTCTCCTGAGCAGGAAAGTCTTGACCCTTCTGTTCATGTTGCCCATATTTCCTGTCACTCAATATCACAACATCCTCTTTCATTTTCTATATAGCATTGATCATCATCCAGAATCATTTTTGTTAATTTCTTTAACCATTCCCACTTCTTGAAAGTAAAACTGTACAGTGAAGAGGGGCTCAATCTTGCTTACATTATCACTATCTCCCACAGTGGTGCTTGAAAGGCGGCAAGTGTACGTTAAATATTTTCTTAATGGAATGATTATTCCACACATCATAGCTCAATTCTTTTTAGAGAACTATTATCAAGTTGCATGGTAGAAGGAAAAGGACGTTTGCAGAGTGACACAGTCCCTAGAGTTCAAATGATCAAGAGGGTCCAGCATGCAGATGTGCCATATGGATTCAGACACTGGGCCAAGGGTGGTCAGGAACCAGTAAAGAGTGGGTAGAAGCCTCGAGGCAATTGAGGTCAGAAAATCCTAGAAACTAGGCAAGCTCATGCTTCTTGCTAGATTTGCATCTTTGCTTTTCCTTTGGAGTAGAGGATATACCTTAGGCTTCACTAATTTTGAGGCTTGCTTTGTTGTTCAGTGAACACTCCTAGGTAGAAAGACAAGAGAGAAATATTCTAATGAAAGGCCCTTGTTAATCTTATCACTTTGAATAGACTACAAATAAACTCACACTTTGAGACTGGACACTGAGAAGGATTCAAATTAAAAACTAATTTAAAAGTGCATACAATATTGCCATTACAATGAACTTGCACTTTAGATATCAGCATTCAAGATATTTGGGCAAATATGCAATAAGGATGCAGGGCTCTCAAATTAATGATGGTTTTCCTTGTATCTTCAGTTCATGACCATTGCCATCATTGAATAACCATTTATTGAACACTACACTTAGGGACAGTAAATCCTCAAGAAGACATATGATATACTTGGAGATATCCAAAGAATAGGCATGTATCATCTTCTCAATGTTAGTGAATAGATCTGCACTTTGGTATTTTTAAAATCATGATAACTTTTTTTTTTAAAAGATAAACCATAAGAGCCAGGTGCAGTGACACATATCTGCAATTCCAGGGTCTTGAGAGGCTGAGGCAGGAGGATCTCAAGGTCAAAGCCAGCCTCCAAAACTTAGTGAGGCCCTAAGTAACTTAGCAATTCTCTGTCTCTAAATAAAATATAAAAAGTGCTGAAGATGTGGCTCAGTAGTTAAGTGTACCAAAAAAAAAAAAAAAAAGAGGTAAAGATAAGCCATGAGACATTCAATAAATGTGTTGTGATGGTTGGTTATTTGGACTGAGCCACTGATCCACAACTCCTGCCCTAGCCCTTTTATTGTCTTTTAGGAGAATTCCCTATCCTTCATTATCTTTATCATTTTAACACCTCTTTTCTCTTGTGGCTTGAAATGTCCACATCCGAGTATCAACAACAAACAAGATGTGTAGGCACAATAAATAGTCCATGTTTTCACCTGAATTTTCTAGTTCTCGCTATCTGTACAAGACCATGAGTTAAATTTTGGACAATGGATCACAAAAAGTAATGAGGAATGTCATTTTCCCAATGAGGCAGTTAAGAGCTAATGTAACTCTTCTTTCATCTGCTGCCCTCCTCAGAAACCTTGGAAGTCACTTGCTGAGATGGTGAAAATAGAACATGCCTGGGTCCACCCCTGGTCTGTAAGATGGAGAAGGGCTTCCAGAGACTTTCAGAGTGTTCATGAGCCAGAAATAACAAACTTTTATCTATGACAGTGCTTTTGGGTTTTTTTGGTAGATGTGACTAAAAGACCTGACAAGAGCAGTGTACAGGAAGAAAGGTTTATTTTAGCTCATGTTTTCATTAGTTTAGTCCTTGGTTAGTCAACTCCATAGCTTGTGCCCAGATGAGACGAGACAGGGCATCTTGATGGAAACAGTGACAGAGGAAAGCAGCTCAGGACATGACCACCAGGAAGAAGAGAGAGCTCTGCTCACCACAGACATAATATAAACCCTAAAGGTATGCCCCCAGGGACCTATGTCCCACAGCTTACTTGCCTACAGTTACCACCTCATTAATCCATATCAGTGGATTAATCCACTGATAAGGTTGTACTTCTCATAATCTAATCATGTTGCCTTTGAGATTCTTGCATTGTCCCACACATGAATTGTTTGGGGATACTTCATATCTAAACCATAGCAGAAAATTTAATAATCAACCACTCAGATTCATTCACTTTTTTTGGGTACTGGTAATTGAACTCAGGGGTACTCGACCATTGCCACATCTCCAGTCCTATTTTGTATTTTATTTATTTGTTTCTTTTAAATATTTTTTTTTAGTTGTAGTTGAACACAATATCTTTATTTTATTTATTTATTTTTATGTGGTGCTGGGGATCGAACCCAACGTCTCCCACGTACTGAGTGCTCTACCGCTGATCTACAACCCCAGCCTTATTTTGTATTTTATAGAGACAGGGTCTCACTGAGTTGCTTAGCATCTTGCTTTTGCTTATACTGGCTTTGAACTTGCAATCCTCCTGCCTCAGCTTCCCAAACTGCTGGGATTACGGCATGCACCACCTTGTCCAGCTTCAGATTCATTCTTTTGTCATCATGGTGTAATCTAACCTGTCCTTTTCTACTATTCCATTCATAATCTATTCAAACTAGAGGTGCCAGCTCAGTGTAGTAGATATTTGTTTTCTGAGAATCAGGAAGATTTGGAATATCGGCTTGTCTGTCAAATTTGCAAACTTCTGTTTCTGAAACATGGAAGACAAAGCAAGTTTATTCAAATGCTCTGATTTGAATTTCAGTAGATTCCCAAAATAAATTTTATTGTTCTTTTTTTTTTTAACTTCTGAACAATTCCTAAATATTGGTTTCAAATTCTCTGGGTATTGAAGTGCTGGTGCTTTTTTGTAAACTGCATGTAATAAGGCACCAAAAGGACAAAAAGGGTTGTCTCAGAGTGTTAGAACCTCAGTCACTGTTTAAAAGGCTTCATCTCAATAGAGCTGAAAGAACACGCAGACCTTTCCCGATAACAAGGGGACCTAAATCACGCTCACATTGGCGAAAGTTCCCATTCCATTCTATTGAACTGCTGCTACTCCCAACAAGAATATTATATTGCCTCTCATGTTGAATTGTACTGCAGGAGGCTGGTGAGAAACCCGGTGTACAAATCAAGGTTCTGATGAACACACTTGATAGAATGGAACTGTAATGGGGCAAAGGTCGGGAGTTGTAAGAGGGCTGCAGTGCTTTGGAAACATAAGACCCTCAAATATCTCACCATTTGTCAGAGGTGATAATACTGAATTATGCACTTCAGTAAATGAACACAGTGAGCTAAGCTTCCTCTTGAGAAGTGAATTATTTGCTCATCTTTGGATGCTGTATTAACTCTCTCCAGACACAGAATCCCCTTATAAAAACAAAAGGCCCATATCTTTAAAAACATATCTTTGTAGACTTTAAAATAATATCAGAATTATAGTAATAATAGTGACTGGTATTAATAGAGAGCATAATATAAGCCAGTCTTTATCGTACGGATCACTTGTATATAGTTTGTTATCTTCAGAATAAGACAATGGAGTTAAGATTCTTATTGGTTCCAGTTTATAGATTTTGAAAGACACTGGGGACCTTAAGTATGAAAACTTTAATCATGTTTTCCTATGAATATTGGAGCTGGGTTTGAAACTTGATAGCCTGATCTGGGTGTGATATATACCATCATGTCCCCAAGTCACTGTTAAGGGTACTCATGAATAGAAGAGAAGAAAGAAGGAAGGCTGAAAGTATGGGTGAAAGGAGAAATAATAAATAATGAAAGAAGGAAAAGGGAGAGGGAGAGGATAAAGGAGTATTGGAAGCATGGATAAAAGGTTGAACATAAGTACATATGGAGAGAGGACCAGAAGGAGAGATGAAAAAGATGGATGGAGGAGGGTAGAAGGAAGGATAGTAGTCAGGCAGGATGGATGATGGAGAAAGGGATGGATGGATGGATGAATAATCAGATGAATGGAAAGTAAATAATTTCACTGGATGGATAAATATAAGAACTAAAAGACTTTTTCTCCCTTCCCTAATGGAGTTTTCAATGTTGTTAAGAAAGCTCCTGATACCCACAAAATAAAAATTCATGACAGAGATGATCTGAGCTTTCCTGAGAGCTGCGCAGTTTTATCAGCAACTCCTTTCAACCTCTTTCTTCTCATGCACATTGCACGTGTATGCTATCTCCTGCCCAAGATTTCTTTCTTCAAGGCTACCCTGGATTTCCTTTTTACTGGATCTTATCTCCATGGGAAGCATCAGGAGATGTCAGGGTCCTGCCTTTCTTCTGCTCCCCAAGGAGGCAGAAAAAGCATCAGTCTGAGTAGTTTCAAAGAAGACTGAACACCTCTCTATACTGAAGTGTTGACATTTAACTTTTCTTCTGAGAAAGATATTCTGCACTTAACACCCAGGCCCTTTGATTCCCAATTCAGTCTTTCTCCATAACCTCCTGCCAGGTGCTCAAAAACATTGATTTATTGATTTTATTTTTTCAAGGAGTGTATGGTGCAAACATCACACCTTAAGTGCTAAGTTTTGTAGAAAATAAGAGAACATAAACGTTGTTTACTCTGGAAAGAAAGCAGCTTGGGCAGATCAAGTATTAAAGGACAGTATGTATTCACCAATTTAATGGTTCAATAAACTTCCAAGGATCTGAAGATAAGATCTAACTGCCAAAATGGAACCATTTGTTTACCTTCCTCAACTGTAATCCCTGAATATAATCCTATGATGGACAGTTTCTGTGGCTGTACTCTCCCAGAAGTAGATATGGAGACAAAATTCAAGTGCAAATAGAACCAGATTATCTCAGGAAATGGAAACACTACAGGCAGAGGATGAAGGGAGACAGGGAAGGTGAGGAAAAGGAGTTATCAATCAAATCAATGATGACTGGAACTCTATAGCCCTGGACCCCCTGAGAGCCCATAGAGATATGCACCTTACAGCATTCCCATCTGAAGGGTGGGGGAGCTTGGTGGACTTACAATCTCATTACTGACTAGTTGAAGAGGGTTCTAGGGGACATGGGTGCATTGCTTTCCGGAATTTCCAGCATGTTACATAGGTGTCAAAGTAGACTCCAGCAGTTCTAAGCCCTGAAGGTACAAGGGCAAGGTCATCTGGGTGGAAACAGTGCTATAGACAATGCTCACCCAACTATTCTGGACTGCACCAGGAAGAAGAAGAATTTTCATTTTTGTGTCCTTTAAACCATTTAGTGGCAGTAGAGTCTTAGCACAGCATCAGGAGTCCTATATTATACAATCTAGCTTGAACATATGGCAGCAGAGACTTTTGAGAAGTTAGTTATTTTACCCAAAGACAACAAAGTAGTGCTGTCAAGATAGTCGATGAAATCTTCTGATTGAGCATCCAGGCCTCTTCATGTATTTATGTTATATTGTATATTTTCTGTGCCAAGTTCAAATGGGAGGCAGGATAGAGCTCTCTGCCTTTCCCTGAAATCTAAATATGGAAAAGGAGAGAGAATGTTAGCTAGACTCCCAAGTGCACTGAGGATGTGGGAAGGACTGTTCCATCTCAATGATGACTGATTGGCCGCCTCTTAGTAAAACATCCTCTTATAGTTCTAAGCTCTTTGGGGTAAAGACTTAATTTCAGTTTACATTTTAGATTGTAAGGGAAGTAAAAAAGGCTGTGAAATTGAGACCTGAGCTGAATTACATCTGTAGCTACTTATCAGGATATTTCTGAGGGACACTGAGCACAGGGCTGAATGAAATGGAAGGTTTGGCAAAAGGGTCTTGGAATTGAAGTCAAAAATGGGAAGCTGCTGTTGAGTGGTCTGTTAGCCCTCCCCACCCCAATATTCAGGGGATCTCCCAGACCGTCTATTTTTGGCTGTCTCCTTGAAAACCCTTCTCCTAAAACATGCCTGTTTCCTCCAGAAATCTTGCTCTCTGATAACTGGACCAGCAGTCCATGCCCATCACCCAGCCCTTCAAAGGTTTTCCTTCTGGAGAGTTCATTACCCTTACCTGACACCTTCTAGAGGTGCAATGACTCTGTCATGGTTTGGATGTGAGGAGTCCCCAAAAAGCTTATGTGTGAGACAATGCAAGAAGGTTCAGAGGAGAATGACTGGGTTTTAAGTTGTAACCCAATCAGTGACTTAATTGCCTGATAGGAATTCACTGAGTGATCACTGAAGTGGTAGAATGCGGCTGGAAGGAGTGAGAACTGGAGTGTGGCGTTGGGTATGTATTTGTATCTGGCAAGTGGACTCTCTCTGCTTCCTGATATTCATGTGAGCTGCTTCCCTCCACCACACTCTTACACAATGATGTCCTGCCTCACCTTGAGCCCCAAGGAATGGAGTCGGCCTTCTGTGGATTAAGATCTTTGAAACCATGAGCCCTTGAATAAACTTTTCCTTTTGTACAATTATTCTGGTTGGGTCTTTAAGTCACAGCAGTGGAAAAGCTGACTAAAACAGAGTCTATACCAAAGAAGGAGCTGGAACTTGAGATGCAAGAGAGCTATGCAAAGGCAGGCAATCTTTCAGTATCTCTAAAATCAAATCATCTCCTGGGCTTTTTTTTTTTTTTTGTGTGTGTGTGTGTGTGTGTGTGTGTTACTGAGACTGAACACAGGATGCTCTATCATTAGCTACTGAGCTACAATCCCAGCCTCCTTCTTCTTTCTTTCTTTCTTTGTTTCTTTTTTTAACACAGGGTCTCCCGAAGTTGCCAAGGCTGACCTCTCTAACTCGTGATCCTCCTGCTTCAACCTCCTGAGTCCACTAAGATTATGGGCCTGTGCCACTTGCTTCTGGCATTGAGAATAAAATTGCATATTATAACAGATTCTTTAACTGTACCACCTTTTTATTTAGACATCTAGAAAGTCATTTCAGATACACAGGTCAACACTCCTGGATATCCTGCTCTTCTCATCTTGCAGATTTAACAGGAAGGCCCAGTTTTCCCTTGGCGCATGTGTAACTGAACCCATGCAAGTTTCACAAAGTGGAATGAAGCCAGATCTGCTGTGTATCTTGAGTGCAGACTGGCAGAAGGCTAGCTTTCAGTTTATAGATGTTAAACTGGCAAAATGCATAGTGTTTCTTATGTACATTCAACATCTCCTGCTACTGAAGAATAGGATGGATCTGTTAGCCATATGTTTCTTCAGTGCCCACATCAGGCAGGAAGAGAGAAAGGGAAGGAAGGAAGGAAGGAAGGAAGGAAGGAAGGAAGGAAGGAAGGAAGGAAGGAAGGAAGGAAGGAAGAGAAAGGGAAAGGAAGGGAAAAGGGAAAAACAAGGAAGGGAGGAAGGTCAGAAAGCAGGAAGGAAGAAAGGTGAAGAGAGACAGAGGGAGAGTAAGGGAGAGAAAGAGGCCAGTTTCCGGTGGTGGCTCTCATAGATGGTCACACTGGCCTTCTCCAGCTTGAGTTTTTAAAACTTCCCTTACATTTTATTTCTCGAGGTAGATTTGCAGGAACAGGATGGCAGTTTCACATCACACCTGCTGCTGAGTGTCACTGGTTGAGTCATGCAACAGGAGAGCTGTGGATGTCCTTTCCAGGGTGTGAGCCAGTCTTCTGATGTTTAATTTTTATTCTATGGTGACAAGACCTCAAGCCCGAGACTATTTGGTTTAGGTTATATCCTGTCCTGTCAGTGAAAGGGGACTGACTGGGAAAGAATATGCTATGCAAACCCCAGAGTAATAGAATAAAAAAATTGAAAATCTGCTGAAAGAGATGCACTTTTCATTTATCTTTCACCTTGTGTAGGGCAGGCATCTCTGCTTAGCAATAGTACAAGGAGGATAATTCTGATAATGCTTAGAGTTATCTCTGATATTTCTCAGCCAACTACAAATAGTATATCATAGATCACCATATTTCCCCTCCATGAGGCAGACTTTGTGATGCTTTTGAAGCAGGAAGCCTCCTCCAGGCCTATTCAACAGAGACCTGGGTGTCAGGGGACACATGCTGATGCCCAGGGAGAAGACAGCTATCTTCCTCAATTATCAGACCCTGCCCTGCCCCACTGCTCCTCTTCTCCCTAGAAGGCTGAGAACATTTGTGTGGCTTTCAGAAGCAGGTAAGGGAGGAAAGAGCAGCGGCCAGGACTTCCCATGTCACCCCCAGCCTCTGAGCAAGGACCTGTGGTGTCTGTGGCAGGGAAGCAGCCGCCGCCTGGCTTTGCTCCAGTGTTCCTATAATTTCAAACGAATTGATAAGTAGGAAGATAGGAGAGGATACCGAGGGAAAGTAGAGAAATAATGCCAGTTAGGAATACAACACAGGGTATTAAAAAAGAGAGAGTGGTTCCTTTGATCATCCTACCATGAAATTACCAGTAGCTAAAGTAGTGAGAATGGAGAGGGAGCTGGGAGACTCCAGAGGGCTCTTGATTGTGCAGGGTCCACAGCGAGCACCTCCTGGGTCAGCCAAGGATGCGGCTGACCACACAAATTGCAAAGGTCATTGCTTTGGATTCTTCCATTTGAAGCACCGAGGTGACGTGATAAAAATTGAAATGATGAGCCAATGGAGAGACTGGCCAAACCGCCCACTGAGACTGTTGATTTAAAATGTGCCTCACTCACAAGCAGTTGTGGTGAACTGAGGCCAGTTGAGACGGAAGTGTATCTGTGAGAAAATAAAAAAATATTCAGCGCCTGGGAGGATTTTGTAATTGTTGTTTGCTTCTCTTAATGAACGTAGGATTCATAAAAGTTCAATGGTATGTGGGGAGAATTAGGGTTAAGTTCTGTTTACTATCTTACTATTGGTATTTAGTAGTTAATATAAAGGCTCTTTAAAATTCACTATTTAAGCTACTTGGACACAGTACAAAAGGCTGTAATGAAGGCTTACAGTTTAAACACAGGTGCTGTGTTTACCTTAACTGTGGGATGTGTTAGGTAATGAAGGTGAACTAAGTCACCAGGTTGACATTCTAACTCAGAGCCTGTCGCTGAGGGACCCTGGGAGGCTTCAGAACCAGCAGCTGCTATTATCTGATGTGCTTCATGCGCTACAGTGGAGATTTGCCCAAACTCATAAAAATTTCTCTGCAAGGTCTATTGAATGTCGCTGGTATTTGTAACATAATAATCAAAATGAATTGTTGCTCTGGTGGTAGGATGAATACACAAGGGCTGATTAATCCACTTGCAGAAACTCTGAAATGAAGATAAAAAAAACATAACAGCCACCCTTAATATTAACCCCAGGGGGCCTCTGTTATTAATTGGTCCAGATTTAAGCCCAGCTTTTAATCAACTTGCAGGCTTTTAAGCCCACGCTCCCCAGAACTGCTTGTTCACCTCTAAGAACTGTGAATTAACTGTTGAACAAATGTCAGGGAAGGTCCTTTCAGAGAGCTCATCTTAGGACATTTCACGTACACCCATATCTTGTGATAAAGCAGTGCAGCTGTGCCCTGGACCAGGCTCATGTCTACAAAGAATTTGCCTTCAATTTTTCATAGAAGAATGATGAAGGGATAATTCTATGCTGAGAATGAAATAGGTTTTTGAATCTTTACCAGGGCAATTGAGGAAAAAAAAAAAACAAGCATTCTTAGAAGAAATGGGAGAAAAGGGATCTCATTTGTGCAGATAATTGATTTAAAACACTGGTGTAATAAACTGGCCTATAATGTTGATCTCAACAGGGGTCATTAAATGTTTGGGTTTCACGGAATTATTTGGAACCATCTCTCTATAACAGTGAAATCATGATCACAGATGTCTCTCAATTGCAAACAAAATTCTAGGGGTTCATGAACCCTGTAATGGCTACCATCTGACTCATATGTAAGAATCCCCAGCTAAGATGCTTTTACACCAACTGACAACTCCTCTCCTATAATCCTCTCTACACCTGTTATTATTATTGGTTTATTGTCTCTCCTAGTATCCTATAAACTTTCCTAGTACCCTATAAACTCCCTAAAGGCAGGGACCTATGGAGCTTTTCCGGGCTCAGAACACAATACCCACTAATATATCACATTGACACACTGTGTATTTTTGAGCTGAAGGATATTGTGAAAACTGCAGGAGTAAGACAATTTCTCTGACTTTCTTCCATCCTCCTTTCCCTCATCCCCCTTTCTTTCCTGAGTGGGTCACAGTAAATAGAGTAAAACCTTGGGAGGTCACTTTCTGACCTTCTCCTTTCTCCCCTGAAAATCCTCATGTGGCAGGTATCGTACTCCATGCCCAGAGAGAAGTAATGCCAGACAGAGATGCAGGAAAGAATCTGAACAACAGACCTTGCTGAAGGTCTCCCCAATTTGTTTCCATTATGTCAATCATGCTGGAACCCTTTTCTATAACCAAGCTTCTCCACAAATAGTAATTCCCTCATGGCACATAGCATACAAATACATGTTTACCTAGATCTCTGGATCTTCATTTCCAAAGGTCCCCATCATATAAAACTTTGATTAAATAAATTTGTTATGCTTTTCTCTTGTTATTCTGTCTCCTGTTTTAAGTGTGTCAAATGTAGACCTTGTGATGGGGGAAGAAATGATACCATCCTTTATTACCTGCTATTTATATGGCTGAATCTCTAGCAGTAAAGCCAGGCCCAGGGTTTAGGTGGAACTCAGATAAATATATGTGCCACTAAAATACAGAAATCTTATCTAATGAAAATTTAATTTTCTCATTCAAGACCAAAAAAAAAAATGGAGAAAAAAATTCAAAAATAAAGAGAAAATGAGTGGTTCCCCAGCCTTCCGTTATGAGTGATCAACCTTTCATTATACATCATTTATCTAATGGTAATGAGCTGTGGAAAGTTGTGTTTGTACTTGTATTTGATTTGTTTATTTCTCTAACCAGTGTTGCTCAAACCCAGTATCATGAACACCATGAGGACCGGATGTGAAAAAACAGATTACTAGGATCCACCTTCAGATATTTGATTCTAGAAGTTTAGGTTGGGACTTGAAAATCTGTGTTTTCAATGAAGTTCTAGGTGATGATGATACTGTTTGCCCATGGACCACACTCTGAGTAGTAAGGTTCTAAATCACCCTGAGAAATGTTTCTATAACCTCATTTTACAGATAAGGAAATCTCAAGAATCAGATCAGACCCAGCTAACACAAGGCAGACCTTCAAATTCCAGTTTCTGTTTGTGTGCTGTTAAATTATGGTGCCACTCTATCCATCAGCCAAAATACAGTCCTTATCATATCCTTGCTTAATATTCTTCATGGAATTTTTCTTTAGGATCAATGATTATAAAGCAATTAAGTTCTTATTTCTTTTATCATGCAACCATTGTTATAACAGCATCAACTGAATTTTTTGAGAAAAATAAATCTCCGACTTCCTCCATTGTATCAGAGGTTCCTTTTTGCCTTTTTTGTTGTAAACATGCCAATTTCTTAATAACTCTAATTACAGTGACTGCAAAAGTTGTGCTCCATTTTCATCGACATATTGAGCACTGTCCATTCCCTCGAATTGATTTTATTATTATGACAATGGCTAAATGAACATGCCAAGTGCCGCCACCAAGTAACAGCCCTTCATGTGGTTATGCTGAGAGGCTGTGCATCTATCTACTCTATTGCAAGGGAGTTGCTCGGGCATACTCAGCTTATCTCTTTGGACAAAATTCTCAGAACTGATTTTAAAGAGAGTCAAGGGTAGCAGTCCTGTTTTGGCTGAGTCTTGGTTTCGACCAGAAAAGAATTGCCCAATATCACCTCTCCCATTTCACTTTGCTTAAGTCTGCAGGAATTATACCATTTCCAGAAAGCAAGTGTATTTTCCACTGAGAGTATTTTTAAATGACTTTGGAGAGACATGAAGAAAACTTAAAGGTGGTGGTGAGGAAGGTTTCCTACTTTATGACATCATTCAAGTTCTCCCAAATTGGCCTATAAATTCCTATAAAAAGTATACTTGTTTTAGAGTACTCTAGTCTAAACTTCTTATGGAAATATAAATAAGTAAGAATGATAGGTATAATTCTGAGAAGACATTGTGTCATTTAGTAGACTATGTCAAACAGACTTTATGATGCCACCATAATTAAATCAATAACAAGAGAACGGCTCACAGAAAAGAGTCCAAAATGGATTTGAATTCACTATTTCATAAGAGCAAGATTTTACATAAATTAGAATTTATGGCTTTTTCATTGTGTGGAATTGAGATAAATTAGATATTTGGAATCCTAATTTAGCGGATCTCTGTCTAAATTGTTGCATCACAAGAAACCAGATGGAGAAAAATTTTATTATTCAAATAAAGCTAACCTCTGAAACTACCAAAATAAGATATGGAAGTTTGATAAATTTAACAATATAAATTAAAAAAAATTCTGTGTGGTAATACTCCCATATTATAAACATATGTCAAAAGAAAAATGGTAAATCTGGAAACATATTCTTAGCACATGAAAACAAAAAGTGATTTTTGTAATTTTTCAAATTACAACTGATTTTTCAAATCAATAATAAAAGACAAGACCTGCAATAGAAAAATATACAGCAACATATATGACCAGAAAACAGAACCATAAGGAGTTTACAGACATGCAAAATTTTTTCAACATCATTCTTATTAAGTAATGGGACATTAAAACAGAAACGAGACTTCATCTTTAATCTATCAGATGGGAAACTATCCAAGTACTTAATAATTTATAGTATGATTAACAATTTATTAAAGGAATGGGGCAGTCTCATACTTTCGATTAGGATACAAATTGCTACAACCTCATTGGATATCAAAATGATAAATAAAAGTGTATCACAAAATAAAATGTGCATATACCTTAAACCTGGAATTTTTCCTCTAGAAACTTATTTTACAAGCACATTCATGAATGTGGTGAAATATTGTATAAATATATTCATTAAAAAATGGTCTGCAATAGTTCAAGAAAATGAGGAGCAATGTAAAACCCATAGTCAGGGGAATGGCTACATAAATTATGAAGCATTCATTCAACAGAATCCAATATAATTATAAAGAATGAGGTGGAACACTATATGCTGACAAGGAAAAATTCCCAAGAGATATATTGTCAAATTAAAAAGGAAGAGAAAAGAAAAGGCAAATTATAGGCCAGCATATAGAATGTATATATTATGTTTCTGTCTTTTTTAATGTGTCTCCTGAAATTTAAAAAAAAAATCTGATATTTATTTAGTTCTCCCTATGAATAAATACATATCTCACCAAAATACTGTGAATATCAAATGAGAATTGAATACAACAACCTACAAAATATATTCCAGCTATGTACTGAAATTTTAAAAAATTACACTCTAAATATAAGTAGTTTAAATCAATAAGAATTAATTCAGCCCTATATTTTTGTGGGTTGGCTAGGTGTGTGTTAAACATTTGTTTTTTGCACATCTTCCCAGGTTTATTTGCTTGCTACTTTCAGCAGGCTAGTTGGCCAGGGGGTGCGTTCACCTGGGAAGACCTGAAAGGCTGGATATCTCTCTACACATGGCCTTCTGCCTGGGCTTCACCCTTAGGTAGGCTTCTCCATATCATGATGGTTTCAGGACAGCATCCCCAAAGGAAAGCCTCAAAGCACATGAACTTAGCAGGTTTCTAAGTTTGCTTCTGTAACATTTGCAAGTAGAGTGACTATGCAGTAGAGCGGACATGGGTCAATGCAAGGAAACAGAAAGTAGGAAGAAGGATTTCATGAGGGCCATAGGATTCAGAATCCATCACAAGAGAGATTAATCACCCCCTTTTTATCAATGGGGGAAAAAAGGTGAATTGCCAAAGGTGACACTGTTAGTGAATAGCAGAGTCAACCCTGTTCCCTTGACTCCAGTGGCGACATTCTTTACACACCACTTTCTGTAGAATCCCACTGTTTTCCCTGCGTCAAACTATCTATTTTCTGTGTTTATTTAATTTTAACTTCAGTTTTCCTTGTGCACCATTTTAAACTTGCTGAGTCCAAAGCATCCTCCTGCTTCTTCTCACATTTGGTTCATTTAGTTAAACTTTTCTTAAAGCTTCTCTTGCAATTTTATATATAAAACTGGCTGTTGCTAATTATCTAACACTTTATCTTAACACTCTTATCATAGACTATGATATTTAGGTATGAAACATCTATGGAATTCTCAGCCTATAAAACTATAAGCTCCTTTGATGTAGAAGGTCTGAAATAGTACATATTTGTATGAACTACTTTGCTGACCATAGAATCACATAAATTTAGGGCACTGAGTAAAGGAGTGAAGTTGTCTTTCTTTCTGATTTGTATCCCTTCATTAAAGATCCTATAACAGTAATTTTTCAGACTTGAGTGTACATTAGAATCACCTAACTATTTTAGAAAACTATAAGTTGTTGTAGTTTGGATATGCCCATGTATTAAAGGCTTGGTCCCCAGCCCATGATACTATTGGGAGATGGTAAAAAATTTAAGATGTGGAATATACCAGAAATTAGGTCATTGGAGGCATGCCCTTGAATGGGATATTGGGACTGAGCTCCTTCCTGATTCTTTCTCTCTTTGCCTCCTGGCTGTCATGAAGCAAGCATTTTCCTCCACTACATAATCCCACTATGATGTTCTGCCTCATCATAGACCCCAAAACAGCAGAGTCAAACAACTATGGACTAAAATCTTTGAAAACATGTTCCAAAATAAACCTTTATTTCTAGTAAGTTGTTTTATGTCAGATATTTTGTCATAGTGACAAAAAATGACTAACCATATAGTTTAACTTAGGTACCATTATACTTTCTGATTCCACTGGTGTACTGTACAGTCTAAGATTCTTCACTTCTGTCAAGCCTTCAGGTGACTTCTGATAATTGTCACACAGGGATCATACCTGGCCCAGTAACATCTCAGAATACACAAATTTGACATCCTAGCCCTTAAAATAATAGAGCAAGAGTTCTATAAAACAAAACAAAAAAATTCTATAAAACAACAAATAAAATAATTATAGTCAGAATATCCAGGGAAATCTGATGCATTTCCCACCACCAATTGCCATTCAATGTGTTTGGCCTTTCAGTCTTTTACTAATCTTGGTTTCCATTAACTTTTTAAATTTCAGAAGTGAAAATAAAGAAAGAATGTCTCGGAGGTTTCATAGCTTGTGTATGTTCTTAGTTTATCTGAGATGATTTCAAGGGCAATATACTTCTTACAGTTATCCCTGCTGCAGTTTTGTTTTCTGTTTGTCTATTCTCTCTAACTGAAAGTCATTTGAAAATGAATCCTGAATTTATGACATGACCCCTACCTACCCCTCCAGTTCTTTACATTCTAAAGTTCAGTTGCCCTATATGCAGTAGTTGTGGTTTATGTTCAGTAAATGTTCATATGCTCTGCTCCTGTGAAGGAAGAGTGTACTCTTCTACCCCATGACTTTGGACTTTAAACCTTGCTTTGGAAAATGGTCTGTTAGTATTTGTTTCATGAGCAAGGACTTTTGAGGATTAACTGGACTTTTTGCTATAGTGATATGTCATGAAAAGATCGTGCCTGGAAAACATCTGGGTAACTTCAGCAGAAACTATAAAAAAAAACACACACACACACATTGAGGAATAGCTGAATTTAATCTACATCTTCCATGCAGGCAGACATCCTACTGAGCTCATTATAGCTCAGTCATGCAGACTCATGAGAATAAACATTTCTGGTAAAGAATTACTGAAATGTAAGGTGACTTGTTACACAGCATTTTAACAGCAACAGCTGACTCATGCATCACAAGTCTTTCAATTCCTCTGGTTTTCCCTTTTCCTTTTGTCCTTTGAGTTTTTGCACACATTGTAACTTCTGTCTCAGTTACTGTTTTCCTTTACACCCCTCCTTCTTTGGCTATTCCCTACTTAAGTTCATGGTCTTAGCTTAGAAGAAATTTTCTCCCATGGAAAGTCTTTCTGGCTCTGAGGTCTATATACCAAGTTTTTTTTAATTTTTTTATTTTAGCATCATGATATGCTTCTATAATAGTATTGCTTATCAATTAAAATTGTGTAATTCTTTTTCTTCTATTCCCACTCGACCAAAAAGTCCAGAGAGCAGGAAGCATGTCTGCTTAGTTGATTTTAAAGCCCTGGTGCCTAAAATAGTGCTGAAAAATTCATAAATACTGATGAAATTTAATTAAAATGATTCAACTTAACATATGAGCATTTCATCGTAATACTTTATCTAATGTTCCATGATGCCATTCAGAGATTAAAGCCAGGTGGATAAATGCTAATAAGTTTCTAAGAGAGAGTACAACTATTTTATCTTAAAAAATCAAGTAATGCATTTGAATAATTTCATACTGTATGCCTTATACTTTCATATAAGGTAGGAAAGAAGAGAACCATCAGCTACCCTGTAAATAAGGCACCAGCTGGCTGCATTGGAGATACTCATATTTCATGACTGTTGAGAGGTGTGTTTTGAGAAACAAGATTTATGGAGACAAGAGTTCATTTAATTCCTGTCAAAAGATGGTAAGATGAGAATACCCATTTATTTAGGAAAAGAGATGGTGACACCCTTTGGAGGAGACAGAAATGAATTGAACTATCCCACATTTGCTTGGGAGAATCTTCATTTTAGACGTTAACTTTCTACTGGAACTTGCATTATTATGTGAGTCAATGATGTTTGAGGCATCTGAGACATTTTTCTCTGCTCTGGTTTTAGATCTTCTCTTTGAGCTGGATTTCTTTACCTTAAGCCCTTTTGGGGCTGCAGTCATACACAGGAAATATGCCATGTAACCAATAATCAACACACAAATAAAACATGCTTGTATTTTTTAAACATCAATGTTAGAAAAAAACAAAAACAAAGAAAATCAGACAGCTGTCCCAGATGAATATCTAAAGAATAATAATATCTGAAAACTATGCATGATGATAATTTGAATCCTATTTTAAAAGATGTTTCCTGAAAGATATTACAGAGATTTGTTGGAATCGGATTATGGACTTTAATTTTGTACAAATATTATGTCTTATGTTGCATGTCCTGGTTTTGATAACTGTTTAGTAGTTATTGGAGAAATCATTCTTGATTTTAGGAAACACATGTTAAAGAATAAAGAAGTATGTTGTCCCCAACCTACTGCATTCAGGGGGAAAACAAATAGATAGAAAATACATGTAACAAAATATTTGAAATTGATGTATCTGAGTAAAAAAAACCATAAGATATTATTGTACTATTCTTGTAAATTTTCTATAAACTTGAAATCATTACAGTTTTTTTCTTTATTTATTTTTAAAGAAAGACACAAATTACTAGATTTGGTAGATATCCCATACCCTGTTCTCAGTGAGCATCCTGCTTTTAAAATTCTCTGAACCACAAGGGGGCACTAAACCCTATTTCATGCACAACTCCAAACTCCAGGGACCCAGGTCAAGATCTTCATGTGCTTTAACAATCTCATATCTGATTCACTACCAGAAAGTGCTGATTCTTCTCACAAAGGTGCAGCATTGCAGGACAGCTGTGGATCCCAGAATTTATGCTGGAATAGTAGATCCAGGAAAGCAGTGGTTCCATAATTTCTCTATGAGGGAATTTGGGGATCAGACTCTGGGAAGGCAGCAGTGTGCTGATCTTGAGTTGTGACTGGGTCCACTGCTTTCACTCAGGGGACAGTTCTTTAGGGTCTTACAGTGGACAGTCCTTTAGGGTTACCTGGGAGGTGATCAGATTAAAAGGGAGATGAAGGCCCTGAAGACTATGTCTTGGTGCTGCCACTATTTCATACATGAGGATAGATGGCCATTCTTATCAAGGCTGAGAACAAAGAGCAGGTGAAGCACAGTGTTCAGAGCAAGGAACCTGCTGAAAATGCCAGATATAGAATTAGCATCTCCTAAGTAATTGCATATAAAGAAACCACTAGAACAAAGCATGGTTCCCAAATGAACAATTCAACATCCAACAACTTTAGCTCACATTATTTTTTCTATACTAGTAAACACACCCACCAAGGAAGACTAAAAGCTACAGGCAAGTCTGTTGGTAATTTATTTTTTGTGTGTAATTGATCTGAAAAATTATTTAGTTCTCTGTTTTAAGCATTCAATTTTTACGATCATTCTGGGGGGAAACGTCCTTTACAGCATTTGACTTATGATTTTAGGAAAATATTATATAGTAATATAAAACATGACATGATGCCTTTATAAATCATAATTTTTTCTTTTAGATGACTGATTTATTTATTCTTTGAACACTTACTTAATACACGGGTAACTATGTCAGAAGCCCATTGGCCTTCCCTGGACATTGGAGATGCATTAAACTGTTCTCACTGTGAGCACCCATGACCCTCTTCTTAAAGGCTTTCTCTAGCTGCAGGCATGGGATGAGGATAGATCCCAAGTGGGGAGGAAGTCATATTCGTTGTAGGAATTACCAACCAGTTCGAGGTGGGAACTGGTGCTTACAACCTCAACTTCCTCCTACCCTTCAGTGGGAGTAATTC
Organism: Urocitellus parryii; assembly: GCF_045843805.1. NCBI lineage: Eukaryota > Metazoa > Chordata > Mammalia > Rodentia > Sciuridae > Urocitellus > Urocitellus parryii. The sequence goes on along the minus strand of NC_135536.1, from coordinate 162,502,166 downwards.
TGAGGTACATTCTACAGCCTCTCAGAGCCTGTGCAGTGGAGTTAAGCTCCAGATGCAGACAATGGAGACCTACTTAACAATACACAATCTGTCTTATCTTTCCTCTCTCACTTTCCCAATTTCTTCTCTGTGATTGCTGGGTTATATGTCTGAAGAAATGACCTGAGCCCCAGTTCTTGTCTTTGTATATTCAAACAAAGCCATCTTTTCTTCTTGAGGAAGTGCAAGTGGTCTATGCATGCAATAAACAGTGGAGGAAGGTAGGAAAGGTTTATCCTCTCCTGGTGCTTAACTTCTAGTGGATGTGGCAGAAGTTATCCAAGGAACAATTTCAGAAATAGATTATATCAGGAGTACTATGAGAATGAACACACAGAACAGGACCATGGGATAGGACTTGGATATGGAAATTCTGCTGGAAGAAATATTTGAGCAAAACTGAAAATGGAGAATGGACAAGCTTTACCAAGGTCTTGGAAATTGAAGTCCAGGTAGAGACTCAAAGGAGGCCAAAGTCCTGAGATAAAGAAAATAAGAGAATCAAAGGAGCACAAGGGAGGTCAACTTGGTCAGCCACTAGAAAACAGAAAAAATAATATGATTTTACAGCTAAACAAACACTAGAAGTTTTTATATATAACACTTTCAGCTTCGATATCTAGATTCCCATTTGGGCTGATTTATCTAGCCCTACAAACATTTGATACAATATTAAATCACTGGGGAATATGTATTTATACATTTAATAAATATTTTCTAAATATTTACTATGAAAGCTGGGCATGGTGGTGCATGATTGTTATCTTGGCTACTTGGGAGGCTGAGGTAAGAGGAGGCCAGCCTTAGCAACTTAGCCAGGCCCTAAGAAATTTACAAAGACTCTGTCTCAAACAAATAAATAAATAAAAACAAGAGAGCTGGGAATATGGCTCAGGCGTTAAAAGCCCTTAGGTTCAATCCCCAGTACCAAAAAGTAAGTAAATAATAAATAAACATTTACTATATACAGAGACAACTTTATAAATGTAGAAAACAAAGGTGAGAAAAGTAGAATCCCTTTCATTACGAAGTTGATATTTCATAGAGGGGTAAAACACAAAACTCCTTTTATTTTTTTTTAATTCCTGTTCTTAAACATACCTCTATAAATCCTTTCTTCCCTACCTCACTGATTTTTTTTACTCAATTTCATAATTTTTAAAACACTTTCCGTATTTACAATTTGCTCCAATACAATTTAATATTCCATATTCATAATAAGTGTAAACGAATCTCCTTCTCCCAACTCTAGATTTCAATTCCTTCAATTAAAGAGCATTTTCAAGGGGAATAGCAAGTGTCCCTTTACTGACTGGACACATTCATTGTAAGTTGGGGAACAGGTCTCTGATCTTGCTCTCAGTGGATTCTGTTTCCATCAGAATCAGCTGGTCTTCCAGCAGGTATCTGTGGTCTTCCTGAGAGGGGGCTCATGTTTGCATTAGCTTTTCTGTGGGATACTCAGAAGAGCTGAGCCGAGTCTTTATTTTGCCCTGCCACTTGTCCATCCATTCTCCCAGCTCTTTTCCATGATAGAAATTCTATTGTTTGGCTAAGATCCTCACAACTCCTGTACCTCCATTAAATCCATGTTCCCACATCTGGAACCACCAGAACTAAAGTCTTTGTGCTGACTCTCCAAGGATTCAGAGAACAACCATATTACACCGATGCCTTCCAAGCCTGCATGTCACTTTCAGGGGATAGTTGGCTGCAGAAATCACTGGACTATACAGACCTTATATATACAACTCTAAATTCAGAACCTACATCAACAACCTCCATTAACTTTAGTGACATAATCAAAACAGAAAGTTCTGGCAGATGCCAACTCTTGGTAAGTATCTATCCTGAGATGAGAGAAGACTCTCCTTCTGAGAGCAACCCAAGTCTTTGCATGATTTCTTTTGGAAGGCCCCAACACTTAATCTCTCAATTTTCCCTGTAAAAGGACACCACCAGTCTTCAAGACATGGGGTGAGTCAATATATCAGTGATAAGCAATAAAGCATTAATCAACATTGCACCAATGTAAAGATGTTTAAAGAATGATATCAGGAGATAAACAGGCTCATACTAGAATCTTATTGACAGCATCCTTCTGGCTGACTAGGTAACCAATAGCAAAGACTGGGCTGTGTTGTACTGTTTAACCTTGAAAGGGAATTCAAAGATGTATCACTATCAGATTTTCCTGTACTTGACAAGACAAAGCCAAAAAATTTCTAATGCAATTGATGAACCCCCCAAATGGAAGATATCTATCTGCTCATCTCTAGATCAAGGAGTTTAGTTTAATTCTACATTTTCAACTTCATTTTCACAAATTGATTACTTTTTTTCCTTCCTGTGGAGAGCTTTGGAATATGATCAGGGTTTCTGACACTCAGAACAGAGCATATTCATAGGAAATTTTATAGCCAATCTCATGAACACTAGGAATTTTCCACAGGAACCTCGCCTGTTCCTGTGACACAGAGCATGTGGGTTTATCAGAGCAGAACCCCATGAGCCAAAATCTTTTATTTCCAGAATCATAGCCACATCCCTACCATCCTGCACAGATTTTATTCCATCTTTAATACTTTTTTCCAGTGGAAATTTCCAATGTTCATTCACTTTATAACAAATGACCTTGCTTTGGGAACTATGTATTTAACTAAAACAACTAGGCAGCCCTGATTTTGCTAAGGTGATAGAAAAATGAGTGATGAAAACAGGTGTTTTTTTTTAATTGCTAGTTGACATAGCAATTATAATTCCCTTTGGTTTTTGAATAGCTCACTATTTTTGGCCAAGCCAGATGTGATCTGGGATCAAAATATCTCACATGTACCTGGACATTTAAGTCAGAAGAAAATATCTATAGCTCTTCTACCTACAGGGCTTAACAAATAACAGGTTCCAGTTCCCAGAAATAGGCAAACTTGGAGACTTTGCTGACAAGCAGAAAAAGAGGCAAATAAAAATCAATCCCAGACTTAATTATTACTCAAGGATGGGAGGGAGGAAGACATTTCAGGAAGCAGTAGGGGACGGAAACTAGAAATTTTTCTCCTCTGTTCTTATTATAAAAGCCCTGCTATAAAAGTTATCCCACTGAGTTATGTTCTTCAGCTCACCTCCAACTTAGAATTAAAGCCCCTCAAAAATTTCCAAAATCACAAGTTCCATTGCTATGGGTGCCAGTGTCTTCTTCCTATCTAAGGTTTTCAAGTCCCTGATTTAAAAATAAGAGGGACAAGTTTACTAGATGTTTTGTCTTGAACTTCACATCATTAAGCAGTTGGGATTCAGAAGCATCAGAGCCTCACAATTCTGCTCTCAGTAGATTTTGCATTCTTCATGGTCCCATCTGTACCTAAAGTAGGAAAATTTAAAGCCCAGAGGTCATGAAGAGAAAGCTTTGTTCCCAAAGCTGTCTTTGCCAGCAGCTCTGTCTTTCTCAGACCCACTCTAGACAACAGTATCTTTAGGCTCCCAAAAGTCAAGGCTGAAATATTAGGCCTGGAGAAGAATATTTGACTCTCCTCAAAGCAAGCAGGGCCAGGTAACTGGCATAGGTGTTTTGAAGTGTCTCCTTGTATCAAGAAACAGGGAAGGTGGAAACAGAGGAGGTTCTGAAAGGACTGAGTAACACGATGGAGGTAGAGGGTTCATTTCTAAGAATGCATAATAGTCATCAAACGAAATGGAGCCATCCAGTCAACAGTACGAAGTCCAGGGAAATGGACTCTCATACTGATGCCCACCAAGGAGGGCTGCTACTGTAACATCTGGGTGGATGCTGGTGTTAGTGATATTCTAGTCACCTCTGCTATCCTTTGTCAAAGAATGAGCCCTGTCCAGGTCCTGAACCTTTAGCAATTAGAAACTGAAGAACAAATTGGTACAACCCACAAACAGACTAAGGTCCCGTGTTTAACTGACTTTCCCAAGGAGAAAGGACTACAAGGGGAACAGATGTCCCAGACCTTTGCCCCATTAAAAGCCACTGATTTGGATCTTCGGATAGCTCAGCAGGTTTGAAAAAAAAAAAAAAACAAGAATTAAAGCTTTTCTTTTTGTGGAGTAATTCTTTCTGCTCACTAAATAAGTCAATGCAGTAAACGAATACATAGGGCCAATGTTCACTTTAGTTACAGGAATAAATTACATTAAGGTCCTTTAAAATCCCTAATCATGACATGTTAATTGTTATTCATTCTTATCTTTTCTCCATAAAGAATCAACTACAAATCAATACTTCAACCTCCTAGTTCACTTTAAGAACTTGAAACTGCATTAAACTGCCTTTCCTGACCAACTTGTCCATAAGTCAGATGTTATCCTTCCATGGTGCATTGTGGGACTTTATTATAAAGACTTACAACTCAGAGGAACACCAACTATTTTAGGATCCACTTCCCAGCCACAATAATCAGAACCTCAAGTGTTTTATTGTTTTTTTTTTTTTTTTTTCTGAAAAGTGGGCCACTTTCTCCCTTTTTCTCACCAGCAATTTTAGGTGAATCCTACTCCCCCTCAATCCCACTGGGTTCTGTGTTGTCATGACAGAAAAAAAAAATCACCCACAAATGTTTCTGCCTGAGACACCACAAAGTTTCAAGATTAGAGAGTTATAGAAAATAAGAATCGATTTCATTAAATATTTCCTTTAGTGTATACATTTTCCCATCAATCAGTCTCAAAGCAAAGAGGCAGTGTTTGATGTTATATGGAATGTAAATACCCATTACTGTGTGAAGGAGCTTTACGCATGCACAGTCTGTAAAGAGTTTGCAATGAGATGCTATCATTGCTTAGATTGCCTGCGCAAGATTGCAACTAATAACTATGATTACATTCCAAAAACCCTTGACGAAAAATGACAGGAATGGATGCCCCAATGACTTGCCATTATTGTGTTCTTCTCTCTGCTCCCAGGAACCACTTTTCTTTTAAGGTCTGTTGGTGAGAAAATCTATATTTCTCTCTAGAAGCCCACATTGTGCTAAACGAATACATTTTCTTTGATAAAATACCTATGTTGTTTTCCAGATAGACACTATAATTTTTTTAAGTAAGTAAATCCTCTGCAGCATTTTTCTTTGCCCCTATTTTTTTATTCCAGTCATCCCTTCAAAATAAATGTCAAAAATTACAACCTGCAAAGGCAGCATTTTCAATAGTGTCTCCTCATTTTCCCCATACCTAAAGAGCATAGCTTTCTGGTTTGCTGCTGATAGTAGTAAATTTTGTATCAAATTCTACAAAAGCATTTGCAAAAGTTACAGATCAAGAGACCTTCTGTTTCTCTATCTGCGCAATGAGGTGGGTTTAAAGGAATAAACCCCAAGATCACTTTCAAGTCTTATAGTATAAAAACGGTCTTGGTACTACAAAGAACTAATCTGTTCTGCAATCTTTATGGTGATTCTTGCTAAGCTAACTCAGAATGGGTGAGAAATCCTTCAAAGAAATTTGATTCCACAACCTTTCTCAGAAACCCTCCCCAGTGACCTTATCAGGGAGACCACCTTCTTTTTGAACAGAAGTTTTCTAAGCATGATTTCAGGCTTTAATGTCTTTTTGTTGGGTCATTAGGGAGAGAGATGGAAAACAAATGATACGGCTTAGAAATCTCTCTCAGAAATGATTAAAAAAGAACTCCTAAAACTCATAAAAGACTAAGTAAAAATTTCAAACACATCTAGGAAGCAGCAGAGTTTGAGCTTTTGACTACATATCCACTTAATTCTCAATGAAGTAGATTTTGAGTCCCAATGTCATCATAAGCACTGTGTCCCAGAGACATAAAGGGTGAGAGCTTGCCTTTAATGGATCATAGTGTAAGTAAAGGGACCTAACAACAAGGTAAAGCAGTTGTTGTGTCCAAGAAACAATTGGAGTAGGTGACCCTAAGGTGCAGTGGTGTACAGTAGAGGGGTGCCTAGGTCAGCCTGTGAGGGTAGGAAAAAACTTCTCAGAGGAGGTAACATTTGAGCCAAGTCATGAAGAAAGAGTAGGATTGGATGAGCTGAAGTCAAGACCTCCATGCCAAATATACCTAAGTTCAAGTGGAGCTGAAGTCATGGAGAGTTCACAGAAAAGAGAAATATCCACAGGTCATCAAGTTGGCCACTGGGGAAGCAGACACTACCCAGCTCATGCATAGCTCTGGGTACCAAATACACTGGGACACTTCTTTCCCTCTGAACACTGCCCAACCTCTGTCTGCTCCCTATTCATATTTGTAGCCTCATTGATTGTGGTTGGTGGCAGTAGGTAAATTCCAGAGATACTAAAGGTAGATTTTCCAAGATTGAATGAATGACTAGATGGAAGAAATGAAAAAAGAGGTAGGTGGAATTGTGGACATCACTAGAGCAGCTGCAGGAAAGTCAGATATCTCTGCTTTCCCACCGGCTTCAATTTTCTCACTGAAGTAGATGAGGAACTTCCCTGCGGGTTATTTTGGATGCTGAGGATAATGGGAAAATGTAAAGCAAAAATCTAAATCTATATTTTGGGTGCTGAGGATAATGGAAAAATCTAAAATCTAAATCTAAAAAAATCTAAAAATTTCTAGCAGGGGGACATGCTAGAAAAAACTGCACAGAGAAACACAGATACATGAGAAGTCTAACTAATATGACAGTTATGAATATGATTTCTAATGCATAATTTTCAGAGGAGGTCATTTGGACTCACTCATGTTGAAGATAATGGGGGGAAAGTCAAGCCAGTGTTCACTATCTTCCACCAGGGGTTGGTCAAGCCCTGACCTAGACCAGGAAGATAATAATACCTGTGTGATCTATTCCCAGGACAAGGGAGAAATTAGAAGAGACATCATTCAATGGGAAGAATTTTATTTGCTTTATTTTGTTTGTTTGATTGTTTAATGAGATGATAGACACCAGGTGCAAAACTCATGTCCTCCCCATTTACTCATAGTCCTTTTAAAGAAACTACCTCAAAGTAATTTTGTTGCACATGCATAGAAATAGCTCCTGGAAAAATCAATGCAAGTGAGACATTTTCATGTACCTCTTGGTTTTGTTTTGTTTTGTTTCTTTTGTATTGGAGATTGAACCTAGGGGTGTTTTACCACTGAGTGACATTCCCCAGTCCTTTTTTAAATTATGAGACCAGGTCATGATAAGTTGTTGAGAGTCTCACAAAATTTCCAAGGCTGGCCTTGAACTTGACCACCCTTCTGCCTCAGCCTCCTTAGTTGTTGGGATTACATCTGTGCACCACCATTCCCAGCTCAGATTTTAAATGAATGAGAAATATGAGTGACAAGGCATTTACTGAGCAGAGTGAGAGGAAAAATGGGGTACAATTCTGCAGGAAGTTTTAGCTACAACACAGATTTATGATGGCTGGAAGGCATCCTTCTGGGTGGAGTTTGCAGAGTGCATACAAATGAATCAGGCACAATGACTGTTGTAGAGCTTTTAATCAACAAAGTGATAAGTCAGTAATTAGGATTCATCTGACTCAGATCCCTCTCTAGGCATCAAGGGGGGGGGCATGAATATTGTTAGTTAATAATAGAACAGTTACAGTTTCAGAGTCATTTTCTTTCTGTTCATCTACTTGATCCTGTGTGTGGCAAACACTTGATCTTCCTTGTCTATGTTTAGTTATTTGAGACTTTTTTAAAAACAGCTATTTATTAATTAAATTTGAGAAGTCTTTAAAGAACGATAGTTGCTCCTTATGGCTGATAGGAAATTGTTTTGAAATTTAGAAGCTGCTGGGGTGCCTGTGTTTCAGAGAATGTTCCAGAGGGAACGGGTAAATAGCTCGTATCTTCCAGCTGCACATGTAAAAGCAAAAGGGGGACACTGAGGCAAGGCTCAAGTTCTTGAAATAGATATGTGCCAGCATTTCAGAGCATAACTCATCCTACTATTTACCCACTGTTAGATAAAATTATCTGCATAGTCAGATTGCAGCAATTTCTGTCCACCTTCACAGATGCTCTTGTTTTCATGTTTATAACTCTGGTTAATTTTATCTAATGGGCTTTTCTGTTCTAACTTTATGATATTTTATTTTCCTAAGAAAATTCAAATACGCCTTGATCTACTTTGGTTCCTTGTTGGATTGAGATCTCTTCATGTGCTAAGGGACATGTATACAGCAGATATGTGGCAAGGTTGTAAATGGCCAGAGAAAATTACTCACCTGCTTAGAATCTGAACCAAGAATCAGAAGTCAATTGCCTACAGGTAACATGAAAGAAAGAAAGAGACTAAAGGTCTGAAAAAGTGAAATAATGGGACAAAGAAGAACAGTAGTCCTCAAACTTAAGTATTCATACTTCTGATAAGAAGCCTGTTTTGGCAAGTAGGGGGATCCAGGAATTTGTTTTCCTATGCAGATCAGGATCTTACAAAACAAAATGTTTTGAACAAAATGTAGTTCTGAAACACACACACACACACACACACACACACACACGCACGCATAAACACTATCTCTCAGGCCAGATTAGATCCATAAGATTGCTGTTTACCAATTTTGATGCAAACCAAATCAGGCAGAGGAGTTATGAAGAACCAAATCGAGCAAGGGAGTTATGAAGAACTGGACTGAAAGCCCAAGAAGAATCAGTGTTAATTTGGAATTACTTTCTTTCACTTTTCTCTATCGTTCTCTGGAAAGCCCCATCGGAGACTTAAGAAGGTTTGCTCTTAGGCCTATATCAAAGAGGATGTGAGAACTGTACCAAGGGATATGATGAACCATAGCCCCCATGATCCCTATTTTTTTTTAACAAAGATGAAATCAAATCAAGGCAACTATAAACAAAGAGGAGACAAGGAGAAGTCTCCAAAGGCAAATCTCATGGGCTTAAAGAAAAGCCAGTAGGAGGGGTCCATTCTTTCCTGGAAATAAGAGAATAAGTGACTAGTTCTGGCAGAATCACCTCTCAGAAAATAAGTTTAGGTTTCTTAAAGCCATAGTTGCTTTATGTAGTGCATAGCACAAGGCACTGTAATAAAAATGCTGTGTGCTTTAATCCTTACAACACCCACGTAATATAAGATTTAATTTTATTTTTACTTTTCAGATGAGAACAAGCAGGCATAAAAATGTGAAGAAATTTGCCAAAAACCAACCAGATCCTTTATCAGATAGATGGAATTAAGACTGGTCTATTTTCTACAGTCAACTGCATTCTGTTCCTCCCTCCTCCCTGTATGTTAAAGATGATTTTGAGATTTCTTAGAAAGATATCTTGACCCCTCCCCATTTTTCACATTAACAATTTCCCCAAATTAGGCTAAGAGTGATGGGCTGCATTTATTCTATCTTGGGTAAAGATCTACAAGGTAGTTAAAGTTTTCCTAATTAAGAAATAATACAGAAAATTGCATCACGAGTGAGGATGCTGTAAGAAGAGCCAGCACAGGTTTGGGTACCTGATGTTTTATGAAAACCTATACAGGCTGATAGCTTTGAGACATAATTCATATTCATGTTTCATGAATATTGATTTCACTGAAAATCTTTATTTCTGTACTCAGAGCAACATGGTACCATTTAGGATAGACATGGTTAGCCAGAACCACAGTAAAGGTGACCAATAGTGGATGAAACCAAGAATTCAAGAGGTGGAAAACAAGCTCTCTGGAAGGGATTGATTCAGGGCAGATTCAGCTACTCGCTGCTGCTCCCCAGGAATCAGGCCCTAACTTTCAATGGTCCTCCAGCCCATCCCCTTCACTCCTGTGGCTATTTCTGCATGATTGCAAGATGGCAGCAGTGTCCATCCCTGTCACAGTAAGACAAGTGGGAAGAATTGAGTTGGTAGCAAGGAGCACTCTTTTGACTTCAGGGGAGAATCTTTCTTGGAATTCCTTTTGTTTTGGGGGGGAGGGTAGTCTTGGGGATTGAACTCAGGAGCCCTCGACCACTGAGCCACATCCCCAGCCCTATTTTGTATTTTATTTAGAGACAAGGTCTCACTGAGTTGCTTAGTGCCTTGCTTTTGCTGAGGCTGGCTTTGAACTTGCAATCCTTCTCCCTCAGCCTCCTGAGCCACTGGGATTACAGGCCTGTGCTGGAATCCCTTTTGATACAAGTGGAGGACACAAAAGAGAAGAAGGGTCATTAGGATTGGCGCTAATCAATCAAGCTTCAATATTTACATTTTGGCACATTGTTAATCTAAAAAAATACATTATGTCATAAAGATGAAGGAGGACACGATGATGCATAGAACTGCTTCTGTGTCTGCCATGGGGAAATCTACTATTTCTCCCCATATCAAGTCCTTTCCCACATAAGGTTCCTGGTTGAAGGCTGTAAATAATATGTTAAATAGGACAGCACTCGCCTTCTAGGTGTTCACAATTAAATCCAAATCCAAACGGCACTGCAGAGACCAAACACAGGTGATGTTGGAGGAGAACAGAGATCACAATTAAGGGAAAGTTAAAAATAACCTGCATATATTATAGAGAAAAAAATCCTTATTCCATCTTCCCAGATTTCATCTTGCAGTAAATGCCAATTCCGGAGAAGACTTTGATTTGTCAGATAAATATCTGAGAGCAGAATCAGAATGTGTGTGGGCAAGTCACACATTTGCATCTGCTTTAATTTAGGAAGGTTGCTCTAGTAAATGAGAAAAAGAACTTAATTTATTCTAGCCCTGAAAATTATGATGAGTGACTCACAATGAATGTAGCATCATTGGATATTAATAATAATTTTTAAAGTAGGCCTGCAGGCTGAGTCTTTATTGGATTCTCTTCCAGTGCTATTCAAAGTTATTGAGAATGTCAGCTTAAAATAAAAGTATGTTCGTGAGTGATTGCTTATAGGCCACATAGCTTGTCCGTGATTTGGAGCACTTGGTTCTATTTCACAATCTACACTGCTGTTTTTGTTATATTCCTGTCCGCTTCTCTGCTTATGGGACTTGTGACGACCTTCTTAGGCATTTCTATTCTGCAGTATTTTAAATGGGTTCCAAAATTTTTGACTAGTGAAAAGTAAATTCTGAACCTGTCTCTTTTGCCCCAGAAAGTGCATTTCAGGTTAGTAGGCTCATTTACACTCCAGCCATCCAAACTGCATTGCATTTTAAGAAAATTCATTTAAAGCTCTTAATATGGTGCTCTCTTGTCCACAACCCAGTTATGCCAGGGCAATAGGGTGGGTTGCAGGAAAGGCAAAGAAAATGCCTAGAAACAGCAATGGAGGCATAGGATTTGTAGGGAAAGCTCAACAAGAGAGCAGCAATTGCTGCCAGAAGAATTCAGTGGTGATAGGCCAAATGGATAGCACCTGCATCCCTCACGGCACTTCACCAGGTGGTGCTTTCTGTCTCCCTTATGGTGTTTTGTCCAGTGGCAGGTAGATGGATGAATGACACATATTTTTCCTACAGTCCTCCCAGTTGTGCACCAGTTGCCACTGAGAGAGGGGTTTTATATGTTAGGCTGCAAGAGCAATGACATCATCAGCATTAGCTTGGTTGGTTTGCTTGTATGACCAGCATCCGAGAGAGCGACTGCCCTGGTGTATGTGCAAAACAGTCACTTCTGACAGATGACAGGAACTTTCCCTAGTTCCCAGCATGTGTAAGAAAAAAACAGTGATCCTACAGATAAATAGGTACGTGGACTTTCTGGCCTAAACTTGCTCTCTCATTGTTCCCTCACTTTAGTTGAGTTTTGGGAGAACAGAACAGAGGATTCAACAAAATGGTGTTTTACTGCCCTCCCCTCTTTTTTTTAAGGATGATATAGGTGCCTGGCAAAAAGTTTGAGTAATGCTAAATAAATGCTATTTATTTATAATAGTAATTTGAGACAGGTGGCTGGGGATTGAACTCCTTGTGTTTTTTTTTTTTTTTTTTTTTTTTTTAAAGAGAGAGTGAGAGAGGGGAGACAGAGAGAGAGAAATTTTAATATTTATTTATTTTTTTTTAGTTCTCGGCGGACACAACATCTTTGTTGGTATGTGGTGCTGAGGATCGAACCCGGGCCGCACGCATGCCAGGCGAGCGCGCTACCGCTGAGCCACATCTCCAGCCCCCTTGTATTTTTCTACTAAGCTACATCTCCAGTCTTTTTTTTTTTAATTTTTAATTTTGAGATAGCATTTTTCTAAGTTGCCCTGACTGGCCTTGAATTTGCAATGTACCTGCTTCAATCATCCCAAGTAGTGAGGATCACATCATGGCTGGTGGTATAGTAAGTAATTTTATGATTCCTTCTACCTCAAAAATTTGCCCAAGTACTCAGGTGATTAAGTGTGCAGACTCTGAAGTTAACCTACATTTAGACTCATCCTGTCTCCCTGACTTATAGGGACCCTGGACAAGTTATTCAATTTCCATCCTGTTGTATTTCAAATCTCCCCTCTGTAAGATACGAATGACAAAAGCCATATATTTATTTTTGTTTTGTAAAGAATTAGGTTCTTTACAATTGTTCTTAACTCCACAATATCTCCTTACATTAAATTTGTTAGCCCCCTTGTTAAGAGGAGCATGTAGTTCCTTAGACCTCCTAATCAGCCTGGATTCTTAGGTAAAATAATAAACCTAATACATAAATTATATGTGTTAACCACATACTAACCCAAATTATAGTTTTTTCATAACCATCAATGCTACAACTACTGAAGCTATTAGTACTAATAACTATTCTACTATTAATAAAATTCTACATCACTCTTGCTTTTGTTAAAAATGTTTCCATCTTCTCCAAAAACCTGTATTCTCTATGTAGCCCCCAATTCCTTAGACTTTGTAACAATTTATTACCGAAACTTAATAGTGTGAAACAAGATTTCAATATTTATGGATTCAAGGATCAGGAATTTAGACAGAGTACTAAAGACATTTGGAGCACTTAGAACCAAGTGCTCCAAATGCCTTTAGTACTCTGCTCATCTCTGCTCAGTGAAGACTGGGTCCTGAGCTAGGAGGTTCAAAGGCTGGATCCAGGTGGTAGCTGGGACAGCCCAAGGGTGGGAGCTGGAATCAGTCACATTCAGTCACTTACACATCTGACACCTGAATCAGAAGAACTGGAGCTCTCTGATCATTTCCTTTCAAATATATGGTCTCCCCTTGTTGTCTCGTCCTTCAGTCTAGAAGCCTCAGGTGTCAGGTCCTTTTACCTGACACCTTGGCAATCCCAGTTGCGTGTCTCTCCCTGGAAAGGAAAAACCAGGCAGAAACGTTGTATTTCCTTTTCTCTTTCTGCTTCAGAAATCACACAACATCAATTCTATTACAGCCATAGGCAAGCCATTCTCAAGGGGAGTGGGCATGGATCTCAGCTCTCAGTGGAGGACTGTCATGATTCACCACTTTAAGAAAACATGTGAGGCAGAAGATACATGTGTGGCACTAGTCATGGACATAGGTGTGAACATCTTTGGAAAATAAAGTATTTTGTTTTATATTGCTTTTAGAATTAGGGTTCTTCCGTTACTCTTTGCCCTCTTAGCTGGGTCTGTCTTCAAGGAGAGGAGAGGATGTATTTCCCGAGGTATGTTCCATGGGGCCTCAGAACTGAGCGAAGAGCACCAGACGGGCTGTATGTCACATGGTGGTGGATTGATGGTCAATTTCCTCTGACTAATGACTATGGATGTGTACTTTTCTGTTTTGAAGACACATCTTTAAATAGAACCATTTTATGCCTTATTAACTAAATTTCAGCACTACTCTTAGGCATCTGGTTTTCTGGAAATTCTTTTCTGCCAGCTAACTCTTATCTCACATTTTCCCTCAAATCTTTCTTGACTCCAGCAATGTCTCCAAACACCAAATTTGTTAGCCTCCTTGTAAGAAGAGCATATAGTTCCTTAGACCTCTAATGAGCGGATTCTTATTGCTTTCCTTATGAAGACTATCCACAGTTACTTCTCTCATCTTTATTTCTACCATAATGACCCACCCAGTTTCTTCTTTTGCACTATTAAGTTCCTTGTCACTTTACAATCAGGTTCAAGCCTCTCAATCTCCCCAGGACATCATTTCATTCATTTTCACACTCATGGACACTAACAACACTAGCCAACCCCCCTCCCTGTACATACACATCCCCAGTTATATAGTACTTAAATAGTTATTTTATGAGGTATATTTAAATGACTGGAATGGTGCAGCCTAACCAGAATTTTGGTATCTGCATATGCTCCTCCCTTCCAACAAAGGATTTTTGATTTCTAACCTGGTTTGGGGGTCTTTGTGCTATAAGCACCTCAGCTTGCATCCTGTATTGTATTTCAAATGTATTTACTTCCCAGAAAACTCTATTTGCTGGCAAATAAACTGGATTATGAATGGATAGTATTTTCAAAATAGCCTCCAAATTGACTGTTATAAACATTTTTACCAGGAAAGGAAACCAGAACTTGATCTAATCATAAACATCTAGAAGAAAAATGTGTAATGTTTGAAAATGTCACTCAAAAAAGGCACTGTTGTCATGTCTCAGAAAACTTTGAATATATTTAACTCCCTTTCTAATCTCTACATTGAAGTACTCTCTGAGCATTTGACATGCGTACAGGTGTCTCCTGATTTTGAAGAGAAACTGAGGAAGCAGTCATGAGAAAGTATAGAAATGATAGATCTTGGTAAGAGTTGTGTAAAGTTGGTTGCCTGGTGGAACTGTGGGCCTGTCCTTGGATTTGGCCATGCCACCTGCCTGAGGTCATCAGAATCACTGCCTTTCATCATTCTGCGGTTTAGCTCCTAGTTTCATAGTATACTTTAGGGTAAGAGTCAGTGTGTTTCCATGATGGTAGATGGGATGGTATTAGGGTTTAGATTTGAAGTGTCCTCCAAAAGCTTTTAAGTGAGAAAATGCAAGAAAGTTTAGAGGTGAAGTGATTGGGTTATGAAAACAGTAACCTAATCAGTGCATTAATCTACTGATAGGGATTTACTATAGGCAGGTGGAGTGTGGCTGCAGGAAGTGGGTCATTGGAGTGTGCCTTTGGGGTATATATTTGGTTCATGGGGAGATGAGTCTTTCCCTCTTCCTCTCTGCTTCCTGGTGCCATGCTCTCAGCTGCTTTCTTCCACCACACACGTCCACCATGATTTTATGCCTCCCCTCATGCCCTGAGGAATGGAATTGACCATCTATGGAATAAGACCTCTGAAACTGTGAGACCCAAATAAACTTATCCTCCTTATAATTGTTCTTGACAAGGTCTTTTGGTCACAGCCGTTGAAAAAACAGATGGCTTTGTAATGCTTCAGCATAGCTCGGCTGAATGGTTTCTCGGAGCTCTCTTCATCCGTGTTTCTGACTAGAATGTTTCACAAGAGACACTATTGCAGAGTTGGAGGGTGATGTTGATGTACTACCCTCTTACTTTTACTCTTGAAATATCTTGAAATATTGGGGAAGATGCTCTACACACTCACACCTTGCCATGAATCTCTTGGCTCACGTTGCTGTGGGAAAGCAGCTGGACCTGCAACTGCTCCACCATCCCCAGAACCATCCTTCAACTTCTCTGACTCCTGTGTCAGGTGTGTTTAGCACATAACAGAGTTCCAGGGTTTACAGGACACCCACCCCACCAAGATCAGAGATAACAAGACAGTTGGCGGTTTCAGAGGCCAAAACAACAGCCTTAACTACCATATAAGCATCTACAGGTCAAATCCTATAACAAATCCATATGTACAGAAACACATGATCCCAGTTGTTCTGCTTCTCTGATTAAACCCCAAATGATACAGTGGTTACACTTTTCACAAAATTGAAAATATGTTAGGATTTGAGAAAAATGTGTTCTTTCAAGGTGAAGAAAGGAGAATGTAGAATTTGGGAGTTAGGTAGAATGCTGAGGGCTGTAGAACTTTAGGTCACTGGTCCCTTTCATAGTATTCCATCTCTCTTTATCTGTATGTAGCAAGGGAAAAAAATAAGACAAGCAGTTACTAAACTGTGATGGTTCTATTTACATTTGGTCTTAAGCTATGAGACTATTTTTCACTGCAATATGTCTTATACCAGAGAGATGTCTTCTCAAATCCTGTCCTATTCCTTCTCATATCAAATTACATATCAAAGATGTCTCATCTATGTGCTTATTTATTTAGACATAGGTTTCTGAATGGAAAGTTTTTCTCAGTTTAAAAATAATTCTCCTGCACTACACCCCAAGCAGAGAAATTAATCTCAGCAGAGATTGTTTTGCTAAGCTGGTGGCCCTGGGAGTAGAGCCAGGTATGTTGTGGGAATATGCAATTCTGTATCATTCCCCTTTTGAAAGAACACTGCAGAAAAACTTAATAATAACTCCACTAGCTTTCCAAATGTATTCACGATTCGCTTTAACACAGAAGGCAGTAAGGCAAAGGCAAACATTTTCTGCTACCTTTTCATTGAATGCCTGGTGGCCAGAGAGATATTCATGGTGTCCACCTGCTAGAATCTTCTTGAATGTGTTAAATTCTTATAGTCTTTGACTCTCACAGGTTGCAAGAAAATATTTTCTCCATCATATTAACAAATCATTAACTATATCCATTCTGTATCATGATACTATTTCAAAAATCTTGCCTCATTGGTCATTTTCTCTTTTAAATTTTCAACTGTTTTCTGAAATCTCTTTCCTTTCTGTATCTGCAAACATTCAACTTTCTCCCTCTAAAGAAACCATCTTTTATTCCTTTACTTCCTCTTGCCTGTCAGTCATTTATTTACAGAGGAGTTGTCCCATTTCCTCACAACTGCTTAGACTTTCTACTCTCTGAAATATGACACGGATATAATCCACTGATGTGCTGACACAAAGGTTTCTGAAAGGTCTACTTTGCAAACAAATATTAGTTTAGCTCTAACATTACTAGAACTTTTCAGCCTTAGTTGTCTTCTATTATTCCAATTGTTCTGACAAAATTTCCCATGTGGGTTGCTTTTATTTTTTTCAATTAATCCTTGTATCTTACAAGTATCCATTCTCAGTCCTTTCTTCTCCTATACTCCAACACCCTCATTCTGAGTGATTTCGTGTACAGATTTGACTCCGTTTCTACCTTCTGAAGCAAAATCCTCAACTTGAAATTATTCCATTTTACTATGGATTAAATGAGGAGTCCCCCTAAAAGTTCCTGTATTAATACAGGAATGTTTGGATGGGACATGATTAGATTGTGCTAGCAATGCCCAAATTAGTCCATCTTAGTTTGAATGGATTAACTGGGTGGAACTGTAAGCCAGTGAGACATGGCTGGCAGTAGGTCATTGTAGACATGTGCTGGAAGAGTGCATCTTCCTTTTACTTGCATACACATTGTTGGCTCTAGATCTGCTTCCTCACAACCAGCAGTATAATATCGATTTCAGTTCTCTCCATCTATAATGTGGAGTCTACCACTATATACTATTAAGTGCATTCCCTGCCACTAACCTTACCCTCTCCATTTTTTTCCTTAATAAAACCCTTACCATGCTATCTCAGGCCACCCCTTATCATACCCATCTTTCCTCTCTTTCTCTGCTTCTGGGCTGCCATAGGCCCAGTAGCTTTCCTCTACCACCATGCTTCTGCCAAGATGATCTGCTTCACCTCAGGCCCAGTGTGATGGAGTTGACCCATCATGGACTGAACCTCTACCAACATGAACCCAAATAAAGTTTTCCTCCTCTAAATTGCCCTTGTGGGGTATTTTGGTCCCAGTGAACATCTAACTAACACACATTTCTGTAGACATTTTGCACTCAACAAGTCCAAAATTGAAATAGTTATCTTACCCATCCCTTTACCAACCTATCCTCCCATCTCAGTGCTCAAGTCAGAGAAGCAGACACAATTCTCACCTACCCCTTTTGTAGTGATTCCCTTTGTTCCATCAATGAAAACTCCTGTTGTCTCCCACATCTAGAATATTCTAATATGTGCTCTTGTAAAATTGCCTTGAAAGTACTTTATATTTTATTTGCCTCTTAGAACATCAAAGGATATGAGAACTGTGGTAAAAAAGGTCTTTCATTATGTTTCACCCAATACTTGCAAACTTACCACCACCATTTCCTTTGTGAATACCTATAAAGACTTCACATAATTAAATATTCCCCAAAATAGCATTTGGAAACTATTATTCTTTATCCCCTTCTCCACTATTGCTGTTATAGTAGATACTGTTCGTACCTACCCAAATTCTTTAGAATATTTTTTTAAATGAACTTTATTCTATCACTGCCCAGCTTCTGTGTTCATACCACTAAAAACCCTTTCTTTTGATTTTTTAAAGGATAATCCTTGGGCATAGGGGCGGCCTCATCTATAGAGTGCCTCAGCATTTGTCTATCCTTCAGAGTAGCTTCTGGCCAAGTGCTAGCTGGTGGGGGATACAGAGTGAGTTGAAATTTATGCTAAAGAGCTCATCCTGGGATCAGGCTGAGGCTGAGGTTATTCCTGAATTCACCCACTAGATTGACTTTTCACCTTCTCTCTTTTGCTTCCCATGCTCCCTCACATTCTGTTGAAAGCACTGCCCTTATAAATCACTTGGATATACATTCTTGGCTCTAGATCTGCTTTCTGACAACCAACAGCACAATATCTTATTATAGCTTCTCATGGTCTATAATGTAGCATTCACCAACATATTCTATTAAGTGCACTCCCTGCCTCTCACCTCTCCATCTCTTCCAAGATAAAAAACCTTATCATGGTACCTCAGGGTCATCCACCATCTCACCCAAACCTCATTTTCCAGCTCCAGTTCCTATTACTCTTCCCTATGAGCATGACCTCCAGCCATACTAAAGATATCACTCTTACCCAAATATATGAAAATCTATCATGTCATCCTTAATATTTCAAAAATGCTTTGTCTTCCCAGAAGTGACCTCCCCACTTTTTTTGTTCTGGTTGGAAAGTTCATAGACTTTCTTCAAAAGCAGTTTTCACATCCTAGTGGCCATTCTCTGAATTCTGCCCTTCTTACAGTCCAGTCCTTAGCTCTTAACCTCTAATGGTGTTTTGCTTATTGTAATGTTGGTTACATTGTAATATTGGTTTTACCTGGCTCAATTTTCTTTCTATTTAACCTTTTTTTTTCCTAAACACAGTGATTGTTTCTCAATCACTCTGATCCCCACGGAGTCCCATTATGTACAGAAGATGCTCAGTAAATATCCATGACAACCTAGAAATCACCTGTTCAGTAAATCAATGACTCCTGGAGTTGACATATCCTTGTCACAGGCATTGTTAACCAAAATAAGAGAGCAAGTTCATTTCTTAGTTGTCCTTGTCTTCTGCATTGTGAATCACAAATTATCTAGATCAAAAGACACATGTAATATTTTATGTTGCATTTCCATTAATAATCTTGCTCTCTGAGCTGGGTGTCGCTCACTGGTAGAGCACTTGCCTAGCACATATGAGCCTCTTGTCTCAATCCTCAGCACCACAAAAATAAAAATAAAAATAAATTAATAAAAATAAGTTTGCTTGCCAAATTTGTCTGATTACTGAAAAAAAATAACAACTTCATTGCATGTGTGATGATTAGATTCTATTTTTTTTTTGGTCCTTTAACCTTTATGGAATTGAATAGCTACAGCACATCTACAGAAGGATACTGGTACTATGGACAGATGTTGGTTGTTCTTAGTATCTCCACAGAGGGGTAGATCAGGTCATGTTGGATTTTAGTCATAGTGCAGAGTGCTACTAGTTCATGACCTCAATTCTCCTTATTTTATGGATTTGCCAATGCTCTGTAAAGATAAATTCTATGTGTCCATGTTCCTAGGAGGGAGTCCCTTTAAAAATCAAAATTAATAGTTTCTCCACTGCCCACTTTTTCTCAATCCCCTCTACTTGGAATGCCTCTTTAGATAGACCACTAACTCAAAGCTTCAGCTAAACCTTTTAAGCTTAAAATGGGACACTGGTACAATCTACTCTGCCTTCGCCTTGTCTGTAACTACATATTAGAAAGTCTGGACCAAGATCTATAAGAGCACTTGTCTCCTGGAGGCTTCCTGGGTTTCTCTATGGACTGTTGATTAAATGCAAAGAAAACCACGCTTCTTCAAATAAATGAATGATCAGAAAATTTATAATCCAAAGTTTTCATGAACTATAACTTATTTTTGTAGAAGTAAATAAATGTGGATTTTTTTACACAATCAACAATTTTTTAAGCAGTAGTAAAATGTGACTTCCATTATTTATTTACAGTCTGCATTATCATCACTCTTTATTCTTAACCTTTTTTTCATTCAATCGTTTTTGTCACTTACCTACAGTGTGTCAAAATTTAGTGGCTTAACACTTTCTGTCTCATTGTACCATTTTTTAATACCTTAAAAAATTTAAATTGAGCCACAAATGTACCACTTGCAGTTAACTTTGAAATAAACCCTTACATTTTCAGAATTCTATTGTTTCCAGAAGAGTAATGGATGAATGATCAGTGATGTATTCATTAATACTGTTAAGTGATATCTATGATGGAATTAGTGATAATAAAATACTTAATAAGCTATAAAGTGTGATTCCCAACCTATTTTAATGCACCTGTGTCAATTCCATTGGCATATTAACAGAATTGAAAACTTGCTATTTAGTGGGCTAAGAAAACCACTTAATATTTGTCTTAATTATATGGGTTAATGGAGTGGTTCTGATAATCAAGTTGAATATTCATGCAACTATTGTGAGGCACAAGTTGACCAGGTGAGTCTGTTAATTTTGGCTGGGTTTTCTCATGTGTTTGTAGTCTGATTTTGACAACTGGTGGACTTGACTCTGCTATATATCTCATACTCCAGTCAGCTGGACTGTCATTTATTCAGGATAAAGACAGAAATGAAAAAGAGAGAAGTGTTCAAGAGCTCTTGAGGTGCAGGTCCAGGAATTGTTTCCTGTCCTTCCCACCACATTCTGTTGGCCAGAGCAAGTTACAAGGTGGCCCAAGTTCAAAGAGTGAGGAATGAGAGCCTTTCTCCTGAGAGAAGGAACAAAAGAATGTGAACCCAGGAAAGGGTGAAGGTTTAGGGCCATTTTTAAAAGCAATATCTATCTCTCTCCTCTGGTTTTTCAGGTGTGCTATAATTTCAAGTTCAGTTTATATTCTTCTTAACATTAAAAATTGTGATTGAAATATTGTCTAAAGAACATATTCACAGAGACATGAATGACTCATAAGGCTAAATGTGACATCTGTCTCTATGGAAAATAATTCCAAAGAAGCATTCCAAGCTCCCAACACCCACAACATGAACTTTCTAAAGAAAAGAACATTGTACATAAACAAGATGTTATAAAAAGCCCTCCACGTGGCAGGGGTATGCTTCATATTCTTTATATAATGGCACTAATAATGACAATAAATGGCACAATATCATACAGTATGATATCATGCATCATCAGCCTTTGAGCCAAAAGCTTTATTTCATAATGCAATTACTTTGAAGCAGGTACTGTTGATATAATACCCATTTTACAGATGAGAATACTGAGGTTTTAACAGATTATGTAATGTGAACCAAAACCTCCAGTAATTTGATGGCAGAGCCAAGATTTGAACCCATGCCTATCACAAAGCTGCTGTTCTTCACCATTACATGTTCCAACAGGTGGCATTCTCTACAAATTAAAGGTAATCTTCATTGATAATTCTCTCCACTGGTGGCTCTTAATCTTATTTGCACACTGAAATCAACTAAACTGTTTTAAGACATATTGATGCCTTAGTCCTATTCCCAACCATGCCTATTCTTGTTCTAACTATGGAAATTTTTAAATCTCCCCCAGATGATTTTAATATGCATTTGCAGTGCACTATGTGAAGTGTAATCCATGGACCAGCAGTGTCAGCATCAACTGATCTTGTTAGGAAAGTGAATTCTAGGCTCCTTTCCAGGACTGTTGAGTCAGAGCATCCAGGGTGGAGCTCAGGAATCTGTGTTTTAAAAATTTTTTCCAGTTGATTTTGATGCATATGAAAGTATGAGAATTACTGCTTTGCACCATGATGCTCAACCTTGTGCACAAGAATACGCCGGAGTTTTATAAAACTGGAGTCTTTTGAGCTCTGACTCAGATGCCCTGACTCAATATTTTCACACAGATCTCTGGTGAAATTCTGATACACCCAGGAATGTAAACCACATCTTTATAATCAATAGACTGTGTTGCTCTATATTCTTCTAGTATGCGGATATCAGGAATCATCAGGTTTACATTGTTTTTCTGAGAGAAAAGCAAATGAACACAAATTTTTGTTCCAGAAGAAAGTTCTGGTACAAAACCTATAGAACTCTTGATATCTGATGAGAGAGGAGTCAGTTACTACAGGGATCCAGAACCACAAATTGATTGGTATACCTTATCTATAATTAATAGTATATAATGTTAGATGGAAGCCTGCGCTGTGAGCACTGGGATGAAGCCATCTACAGACCGGTGACCTGGCATGCATGTCCCAGCAGAGGCCTGGCTGCCGTCATTATCTTTTCTATGGGGATAAATCAAATGCCCAGGCATGGCTGATTTTAAGATTAAACTCAGAAGCTAAGGCCCAGTGTGAACATTGGCTTTCCCATGCCAAATAAGAAATCACATTCTGATTCTTCCCAAATTGCCATTTTCAATTTCTGTTGGCATATCTGAGAAATACTGACCCATTACTAATTGGCCCCTTAGCGCTGGTTCCTAGAACAGAAGAAATTAGGTTCAGGAAATATTTCTGTTGCAGGTTACCTGGAAACTTTTAAAAAATGTCTTCCTCAGTAACTTTTACTGAGAATTGTTCATGTAGGACAGAGAATCTACATCTAGTGAACATTTAAAAGTCAATTTTCAATCAAAATGCCTTCAATTCCTACACTTTTCAGTTAGTTTCAAAATCCAACAACAAATATTTATTGAGTGCTTACTGGTAAAGCATAGTACTAAATAATGTGTGTGATTCAAAAGAATTGGTGCTCAGTAGAGGTTGCTACTCAAAGTGTGATCTATAGATTATTGACAAGGACATCACCAGGGAAATTCTTAGAAATGAGGATCTGAGACTCAACCCAGGCCTCCTTAGTCATTGTGAAAACATTTTGAGGGCATCTACATGAATATTGAAGTTTAAGAAATATTGCAATAGAAGAGGTGATCCTGCCATCTTGAGGCAGTTGAAAAAGCACTATATACTTATGAAAATTTTCATCATATTAAAAAATAGGGCTGGAACAAAACATGGCCCCTGTTATCAAGGACCTTATATCAAGGAAATAAATGGATGTGACAAATTGAATACTTAGGTCAAGTTACCTAGACATAAACCCTGAGGAAGACATTTGGGTGCATGTGACTTACTCAAAGAAGTTCCCAGGAGAAGGAGGAGATGAGGAAAGCAGAATGGGGAGGGGAAGGAGCTTAGTGAGAATGTGGTTCCAGCTGGAGTGTTGCCCTGGTCCGATCACACAAAGAGCTCTGGATATGAAATTTATCACAATACTGACACTAACTTGAGACAAGAGAAGCAGGCTTTTGTTCTCTGTAAGAGATTTCCTGGCTGTGCATTGTCCCATGTGGGAGTATGGGACATAAACATCTAGTCCAAATGGCTTACAATACATGGCTTTCCGCTCAGAGCAATTCTCTCAAGAAGGTGAGCAACTGTGAGATATTCGTTGCTGGCACACAACAACTGGGGATGGGTGTACAGGCCAGTAAAAGAAGTATGAATGGAGTAACTATAGGACTACTATGGTCTGGATTCTGTGATCTCCGAAATCCTTATGTTGAATCCCTACCCCAAAAGCTATTAGGAAGTGGGGTTCCTGTTGATTAGACTGTGAGGAGAGAGCATTCATGAGAAGGATGAGTGCCTGATATGCTTTGGTCACGGTTTGTCCTCTCGACAATTCATGTTGAAATTTAAACTTCATCATGAGATATTAAGATGTTGTGATACTGGTGGGTGTCCTGTGGGCATCCAGTTTCTTGATGTCCCAAACCAAAGAACTGAGCAACACACGTGGAAGTAATATGCAGAGAGCATAGATTGGGTGAAAATCAAAGTGAATAGAGCACTCCATGAAGAAGAGTGGAGTGGGCCAAGTGAGAGAGTGGCCCAAGGTTTCTCATGTCTAGAAGAGTCTTGTCTCATATGCTGAGCTGTGCCTCTGTACCCCTCTGCACAGACCTCATTCAAGGTTGACCTTTTGCCTAGTCAGAATACAGAACCTGTGGTGGGAGTTGCTGTAGGAGATGAGCCCTCAGAGGCAGGAATTGTCATGGTAATGGGTCTTTTCACAAACAGAGACATGATGACTTGTCCATATTTTTGTACTCTGCCTCTGCCATCTTGACTCCCTAAAGTACTACCTCAGTGGGACCGTGGTGATTAGGGCTCTGCCCTCATAACTGCATCATTGGACTAATAATAGTGGCCTGATGGGTTAACTGGAGAGTGGATCTCTATAAGTTTTCTCTACTGGTTTTTTAGTGGGCTCCTTGTTTCTCAACATGGGATACTCTACATTGCCTCAGGCTTATGAAAAGAACCACACACATAAAAATAAACCTTTTTTTAAAATAATCTACTCAGTTTGTGGGTATTTTGTTACAAGCAAAGAAAACAAACTATGACAGTGCTTTGCAGAAGAGATCCCAGAGAGCACCACTCTAGCTCTTGTCTACGATGTGAGGTTACAATGAGAGGTTAGCAGCCTACAACCCAGAAGAGGGCCCCCTCCAGAATTTGACCGTGCGGTGAACCTGATCTGAAACTTTCAACCTCAAGAATGGTAAGAAAGAAATTTCCATTGTTTGTAAGTTACCCAGTTTATGGTGCTTGTGATAGCAGCCCAAATGGACTAAGACAAGCATTAGTTGTAATAAGATAAAGAACACTGTGAAGAATTAAGACAATCTTTGCCATATAAGCCCATCAATTGCATATGCATATATTCCGAGCGAGAGGTGATCACAGTATAATATCTGATCTGGAAATGTTTGCCAAAGAAATTAGAATTTAAATTGAACTCTGAAGAGCCAAGTCTTCTTTCCTTTTCAATAGCTGCATTTGGTTTCCCCCTGGGGAATTCTCTCCCAGCTCCTCCACGGTCAGCACATGTGATTGATGATGACAGCTATTCCCCAGACTCCAGGGATGTCCAGTACACAGGTTCACCCAGTCAAGGCATCACATCTCCTTGATCACAGGAATGGGTAATAGGATGAGGACCTAGCCAAAATAATGCCAGAGTGACCCAATAACTTTGGATTGGGGGGAAGAGGAGACCTCTTTTTTTCTAGGTTATAGAGCCCAGGAATATGGGCAACTGAGAAGGCACAAGACTGAAAGAGAGAAACAGGTCTAGTATTTGAAGCATGAAGTCTGACTTACCTCCATACTACTCATAATATGTGAGCTAATACATACATTACATTTGTTGCTGAAGCCAATTGAACTTGGTTTTCTATTTCTTATATACAGTTAAACACTTTCTAGGATATAGACATGAATGCTGTTTTTCCTGTTTATGATACTCATTTGTTTGTTTGTTTGGGTTTTTTTTTTGTACTAGGACTTGAATGCAAAGCACTAGACCACTGAGCCACATCTCCAGCCCTATTTTATATTTTATTTAGAGACAGGATCTCACTGAGTTGCTTAGCACCTCACTGTTGCTGAGGCTGGTTTTGAACTTGTGATCCTCCTGCCTTAGCCTCCCAAGCCACTGGGATTATAGACGTGTGCTACTACACCCAGCTATGATACTCATTTTGGTATTCACAAGATGAACTTCTTGTCCTCTTTCTCTTTCTTATGAACTTTTCTCTTATACTCATACCACTATAGAAATACTTTTTCTTTTTTTGCTCTGTGTTCTGTGTTCAGATATCTTACTCCTAGAACCAAATTGAGAATGCTTTCCTGCCATTTACTTCAAAAGCAGATGTGCATTTTTAGCTGATAAACTTCATAGTAGATGAAAATAGGTGAAAGCTAATAAATTTTAAGGAAAGGTGATAGCATCAGTGCTTAATATGTACCAATTTATTTCTTGACTTTGTAAAGCAAAATAGCATTTTAAAGTAAATATTTTTTACCAGCCACCTATATTAAGTTATATCTTATTTTCAAATAATAATAGAAAAATTCTTATGAATAAGCTAAAAATGTATCAACTTTAAAAAAGAACTACTGGAAAAAAATAGCTTAAAGTTTTCAGTGTCAAAATTTGACAACCTATTGGCAGTGTCAAAAAGTGTAAATGTAATCATAAATACCACAGAAGGAGAAAACCACGGAAAACAAATAAATCCGAATTTGAAAAGATTTCTAAAACTTAGGGTAGGAATACAGTCTTAATGTTTGGCGGATTCCTGGATTTACTTATTGGAAAGCTTCAGATTTGGTGGAGAAGTGACAACTCATTGATCAAGTGACTTTTTTATTATATTTCAAATTATAGCACTAGTAATAACTACCACCAATTGAGTGACCACCAAATAGACATTTCACATATCTTGTCTCTCTTAATCTTCATAACCATATCAGAGCCTTCAGTCAGGAGATATGAAACATGGTGCTGTTTTTGGTTTTTTGTTTGTTTTTCAACTGTTCCAACAATATCTGGTATAGAACTGGATCCAACCCCAAGTGTCTCTCCGTCCAGAGCCTGAACACTTAACTACCCTATACCTGCCATTTTGAATTTGATTTTCCTCATTCTACTGATACACCTCTCATTCTTCTGCAATGCCTTTCATAGTGACCTTTCCATCAGGAGTGGCTGGGAACTGAGAGTATCAACACGGTCAACAAAAGCAGTCTGACTGTCCCTTTATCCTTCTGTCTTGCAGTGAGCAAAACACTGTAGCCGGCTGGACAATACTGGAGTGGGAGAAGAGAGCATCCTCCTCCTTCATTTGGACTAGGTCAATATTGTCCTGTGACAGAATTAGCCCACTTCAGGCTTCCATCTATTATAAGTGTAGTGAAGGGTGACATTTGGTGCTTCATCCAGAGTCCTCGAATTCTCCCTCCTGAAGACTAGCTGCACAAAGCTGTAGCTGCCTCTCACATCAACTCAATGCATTAAGTTCCACACTCAATGTTCCACACATTTCATTGAACTCATCTTTCTTCACTTGCTCTTCCCCATCTACCATTTCATATTGGGTCTGAAAATTCAAATGACTCTTCATTGTGCATAAAAGGGTTTATGTATCTCAGACCAGAATTTGTATACTCTAGCTTCTCAAAAGATATAGGATATTTTCTAGAATGAATGAGTCTTTAGAGTGGGAGGAGAGAACATACTTTCCTTAATAAATCAAATACCTGCTTTAAGAATGTGCATTGGAGAAAAAAATCTATTTATATGACTTTATGAGCCAGTTTTTAACCAATGACTTGTTAAATTTGTTTTGAAAGATGAGTTCTTTGTAGACTACTTAGTCCTGGAATTTTTAAGTAACTGATTTTTTGCACATTTTTTGCTTGATCTTGCAGATTGTTCTACTCATAACTAAGAAATAATCACATGAATATAAACTTCTCTTCCCTTCAACTAAGATAGGAATTTTGGGGATACAGAGAAAGAAAGATATGAGTCTCAAGAGAAGTGTCCTTGAACCTTTGAAATGCAGGAGTTGCCTGTGAACCATTAGAATTCAAAACCAGCAACCCTTGAGCAACCCAGCCCTGGGCCTACACTATTGCCTGAACAAACTTACATGATATGAAAGCAATGCACAAGTGCTAGAAAAACTGGTAGGAGATGATGTAACTTTTAACTGACTCACCCTTTAGCCCAACCTCTAGATATAGCTATTAACACCTCAGACAAAGGGGTTGGTATCTCTCTCTCCCTTTGGAGATGACCCACATTCTCTCTTGAATGTGTGCTCATTGATTTACCCCAGAAGATGTCTCTCTCTCTCTCTTCTCTCTTGAATGTGTATCTGTTTTCGTAAATAAATCTGTCTCTAACTAGCACATGTAGAAATTGTTTTATATCATATATGTCAAGGATCCTACTTGTTTTGAGTTGAGGTCCCATCTCTGGGAACTCCTCTGTTGACATTACCAAACAAATACAAGTGTTTCATTAAGGGAACAGCAAAATGACTCCTGATATTGGCCACTATTGGACTTAGTGAGTCTTAATTTAGCCCTAGATGTATACTCTGGCAATAAATTGAAGGCTTCTATTATATAAAGAGATGACAGGGTCAAAAAAAAAAATAGCATCCTGAAACCCAAAGCATGATACACTGTCTTGGAAATAATTGTAAAACTCATTTATTTTTGTCATCTTGATAACTTGTTGGACAATACAGGCCTTACCTTCTATTCAGATAATTTTCCCTACCCTTTGGTTCCTCTTCACTAGCATTGCCTCTAACACAAACCAAGTTTATTAGAATTAAATTTTCTGTGACTTTCAACTGAAAGTGTCACAACCAATACTGCAATTCTAAATAAACTCTATGAATGTCCATAACCCCATTGGAAATTTTAAGTTTCTTAAAAAGTAGAGTGCTCTACCCTGATGGGTACAGTGACACATTCCTATAATCCTAGTCACCAGGGAGGCTAAGGGAGGAGGATTGCAAGTTCAAGGTTAGCCTCAGGAACTTAGTGAAACCCTAAGCAACTTAGTGAGCCCCTGTCTCAAAATTTAAAAGGAAAAAATGCTGTGGATGTAGATCAGTGGTTAAATACCCCTGGATTCAATCCCCAGTGACAACAACAACAAAAAGAAGTAGAGTATTCTTCTGTGAGTGGGTTGATTTGAGTGCTTCTTCATGTGTTTCTCTGGATCTCTCTGATACAAATTCAGGCATGGTAAATACCTGGGATTCCCTATAGTACATGTGACATGTGCGAGGACCCTTACTTTCTATAGAAACCACAACTTATCCAGCCATTCTTACCTCCAGTGTTGCCTGGCCTTAATAATATCTCTGAGCTTCTGGGGGTCAAATATATGATGGGAGAGAAACCCAGGGGCAGGGAGTAAAGGACCCTGATGTTTTACCTAAAACACAATTGGCTTCCTGAATTCTGTGCCAAAATGAACATCATAGAGCTCTTTTTTATTTGTTTTATCCTAAGTTTTAAAATTTTCTGCATTTTTATGGACAAACTAAAGGTCTGATCCCTTATGAGTCCTTTTTTTTAAAATTGTATTAGTCCTTAATTTTAATTGTATTAGTTCTTAAATTTAATGGAAATCAGAATTTCCTAGATGCTTTTTTAAAACTCAGTTTCTGATTCAGTAGGTCTGGAGTAAGACTCAATAATTTTCATTTTAACAAATTCTAGATGATGCGATTCTACTGCCCCATGGAATACACTTTGAGAAACACTGCTTTTGTTACTGGATTCCTAGACCAGAGGCCTGACTCTGGGAAGCCAACAAGTTGGGTCCAGTCACTGGCCAAAAAAATATCAAACAGAAAAGGTAAAACTGACAATCAAGAAAGGAATTTTACTCAGTGTAGTTACACTGGGAAGACAAGGTGACCCGTGCCCTCAGCTTTGTCTTTGAGGGCCTGACAGAGACTTTGGGGAATGAGGGCAAAGACTGAAGTTTGCATAGCTGCCAAAGCTGGTGATCTTGATCAGACGTGATCTGGTCCATCATTATTATCTCAGGATTGGTCAGGCAGGGACTTGTTGGTGATAAGAAAGTTACATTTACCTGGGGGGATAACTATCACATCAATAATCAGACCTGTTATTCCTGGAATATAAAAATGACTCAGAGAAAAGGGACAGATATAAAATGGGGGCAGAGATGCCAAGTCTTTAATCTTGCTTTTAGCCAGGCATTTGCAGGCAGAAGTGAAGTCCTTGTAGCACTGTATGAGTATCCTTCACAACACATGGCAGTTTTGAGTGGCTGTCCAACAGTGAGGGGGCGAGGTGTACATTATATAACAATTCGTCAGCACAACTCACTGCTGAAAACTATTTCCCCGGATATATTTATTTCTCCTTTGATTTGCACTTCTCTAGAGTGCAAAGGTACAGTTATGTATCTCTTATAACTGAGCAACTTTTCTCCCGGCTGATCAGGTTCCCTCAACAGCATACACCAACACTTAAAGCTATCCTGATGTTTGTCCTGGCCTTGGAGGGCTTAAACAGAGTGAAAAATTGAAAAGTTGCCTGAGAAGTCATCAAAGGATTGAGAGCTTTTCCAAACACTCGGCCAGGCTAGATGGATTAAGAAATCTCCAGACTGGATCATGAGTCAAGAAAAATAAATATCTTTTAGTAAACACGTGAATAATCACAGTGGACTTCCAGCTAATCAATTTGTTGTGCCATCTGTCAAAGGAAGGCATGCAGGTGTCAATGACCAATCTTCCAACCTGCAAGGGTTTGGGAGGAAGAGGAGGAGTCTGGGTGGTAATGGGAGCTTCTTGTGGACCTAAAGGTGCCTGAAGGAGCCAGTGCTCTACCCACTATCCTTCCAGACCCTCAGCTTTCAGAGCCCGTTCCTGTGAGCACGGCTGGACTTCAAGACACGTATCCTCAGGCCATTACCCAGCCTACAAATGAGATTGGCGGGATCTGTTAATTTAAGGATCTTCTATTGTGTCAGCAGCCTTTTTAAGCTGATTTTTAAAATTTAAATTACTCTTACAATTGTTATTTTTTAATTACTACGAATGTATTTTTAGTCAACATTATTTATCTTAGTCAATTGGCTTTACAGCCAATACAGTTCCTGCTATGTGTGATCTTCTGTGTACAAGAATTATAAAAGACCTGAGATAATACTGGTTTTAAGGAAACTGTGGAATGGTCAGGGCAAAACGACACACAGAGGGAATCATCTTCAAAAAACCTCCATCACTTCAGCCCCTGAGGGAAGTTTCTTAGGGAAGAACAAGTCTCACTAGTGTGCTTAGTTGAAGTGACTAACCCATGGTAGACATTCCATTGATACCTAATGAATGAGAAGCCAATGAAATACAAGGTAGCAGGCAATACGTCTGTATCAACATAGATTTTAAAGATCTTGAGTTAAGAAGACAGGACCATTCTTGAAGAGTCCTGAGGAAAAGCTGCTCCAAACATGAACTCAGTGCAAGCTTTCTCTGTGCATGGCCTTGACAAATACTCAGAGCAAGTAAAGGGCACCCAGAGTTCTGGGACAATGAAGAGATTATCTTTTCGCAGTGAGGATTCACTTTGGAGAAATAGGAAAAGATTATGGCCAAAGCCACGTTAAGTTATTTACATGGATTATTTCTTAGACCCTATAATTAAATCATGAGGCAGTCACTGTTACTGTCCCTGTTTTGTAGGTGATAAAAGATAAGCATCTGCTCTCCATCACAAAGTGAGATGTAGGTAGAGCTGGATTTGGAACGAGCTGTGTGCACTCAGGGTCTAAATTGGTAACCACCTTAGCATAACTTGAACCAAGAATCATTTGATCTGAAGTCTCTTGTTTTATGTAAGAGTTCTATTGAACTATGAAACAATGTTGAGATAGGAGGACAGTAGGAGTCTAGTGGTTTCTGGAGAAATAGTATTTCCTAGATGACCTTAATTCTGGTGGCCTGTGGGTTAAACCAGCCAACAGAAGAGGTAGAAGTTTATATACTAGGGAAGAAATCAATCACCTCAGTTAGAGTCAGGGTCTGAGTCACGAGCCCAGGGACTGGGTTTATTACAAAGACTTTGCCAAGTTTGTTAAATATATAGTATCCCTGTAGATCTGCTGATCCCATCACTGTTATTGGTATATTTCCTTTTCTCTGGAGAACATTATTTAAGTAGGGGAGATTCCAACCATCTTAGTGAATCATGCCTAGTGCCACCCATGGTTTTTGATTTTCCACGGAGTGACAGAATTACAGTATTATTTTGGATTCCCTAAGTTCCTATACCAGTAGAACTCTACTATATCCATCCATATCTGTCTTTTCCCAGATTCTTCTAATTACTTTCAATGTGTTGTTCCAACCAACTAAGATTATAGCTAAGATGAGTGGTTGGGAATCTCTTCTCCAAAGAATCTGTAGTTATATAGTGGCTTTGATTCCCATGGCATTGCAGATTTTCTGACAGAAATGACCCATCAGTTTGGGTTATTAGATAGATATGTGGACATGATCCATAAGAAGCCAGTAGATTGAGTTTATTTATGGTCATTCTTCAGCAGAAGTCAGATATCAAGGGCACATGGTAATGGATCTTGGGGAAGAAACAGCTGAAAGAAAGGAACCTGTTACTACATTAAGTACTAGGAGCATAAAAGTCTCTGCTTTTATCATCCAGTGGAGAAATATTGACAATAAACTACAATAAATACATACTACTTACATGTTAAAAGAAAAAATAAGCCAGTTGAGAATAGAAAGACACAAAATAAACATGTAGCTATGAATAGGATAGTCATTGGAGTTTTGTTTTAGGACCTGAGATTTGAGGAAAGACCTGAACAAAGCAGAGGAGAATGACATGAAAAATGTTTGGGTGAAGGGTTTTCCCCATGGGGAAGTCTGAAGTGAAAAAGGCCTGAGCAGGAATGGGCTCTATATGTTTAAGAACTATAAGACCAGAAGGGCTAAACCCACATTAAACATCCCACTTATATCCACCAAAATCTAGCACTCAGATATCAAGGTCAGGGACTGATATGTAGATACTGTAGTCTTGAGAGTGACTTTAAGCTCAAACTTCATAGTAAGAAAAAAAAAAATGATCGGGAACCAGCCAGAAAAGTAACACAGAATAGGGAAAACACAGAATCACAAAGCACAGAATTTCCTGAGTGAGAAAATAGATAATGAGACTCAAGAATGCATAAAACTATGTTTAGCAAATGGGAAAATTTGTAATGAAAAGCTGTTTTTCAAAAATATATCCAATTCAGTTTATAAACTGTCTGACCTAAAAAAAGGGAGGGGGTACAAATAAAACAATGTATGGAGAGGGTAGTTAGGTGACAGGGTGGGAAAGAATCAGGCAAGAGAGAAAGAAAATACTTATCTTAATGACACTGTATTTATTTATTTATTTTAAAATAAACTTTTAATGTTAGAATAGTCATGAATTTAAAGAAAATATGAAGAAAAAGCACAGAGGATTTTTGTATGCATCATGCTCTTTCATCTATTATTAATATCTTCTGTTAGTACTTCGTCACAATTCATGCACCAATAATGATACAGTGTTGATTACGAAAGTCCTTGCTTCATTCAAATTTCTTTTTTCTGTTACAGAGTTTCATCCAGAATACACATTACCTTGAGTGGTCATTTCTCCTTAGACACTTCACAGTGGTCACAGAGGAGCAGACTTTTTGAGTGTTTGATAATTCTTGAAAACTGGGACTTTTTTCCTGTTTCTTTCATTATTAGACCAAGGTTATGGATTTAGAGGAGGAAGACCCCTGAAGTCAAGTGTCACTTTCAGCACATATCGACATAGTTTATGACTGTGGCTGTTGACATTGAACCACGTGGTCACCAGGTTTCTCACCTGTAAAGTTACCCTTTGCCTCACCATTTCCATATTGTTCTCATTGTGTGAAGTCATAATGCACAGCCCATGGCAAGGGCTGGAAAGTTATGTGCTGTGCTTTGAAAGAGAACAATCTGCTTAAACTTAGGAGAATTCTTTGCACTGGAGATTTGTTCACACCCCCCTCCCCCATCAAATTACTTAGGCAAGCATTTGTTATTGTCAACATAGAAACTTATTTCATACTTTGGATTGTAATCCACTAAGCATTATATTCATTTTAAGGCTCAATTTTTTCCAGACTTGCACATTAAAAACTCTTAAAGTTGGCTCCTGTGTCCCTTTGACATACGTCCATCATAGACAGGTGTTTTCCTAAACATTTCCTTATTTTCTGCAACACCAGATTCTTGAGACTCATCTTTTGTATTTCATGAACCAATCTTAGGAGCTACCATTTCCACAAGAAGCCCTTTATCATTATTGATGAATAGAATTAGAAACCAAAATCTAAATGGGGTGCTCGTTGCTATTGTGGTGTCATTGTATCTAGTCATCTATGCACATATCTATAAAATTTATACATTATGTCCAATTTATAAAATTATTCATAGAGAGCCATATGTCTATATTAAACCAAACATGAGCTTGTACTTACACCGACTGCTCTAATTTATTAAACACATAGAACAGTCTATGTTCCTCCTCTTACTTATTAAAAATACTCTATTCATAGGGTGGGGTTGTGGCTCAGTGGTAAAGTGCTCGTCTAGCATGTGTGAGGCATTGAGTTCAATCCTCAGTGCCACATCAAAAAATAAATAAAATAAAGGTATTGTGTCCATCTACAACTAAAAAAGAAATTCTTAAAAAAATACTCTATTTATAAATTAGAAATCACTTTCCAATCACATATTATAATTCATTTTCCAAATTCAGTATATATGTATATTGGTATCAGAATTGTTAAGCTATGTACCCATGACAAACGACTTTCTCAAGTAGGCTACATGTTTATGCACTGCCTTCTAACTCTAGTATTGTTAACTCTACTCATATCCAAAGTTACTGAGTTCAGCACCTTCTTACACAACCTATCTAGTAAGACTGTTTCACACATTTATTATTTTATATTTCCTAATTCTCAATTCTAATTCTAAATTTAGATTATTTTGCCACATAATTCATTCCATCTTGGGCTCTTCCAAACTTCTACTTTTTTTAAGTTTGGCACATTAATATTTATGTTTTGTACTGTGAATTTCTGTGGGTTTCGGTATCTGTATGGTTTCATGTATCTACCATTATATTATCAAATAGAAAAATTCTACAGCCCTAAAAAATAATCCCTAAATATCACTTATATAATATTTCTCTACTTCCTCCCATTCCTGTCCACCCAGCCCTGGAAACTACTGATATTTGTATCATTAGTAATATATTGACTTTTCCAAAACATCATATAATTTGAATTATACAGTATGTAGTATTTCATTATTCTCTTTCACTTGGGAATATGCACTTAAGATTCATCCATGTGTTTTCACAGCTTAACTGTTTTTTTTTCCCCTCCTATCACTGAATAGCATTCCCTAGTAAGGATATCTTTTGGCTTGTTCATGTATTCATTTACTAAAACACATTTTTGTTGCCTGTAGATTTTTGTAATTTCATAATCATAAAACTGCTATAAACTTTCATGTAAAGGTTTTTATTTGAATATAAGAGTTGAAATCATTTGGGTAAATACTGAGGTGCATGATGGTTGAGTCATATGGTAAGATGTGCTGAACTCTATAAGCAATTGCTAAACTGCTTTCTAAAGTAGCCTTACCAACAGCCATAAATGAGAGTTCCTGTCATTCTGCATTCTTAACAGTAATTAGTGTTGTCAGATCTTTGGATTCTTGCCATTCTAAAGCAGTTTGCGTTGTGTATTGTAATACCTCATTGTTGTTTTAATTTGAAATTCCCTAATTACAAATTATGCTGAGAGTTCCATATACTTATTTGCCATTTTGTATATCTTCTTTGGTGAAGTGCCTCTTTAGAATTTTTCCAGTTAAAGTAAATGTTTTGTTGTTGTTGTTGTTGTTGAGTTAAAGGAGCTCATCATATTCTGGATTCAAGTTCTTCATCACACTTGTGTTTTTGCAAATAGTTTCCTTCCAGTCTGGGGCTTGCCTTTGTTTCTTTTTTTAAAATTTGTTTTAATTAGTTACACATAACAGTACAATGACCTTGACATATCATACCTTTGAGTAACAGTGCCTTTGGAGAGCAGAAAGTTTAGTTTCAATGAAGTTCAATCTATCAGTAATTTTTCCAGAAATGTGCTATTGTTTTCAGCACAATCACAATAGCTGAGCTATGGACCCAACCAACTTCATCAGATGAATGGAAAAAGAAAACATAGTATATATAAACAATGGAGTATTACTCCGTCATAAAGAAGAATGGCATTAGGGCATTTTCCGGTAAGTGGATGGAAATGGAGACTATCAGGCTAACTGAAATAAGCTAGTCCCCAAGAGTCAAAGATTGAATGCTGTCTTTGATATACAGAAGCTAATCTAAAATAAGGGGAGAGGGATTAAAAAATAGTGGAAATATCAGTGGAGTATATGAAGAGGAATGAAGGGAAGGGAGAAGGAAGGGGATAGGGAAATACAGTGGAATAAATCTGACTTAACTTTCCTAAGTATTTATATGAATATATAATGATGACTCTCACCTTCATGTATATCCACAAGACACTTTTAAGAAAGACACTTAAAAAAATATAAATAAATAGAAGAAAGATCAGTTTTTAGAGGGACGGAAACAAGGAGGAGGAGGAAGGAAGGGAAAGGGGAAATACTGGGGACTGAATTATATTCCATGCTTTTATAATTATGTCAAAATAAATCATAATGTTACATGTAACTAAAAAGAACAAATGAAAGAAAAAAGAATTCTGCTATTGTTTTATTTAAAACTATCAATAGCTACGAACATTCATGAACATTTTCTCCTGTTTTTCTCTAATTTTCTTCTGACCTATCAATTACTGAAGGGGATGTGTTGAAGTCTCCAACAAAAATAGATTTGTCTATTTCTTCTTTCGTTCTGCCAGTGTTTGCCTCATATATTTTCACACTCTGTTATACATAACATACATATCTAGGAGTTATTATGTATTTGGGATGAGTGACCCCCCTTTTTTTCTTATGCAATCCTTTCTTTATTGCTGATAATTTGTCTTGTTCTAAAATCTGCTTTGTCCAAAGTTAATATGGCTACGCCAGCTGCCTCTAAGTGACTATTACCCTGGTGTATCTTTCTCTCTCCTTCTTAAAATAATGAATTCTCCTTACATAACTTTTATGAGCTACAATTCATACACTGTGCATTTTGTCCATTTAAAATGTGGGCTTAGTATACTCCGAGATACAAAAATAATTAAATTCAATGTAGAAATGTTCCATCACCTTAACAAGAAACTCTATACCCTTTAGCTACCACACCTCTATTATTTTATGAAACTCTCATTTTTTACTATAAATTTTTATTTTATTTTATTATTTTTTATTAGTTGCTCATACCCCTTTTGAATCAAATGTATGATATGTCAAGATCATTGTATTGTCTTGAGCAACTAATGAAGCTCTCATTTCTAAGAGAATACTAATCTAAATTTTGCCTTTGGGCTTATCTTCTCTTTTCTTTCTTTCTTTTCTTTCTTTCTTTTTTTTTTTGAGAGAAATAGACATGCATATGTTAATAGGAACTGTGTGAATAGGCAATCCATGAGCAAATTTGCTTAATTTAGCTAAGATTTGGACTGTGTTTAATATTTTCTAAAGCTCTGGGTTCTGAGGTTTCTAAAACCCCTTAAATCACTGTTCTCCTCACCTACACTTTTTTTTTTTTTCATAGATCTTCCATAAGTATTTCCCCCAGGGAAAGTCTGCATCTTGCAGACATTTCCAGGGTTATTTTTTTCTTCCAGTTTTAATGTACTTATAATCTGGATGGCTTTGATGTGACAGTAAGGTGAGTGCTTGTGTGTGCTGGTGGGAAGGTCACTCTAACATGTTCCAAATAAATCTCAGTGTTATCAGAGGGCCTGGGTCTCTGATGGTGACCTTCAAATGTGTTTCTCCAGTGACTTAGCTTTTCCCTATTCTCTTCCCTGGTTAAAGACATTCCAAATGTATTTCCTTTAAACTCTGACCTCTGTTAACTATTTGATATTATTTCCCCATAGGTGGAACTGGAATATTAGAGGAGGTTTGGGGTAGAATTAATGTCCTTTCTGAGCTAGATGAGTTTCTGTAAAGTATTTTCCCTGAAAAGTAACTTTTTATTATGGAAAATGCTCTAGGTGATCACTCTTTCCCTGCCTTGTCAGAGTCTCAAGGGAGTCTTTCTTAGATCTTTACCCCAGGCACCTGGTGGAGTTCCAGAGGTGAAATGGTACAAGTATAATAGTACAGAGGTGAAATAGTGTACAAGGTACACTCTCCTCAACACTGCAGTTTCCCAGGGGTTGCTCATTTCATTTCACACTGGGATATACTCAGCTTCCAACAATTTGTTCATAGTACAAGTTGAATTTCTTTGGTTTATGACCAAAGTGTCTTCTGTCCCAACTAAGCAAATCTTGCAAATTTTACTACATCACCAGACATTAGGGTGATTTTTGCCCTGCAATGTCAGTTCTCTGCATGATTCAAGAAGAGTCACTGGTATTTATTTTTCTCAGCTTTTTCTTGTTCTAAGGATGGGGGTAACAACTACTATCCCTTTTTACTTATTATTTATTTACTTATGTTTAAATTAATGGGCTTTTTTGTGGTAAAATACCCATCACAGTTTACTATTTTAATTTCTCTGTGTATGTCTGTGTGGTGCTGGGATTAAACTCAGGGCCTCAAGTATGCTAGACAAAGGCTTTGTCACTGAGCTGTAACTCAGCTCTTGAACCGTTCTGGGGTTTTGTTGTTGTTGTTGTTTGTATGCAGTTCAGTAGTGTTAATTAAAGTCACATTATTGTAGAATAAATTTTTCATCTTGGCAAAACAGATACTATTCAGCCATTAGACATCAACTTCCCATTTCCCCTTTTCTCCATCCCTTGGCAACCACTATTTTATCTCTGTCTGTATAAAATTGACTACTCCAAATACTTCATAATAGAATTATATAGCATTTGACAGTTTATGAGTAGCTTATTTCATTTAGATTAATATCCTTAGGTTCATCTGTGTTGTAGCTTTTTTTTTTCAGAAATTCTTTTCTTTTTTTTTTTAAGACTGAACTGAATATGTCAATGTACATATGTACCACAGTTTGTTTTTCCATTCATCCCTTGATGGACATTTGTATTGCTTCCACTTTTTGGCTATTATGGATTAAGTAATGGTACTATGAACATGTGTACACAAATCTCTCTTCAAGATCCTGCTTTCAGTTCTCTGGAGTATATACCCGGTAGAATTGCTGGCTAAGATAATTTTATTTTTGAGTTTTTAAGATACCGTGCTTTCCAAAACAGCTGTTCCATTTTATATTTCCACAAGCAATACTCACAGGTTGAATTTGTTCATATCCTCACCAATTCCTTTTATTATTATTTTTTATAGTAGCCATCATAATTGGTGTGAGGTGGTTTTGATTTGCATTTCTCTCATGATTAGTAATGTATATCTTCTCATGTCTTAAGTGACCATACCTCCTCCACCCAGTTTTTCTGATTATTAAAATTCAGGATTAATTTAGTATATTTGTTATAATTGGTGAGCCAATATTGATACATTACTTATTAACTAGATTCCAGAGTTTACATTAAGATTCAGTCTTTGTGTTTTACATTCTGTGGGTTTTGAAAAATATATAATGACAGATATTCATTTGATGTCTTACAATAGAATGACAAAATAGTTTCACTGTCCTAAAAATCCTGTGTACCACCTATTCATGCCTTCTTCTCCAAAATCCCTTTATACTTTCTCCTTTTATCTTTTCCAGAATGCTCTCGGTTGGTGATTATACAGAATATTGCCTTTTTAGATTAGCTTTATTCACTTAGCAATTTGTATTGAAGTTCCCCCCATGTCTTTTATAGCTTAGTGGCTCAGTTTATTTTTTTTCTATCAATAAATAATATACATAGTATAAATACCACAATTTTTTTGTCCATTTACCAATTAAAGGACATCTTGGTTGCTTCAAAGTTTTAACCATTAATAAAATTTCCAGAAGCAATCATGCAATTTTTTCAGGGGTACTGGGCATTGACCTTAGGGGTGCTTTAACATTGAGCTAAATTCCCAGCCCTTCTTTTTTTTTTTTTTGTTTTGTTTTGTTTTGTTTTTTTGAGACCTGGTCTCACTAAGTTGCTGAGAGGTTCGCTAAGTTGCTGAGAGTTGCCTCCAAATTGCAATCCTTCCATCTCAGCCTCCTGAGTTGCTGGAGTAACAGGTATGTGCCATCCCTCCCATCCACATACTAGTCTTTATGTGGTCTTGAGTTTCCAATTCATTTGAGCAAATTTCAAGGAGTGTGAGGGCTATGTCATAAGTAACAGTGTATTCAGATTCACCAGAAAGTGCTGAACTGTCTTCCAAAGCAACTGCACCATTTTGCTTTGTCATCAGTAATACAGGAGAGTCTCTGTTGTTCTGCGCCTTTGTTGGCCTTTGTCAGTGTTTTGATTTTTAGCCTTTCTAAGAAGTATTTAGTGGAATCTTATCGTTTTAATTTGAAATTCCCTAATGATACATTGTTGACTGAACATCTTTTCACACACCCTATCTGTCTTTTGTACATGGATAGTGAGGTTTTTGTTCTTATCTCCTGCCCATTCTTAATTAGGTTGTCTTCTTTATTCTTGAGTTTTAAGAGCTCTTTCTAGATTTTGGCATACCAATCCTCAATCAGATATGTGTGTCTCATATTTTCTTCTTATCATGGCTTGAAATATATAATTCCTAGTTTGTTGGAGTGTTTTTTTTGGGGGGGGGGCAGATTCATAGAGGTCCAATTGTTCCAGTCCCAATTTTTAAAGACTGTTCTTTCTCCATTGAACTGCCTTTGTTCCTTTTTCAAAGATCCATTGACCACACTTGTGTGAGTTTATCACTGGGTTCTCTCTTCTGTTTCATTGATCTGTTTGTCTATTTTTCACCAATATTCAACTGTCTTTTTTAAAATTTTCATTGAATACTAATTTGGGCACCATCAGTCATCTATTTTTTAAACTTTTTTTTTCATTTTGAAAAACATGTATCTGTGGATCTATGAATACACATTGTTGTTGTTAGGGTTTACATAATAATAAGGGTTAAACCCTATCAGTATACTCAGAAATGACCAGAGCGTGGGGGACGTGGGTCTCCCAAACACTAACCAGTGATATCACCATGAAAGGACTAAGCACTCTTCCTCATGAATGCTAAGAAATTCCTGTGCAGCTTGTCACAGCCCCAAGGTTTTTCTAAGGCACAAAATGTGATACCTGGGGGATACTCGGGTGATGTGGCCAGAATATAGGTTTATTGGGAGAAGCAACAATAGGGTGACCACCTGTCTTCTGCCTGTCAAGCTATATGGTTTAGTCAGCTCTTCACTGCTTTTAGCCAAAGATCTGGCCAGAACAACGTAGAGCAGGAAATGTTTATTTTGACTTATGGTTTCAGAGGTCTCAGTTCATGGTTGGCAACTCCATAGCTCTGAGCCCAACATGAGGTAGCATATCATGGCAGAATGGCATGCAGTGGAAAGCAGTTCAGGACATGGCAAACAAGAAGCACAGAGAAATCTTCACTCACTAGCCACAAAATATAAACCACAAAGTCATACCCCTAGTGACCTACTTCCTCCACCCACATCCTGCCTGCCTGTAGTTTCTACCCAATTAATCCATATCAGTAGATTAATCCACTGATTAGGTTAAAACTCTCATGATCTAATCATTTCACTTCTGAAAGTTCTTGCATTGTCTACACATGAGGGGCACCTCATATCTAAATCACAACATTATACTCACAACTCAGTGCTGGAATGAGGACTTTTAGCTGGGAGCTGCTATCAGATCCTAGCTCACTACCCGTCCTCAGGTCCTCAGAGGTCTTTCCCTTTCCCATCTTTCTGGGGTCAGTCTAAAAATCAGCATCTTCCATACTTAACTTCCTTAATTTCCTTCTTAAGATGGAATAGCTCTTCTTTTAGATCTCCAAATTTGTCTGCCTGAAAAATTTCCTCCTGTGGTCCACAGAGGCAGATTACACACACACAAACACACACACACGCACACACTCCTGTCTTGGATAATGTAAAGAAATAAATTTTGTGCCTCCAAAATGAGCCATCATCTCTCTATAGAGCATGGCCAATAAAAAGAAGATAAATTTAATCTTTGGAAGAGCATTCTCCCCATTGTATACATTTTCATTTGCTGGTAATCCTGAGATAATCCACACTACATAATGAAGAGCTCATCTCTTTCATTTTCTCTGTCTCATGAGCATCCACTCCTGGCTATAAGCAGCACTGGTCTTATATAAGCTTTTTTGACCAAAGCCACCCCGCATCAGAACTCAGACAAAAGAAATAGTCATGTGCTGAAATGTGTACAGAGGGATTATACCTCTAGCTATGGTATCTATGCCTCAAAAAGCACAATCTGAAATGTGCTCCATCAAGGCAAGAAACTCAAGACTTGTGCCTCATTGGGCAATTACACAAAAAGGAGAAAAATAGATTTTCTGTGCACTTTGGAGACCAGTAGTCAGTAGTTCTCTCATTCAGCCAGGGTTACATTCCCACTCCCAGTGCCAATGTCATTCCAGATAAATGCTCTTTGTGAGATTCAAAGTTGTCAACTGACTCAGTCATGAGTAAGTGGAATTGGATAGAAAATGTGAGCGATTTTTTTTTTATAATCACTAAATACTATAAAAATCTGTGTTCCCTGCAAAGATAGGTTTTACAGAATAAGGACATACAGTATTTCCTTTAAAAAGAAGACAGGCATGGTTTTCAGATAAGTATTCTGTTTATAACTCTAAATTACACACTGTAAGAAAAGAAACTTTTTATCTTGTCATTCACAATGAATAGAAATTTTCTCATGCTTATTTGTTTCTTAGAAAAGAGGGATGGAGGATGATGTCTTATGCTTGTTCATAACTGTTTCATGCCAAGTGTAGATGTTGACAAGGTATCCATCCCCAATTTGAAGCACTGGAAATTTTCTACTTTTTTAGTTGTCACTAGAATCTAGGACTGACAGCAGGATGAGGAGAATATTTACAATCAACACTTTTTTTCATGTAGCAATTAACTAGTTTGGTAGATTCTACACTTCTCTTGATTTTTAAAAAATTTATCCACAATGGGTGGCCATTTCATTTTTCATTATCTCAGAGGGGAGATACCGAGAGGGAGATACTCAGATAAAATTCACAGTAATCAGTTTGGTCACTTTTTAATGTCTTGTAAAAGCCTGGATAGGAATAGATTTTGACATTACTGATTGAAAATGGAGACTTAGGAGACTTAGGAATATCCATATTTTCTTTGGATCCATACCCTACCTCTGTCAATTCTTGGCATAATTGAGATGATGCCATTTGTATATGTAGATACTTAATAAATATTAACTGAATGAATGAATATATAATGGCTGGACTCCAGCCCCTTTTTTCTTACATCTTACACCTCCCTCCCTCTCTCTCTTTCACATACAAAGTGACTTTCAAATTTTAGTGTCTATTGGAATCACCTAAAAGAATTATCCAAACTCACATACATTACTTGATCCAAGACCAAATTTTCAGATTCAGTTTGTCTGAGAGGGACCCAGGAATTTACATTTCTAACACATACGGTCAGCTTCTTGTCTGAGGGAGCACACCAAACATCATTTTCTAATGTAAATGTCTTATCTTCATTTTGACTTCTTTTCCTCTTCTCAGAAATGCTCTCTGTAGCACACAGTGTGGATTCCACTTCCCTCTTCCTCTTATTCAGATTTTAGCCACAGTTGTGTTGAGCAGTTCCTGAAGATTCAAGCCACAAGTGGTCTCTATGAATTGGTATTTCTTTGCTCTTCTTTCTTGAAGCCTCCTCTGAAGTGCCTTGAGGCACTTAACAGCACAGGGGAGCTAATTGTGTATAAGAGATGGGAATAGAAGGAATAATGCCCCAACCTCCTATTTGTCATGGTGACAATTCTCAGAGAGAGTCTGTAGGCTTCTCAGAGATCTCCAGGATTGAGCTCTCTCTTCCCCACAGCGGTGCTCTTGACATAGCACATCCATGTTGGCTGTTCCACATTCCCATCTCATTCTCTCCTTCTCCTCACTCCTGCCTCCTGGGTCACAGTCCAACAAACCACCTGCATTACTATCTTTTTCCTGGGCTTTGCTTTCAGAAGAGCCAAAACAGACACTTTCCCTGGATTTAATAACTATGAGCTACTGTTCTATTTCTCTCATTCCCTTTGTCATCAGTCATCTCGATGACCATCCCTTCAGTCACTCTCTGTGCATTCACATGTTTTTCCCTCCATATATCTGAGTCCTAATTTCCTGTGCTTATCAAGACACCAGTCATGTTGGACTTCTGTCCACCATAGTGACATCATGTAACGTTAATTACTTCTTTAAAGAACTTATATTCTTAGGTACTAGGGATTAGGACATCAATGCATGAGTTTGATGTCAGGACTTGGTGTACTATTCAATTAATCACAAAGGATGCTGAAAGGAAAGAGCAGAACATTGGGCTGGTATTCTTCATGGGGTTTTCCTAGAGGGCCTCTCTGGGAGTGTCCTTTACAACAGAGACCTGGACAGAGAGCTGCAAATGATAATTATAAATAATTGTGAATTGTAAGTAACTAGAGTCTGAGGCTATTCAATATTTACCCATCATTTCGTCCC
This sequence comes from Urocitellus parryii, assembly GCF_045843805.1. Classification (NCBI taxonomy): domain Eukaryota; kingdom Metazoa; phylum Chordata; class Mammalia; order Rodentia; family Sciuridae; genus Urocitellus; species Urocitellus parryii. Next base: position 162,457,736 of record NC_135536.1, on the reverse strand, counting down.
TTGAATAGGCACTCTGCTGTGGTATTGTCAAATTCTACATTGTTAAACTGAGAAAAGCAGGGATCTGCTGGCAGAAAGTTAAAAAAAAAAGATGCAAGTAGAAACTGTTCCAACCATACCATGTTCTCAAAGCCCAACTCACAAGTTGGTAGAACTGTTGGATGGTTTATTTTGTATGCCAACTTGACTGGGCCATGGAGTACCCATATACTTAGTCAAATCTTGCTCTAGTTGTTTCTGTGAGGAAGTTTTTAGAAGAGTTTAATATTTTAAGTGATATATGAACAGTAGATCTCCCTTCATTATGTAGGTAGGCCTCATCTCATCATCTGAAATGCCCTACATTCATAGAAATAAAAGGGAATTTCCATGCCTACTGCCTTGAGTTGGGGAATCCTGTGTGTGTGTGTGTGTGTGTGTGTGTGTGTGTGTGTGTATGACAAACTGAAACTGCACCTCTTCCTGAGTCTCTAGCTTTCAGACTGGAATTAGATCTCTTACTTGCTGACTGTCCATCTGGGGACTTCTCAGCCTCCATCATCATGTGAACCAATTCCTTATATTGGTTCTTTTTCTCTGGAGAAGCGTGAGCAATATAGCCTGTATTTTTTCTGTAAGCACACTCACATGTATTCCTGTCTTTCCATTTCTACAGTTACCACTCTATCCTAGACCTTTACCAACTCATCTTATATGATTAATACCATATCTTATCTGGAGTTACCTAACTCTAACCTCATCATATTGATCTCCCTAAAAATTATTTCACACAAACATCTAAACACACACATTCAAAATTTTTAATATTAAGCCTGATATGCAAGACCAATTGGATTTTTGTCTAAATTTCTTGTCTCCATTAAAAACCCCATAACTTTGCCAATATATTTATTTTACTCCAATTTAAATATGTCTGGCATGCGCCAGGCTTAGTATGACTTTGGATCCTCAGCTCAGGCTACCTCTTCTCCCCTTTTGGAGTTCACCAACTCATTCAAGAGTTCTGTCACACTCCCTTTTCACCTTTTGCTTAAAACACAAACAAACAAACAAACAAAAAACATTACTAATCCACCACTGACACATTTCCAAAGATTCTAAGTGTGGAAGCATTAGATCAATAGATTAAGTTACAGACAAGTTAAATAGCACTGTCAGACCTGAACAGGAAGTAATTCAGTGTGACTGCCTACATGAAACTACACCTAAAAGAGATTATATCTCCTTCAATAATTTCCTCCTCTAAATTCTGATACAAATCAAAAATCAAAATAATATCTTTGTATTCCTAGCAGAATAAAGATTTAGTTCATCAGTGATGTGTGTCATAATCAAATAAGATGAAGCAAAAAAGCAAGTGTTCCTATTAATTAAAATGATCACAGGGCTTGCAAAGAATATCCAAGGGTAGAGGCATGGATATTTAAAGACTAGGAAGCTGGAAACAATTTCATTTGCAGTAGCAACATAAGTACTGCGAGTGTGTTCAGATGTGCATCCAAAGATGGTGTAAATCCTACTGTAGTAGATTACATAAAGATGGATTAAATGCACAAACAAAATAAAAAATAATAAAACCATAAGAATAAACAAAAGAATAAATTACTTAGATATAAAAGTAGCAAAATGAGTTCAAGACCTGTGCACTAAAAACTATGAAACATCATTGAAATAAATAATAAATAAATAAATAAATAAATAAAAATAATTGGAAAATATGGTGTTTTCATAGACTGGAAGATAAAACACCATCAAAGATTGTAGTGCTCCCCAACTTAATCTACATATTAAACACTTGTAGTCATTTAATATTTTATTATATATTAACATTATATATTACATACTTATCTAAATTTAAGCTTGATTTTTAATTTTTTTGACAGAAATTTATAAGCTGATTCTAAAACTCATGGAAATGCAAGGACAAAAAGAAAGAAAAACTCTTAAAATGTAAGACAAGAATTGGAAGACACACATTTTCTGCTTTCAAAACTTATTACAATGCTATAATAATCAAAACTGCAGGATAAGGGCACAATAGTAGGCATATAATAGAATAGAATTGAAAGCATAGAAATAAATATATGTGATTTTAATGAGTTGACAGTTGAAAAGAGCCAAAATAATTCAATGGGAAATTTTGTTTAAAATCTGTCAATTTTTTTAAAAGGTGAAAAAGCTAGATACCTGCATGCAAAAGAATGATGTTGGGCTACTGTTTCATGCTATATACAAAAATTAACTCAATATTGACCTCAATATTATAGCTGAAAATATAAAATTCTTAAAAGAAAACACAAAAGGTACAACTCTCATGATCTTGGGTTAGACAAGGAGTTTCCATATGTGGGATCAAAAGCATAAGCAACCAAAGACATAACAGATCATTTGACTTAGTCAAAATTAAAATTTTGTGCTTCCAAAAGACACCATAAAACAGTAGAAAGTCAACATATAGAATAAGAGACAATATTTAAACACTACATGTATGATAAAAACTTCATATCTAGAATATACAAAGAATAATTCCAACTTAATAATAAAAACAATTAAAAATGAGCAAATCATTTGAATAAGTAGACTTTTCTCAAAAAATATATAAATGGTTAATAAGTACATAAAAAATGGCCAGGTACATTAAATATTATTTAAGTATAAGTTAAAAACTCAATGAGATAGCACTTCATACCTACTAGATTATATAAAATCAAAAACACAAACAATAACAAATGTTGACAAAGATGTAAAGAAAATGAAGCCTTCCTACATTACTTACAGGAAGGTAAAATGGTATAGTCTTTTGGAAAACAGTTTGTCAGTTCTTAAAAAAAATTAAGCATAAATTACCTTATGATCCAGCAATTCTTCTCTTGGTTATGTACTGCAAAGAATTGAAAGCATATGTCCACACAGATGTTATAGAAGTAATATTCATAATGGTCAAAAATAGAAATAACCTAAATGTCTATCAACTGATGAGTGGATAAACAAGAGGAATGCTAGGCAATTTGTATGCCATTTAGGAGGGTTTCATAATACCTATGCATTGTAAAATACATTCAAGGAAAAGAATGAAGATTGCGGAGCAAGCTGCCTTACAACTGAATATTATTTGGCGTTAAGAAGAATATAGTACTGATATATTCTCTAACATGGATGAACCTTGAGAATATCATACTAGTGCAAGAAATCATACATAAAGGACTATATATTGCATTTGTATAAAATGTCCAGAATGGGCAAATTCATAGACACTGAAATTAGATCAGTGTTGCCATGTTCTATGGTTTGGCTCTTGAAAGTCCTACAAGGGATGATGATCCCTATGGGTGGTATTATTGGAAGATGGCAAAACCTTTAAGAGATGGAACCACTTACAGATTTTTAGGTCATTGAGGGTATACTCTTGAAAATAAATTGTGGGATCTTAGCTCCTTCCTTATTTTGTTTTCAATGTGGCCATGGAGTGAGCAGGCTTTGCTCCATCACATGCTCCTATGATGATATTTTGCCTCACCACAGACACAGAGCAACAGATCTAACTGCTCCTGAACTATAGCATCCACGACTGCATGCCAAAATAAACCTTTTCTTCTTATGAGTTGATTCTCTCAAGAATTTGTCATAGTGGTAGAAATGTGACTAGTACACCATGGGCTAAGGGGAGGAAACACTGGGCTTTTTGCTAAGAGTATGGGGTTTCTTTTAAGGAAAATGAAAATGTTCTAGAATTAAATAGTGATGATTGCACAAATTTGTGAGTATGTTAAACACCAATGAATTGCCTACTATGCAAGGATGAATTGTATGGTATGTGAATTATATCTCAATTAGAAAATAGCAAATCTGCTAACTCCTTGCTCTAGCTCAGAGGTACAATGAACCCTACAGACAGAGAGGAGCCCTGAATTTACAGTTAAACTTCCACAAAGACTGAACACCTAAGGTCTGTCCAATGATGTTAAGTGAAGGAAAGTGAAGGAAAACAGATAAGTTACCCATGACCTTCTTGGAAGAAAATGGTTTTGAAGGACTAGAAAAGGTTTTATTTTGACCAAATCAAGTAAATACCAACGCATGAGCGTTGTTAATTTCTAAATTCAAACCACCAAAGAGTAGAATGAAGAATTAAGAAGAGAGGATGCATTAGAAAAGAAAACTCGAATGGAATCTAGATTCTGAAACCAGAACTCTCTGGTTTACATTTCAGCAGAACCATTTTTATCTGGAGAAGCTTCAGGAAATCATTTAACCTCTTTGTGGCACAGTGTCTTTATTTTTAAACTGGCTGTTTGTTCTGTACACTGATATGGTTATGAGGATTTAATGGGTTCATATTTATAAGGCATTTATAACAATGTTCATCATATAGTAGGACTGGCATATATGTTGGTGAAATAAATACATCATATTAAAAATAACAAAATGAGGAGACAATTTGCACAGTCAAATAAAATATACATAAAACATGGTACAGCATTTATTAAAATAAAACACAATAAACATTGCCACTTATGGATCCCCACAGATTAAGTTTACCTGACTCAAATCCCTGGTTTTGCCTCTCAGTACAGTGTCTCTGGATGATCCTAAACCTACAATCCTAAAGCTGCATGTCTCTTCCTCTCTGCACTGAGGACCACCTGCATCTGCTCTTATCTAACTGCTACACTACAGAAACTTGCACAAATTTCCCTTCTGTCCTATACTGAAAACTCAATTGTGTCCCCAAATTGATATTGAATTCCCAACTCTCCATGTGATGATATATGAATAACAGGTAATTAAGTTGAGTGCATGATATTGTGACCCTCATGCTGGAATTAGCACCCTTATTAGAAGAGACATCAGAAAGTTTTCTACCTTCCCCTGTGCACCTGCACCAAGAAAAGGTCTTGTGAACATACAGCAAGATGGTGACCACCCATAAAACAAGAAAAGAGGCCTCATAAACCTATATTGTCAACATCTTGATCTTAGACTTCCAAGCCTCTGAATAAGTGAGAAATCAATTTCTATTGCTTAAGCCATCTGGTCTATGGTGTTCAGTTATAAGACCCCAAGTTGACCTCAAAGTCTGACATCTCTGCTGCTTTGGTGGCAGACTTATACATGGGAATCATTTGGTAGCGGCTGAAATTTCAAGAGTTTGAGGTCAGACTCCCTCCAAGCACCACACAGTCCGAGTCATTGAGTTTGGTGATTTCCTCAGAGTGCAGGATACAAATGTTAATGCCTGGTGTCCTCCACATTGGGAATCTAACTGGAAGAGGTTAGTATCTCACTTATCATCCAAACATAGATGAGGGCTCTTTGTGGAAAACTTGCTAGTCATTCCATCTTATTTTTTTTGAAGGCTATCTGCTCCACAATTTTCATTCTTTTTCTTGAATGTATTTTATAATACATGGGTATTATGGAAACCCTCTCAAATAACATACAAATTGCCAAGCATTCCTCTTGTGATTAATTCCAGTCAAGCCTGATTATCCAAAGTATACACTCCAGCATGTTGTCACACCTGCTACACAACTCAACACGTGTATTACCACCTTTCAGCTCCAGTATAGTCAACAAAAAGCTACACAAATTTAAACAACTCTTTTAATTGCCACATACCTGGGCAAATATTATTAGGCCTTCACCTAAAGAAACAGAGGTCTCTGAAACACAGAGGCCAGAGAACAGTGCTGTCCAATGATGAAAGACATTTTATATACAGATGCTTCTTAACTTATGATAGGGTTACATCCCATCAACTTACCCATTACAATTGAGAATATCCTAAATTGTAATTGACAAACATCACTACACTGAAGACTGTCGATTTTAGACTGTCCAACATCGTAAGACAGGATTACCATATTGCTAGCCTGGAAAAAGATCAAAATTCAAAATGTGGTCTCTACTATATGCATGTTGTTTCACAACACCCTAAGCTGGAAAAACCTAAGTCAGGGACCATCTGTGTTTGTGCTGTCATAGTAGCCACCAGGCACATGTAGACAGTGAGTATACAATATGTGACTGGCAAAATGTGGCAACTGAAACATTCCAAGAAATGTGGAACTGAGGAGTTGAATTCTCATTTCTTTTCCTGTGCATTTTAATGCATTTATATTAGCATTTAAATAGCCCTGTGGCGAAGAGTTGCTTTGTTGGACAGTGCAGAGAATTTTCAAAGTGAGATTACACAGCTTTCTCAGCACCTTCTCCCCAGAGGCCTTCCCCTCCTGAAGCATTTCGACCCAGAATTTTCCAAATATGAGTAACATATAGATATTTTTCTCAAAGAAAAATAAAATGTCTGGGCCTTAATGTTAGGTCTAGAATATAACAAACCATTAGTGTTTTGTGTTAATGTGATGGCTCAATTTGCCCACCATTTTTCTCGTTAAACATCAGCAAAGTTTTTATAAGACTATGCAATGATTTCTTAGAGCTGTCACTTGTTTGTATGAATGCAATTGCTGACACTGTAGTTTCAATGCAAGACTAACTTGTGAGGTATCATCCTAAGGATCCAAAGTAGGCTTCCAAAATAGTGCCTTTATATTCGTCCATCAAATTAAAACCTCAAATGCAAAATTTCTTTTGGAGAACCCACGTACCCCACTATTCTATTATTGACTTCACTGTGTCCTATTTCGCGGCACCGAATCTCTAGCAAATATCTCCAACTTCTAGAAGTGAGTAGTCACTCCCCAGGTTCCAGCAGTTTCTGACAATCCTAGCATTGGCAGGGAATTTTTTCACAGCACATTAGGACCCACTAGAGCACTTCTTTCTTTTCTAGGATGCTGTCCAGTTTCTTCACACCCAGCAACTAAATACATAATTTAGTTAAATATCATCAACATGCAGAACATCCAGTCTGAAATTTCATGAGTCACTCTGGCAATTGCACATCATCCTCCCAACCTCTCATGAACCTGGATCCATTCAAAGCATCCAATCTTGGAAATGCTTCCCCAGAGGCTCTGATGTTAATTTCAAAATAGTTTCCACATCTCTCCTCTCTCAAGGAGCACCATGATCTCTGTGGATCAATATTTACCCCTTGTATGATGAATTGTAGTGATTCAGTGACAGTCTGGTGTACTTACTTCGTGGAGAGTGATTTAATGATGGATCATATCACCCTTTGAAATATTTTGAGCCCTGCTTCCCATCAGAAATTTTGGGTTGGGGCCGGGCGTGGTGGTGGATGCCTGTAATCCCAGAGCATGGGAGGTTGAGGCAGGAGAATCATGAGTTCAAAGCCAGCCTCAGCCAAAGCAAAGCCCTAAGCAAGTCAGTGAGACTCTGTCTCTAAATAAAATACAAAATAGGACTGGGGGTGTGGCTCAGTCGTCAAGAGCCCTGAATGCAATCCCTGGTATTCCCCCCACAAAAAAAAAAGAAAGAAAGAAAGAAAGAAAGAAAGAAAGAAAGAAAGAAAGAAAGAAAGAAAGAAAGAAAGAAAGAAAGAAAGAAAGAAATTTGGGTTAGGGCTGGTTCTAGTTCTTTCCTGCAATTTCTTAAGATCTGAGTTTTGACCTTTCCATTGTGTTTTCCTCTCATCTTCATATTCATGATCATGTTAGGCATTAAGATTACAGATGTAAAACTCCACCCCTTGTGGGCTTCCTCAAGAAGTATCATCACAACTGGTCTAGTTTGAGGAAGTTACTAGGAGGCTGGGTGGTGGGTGGAAGAACAGGGATTGACTGGAGTGAGTTCAATTTTTTTCCACCTTCTCAAATACCCCTCCACTTTTTACCTATTTCTGCTAACTTTCAAAGACCAGTGTTCCTTCCTCGAGGCTTTCCCACTTGGCATTCCCATAAAAGCCATTGCCCAGCACCACTACCAAACGTTCTTTTTTGTTGCTGTTGTTATAAGAAAAAAAGAAAATTCATCAAGTAAAGAGCCAGTTTTCATAAACAATAGTTTCATTCATTGAAATATATTTTTGAAGGAATGTTTCTTTAAGGATTCTCTGCCCTGTGTGTACATTTGAAGAAAGATGGTTATTTCTTCAAGTCTACAACAAAGTGTCATATGAAACCTCAACTTCACATTCAATCCCAGCTACATTAAAGTAGGCACAATTTCCCTGAAGGGGAAACAACACCAAAGAGCACCCTGATTATGGTTTTATCTCATTCAAACGGAAATAATATGGGCAATTTGTCTGCTAAGGGATGAAGTTTAATGACTGAAGTCAAATCTTCAGAGGGCATAATAAAACTGAAAAACATTCTGAAATGATCAGAATCACTGAGGTCTTTTCAGTGATAACTTGTCTAGAGAGAAAATTGTTTTCAAACCTTGAAAATCAGCTGACCTTATTAAAAGCATGTAGAACCAGACTTCTTCTAGCCTCCCACTTTCTTAATTGTCTTTTAAATTTTCAATATTACCTAAAGATGAACCATTTTCTGGACAAGAAATGTGATTTCCATATTCAAATAGGCTGGCTGCTTTAATGTTACAAAGAAGCTAATCAACAGTATTCACCAGAAGCTAGATACTTAGGTTTTGTTGTGTGGGAAGAAACTAAAGAAAAATTAATGGACTTTATCACTTAGTTGCTGTATAACAAACTACCCTAACACTTGGTGGCTTAAAAGAGTAATCACTAATATGTATCACAATTTTGTGGGTTGGTGATTGGGGATAAGCTCAACCTGGCTGCTGTTCTGGTCTTTATTGGACTGATCCACATACTGATGGCCAGCTGACAAGTATTTGGGACTGGCTGTTCTAGTTTGAGCTTATCTGGTGTAGCTGATTTCTGTTCCAAGTTTTTCAAAATCTTTTACCTGGGCAGCCTAGGTTTATTCTCATAGCAGGCAGGGTTCCCAGGGGAAAACAGAAGGCTACAAGGTCTTCTGAGGTCTGAACTCAGAGCTGACACAGTTACTTCTGTTGCATTGGGCAAAGCAAGATTCTTTTGCAGTTAATTCTGCTGCATTTACCAGCCAGATTACAGTCACAGGATGGGAAAATAGGTTCCACCTCTCAATGGCAAAAGATGTAGTCATATGGCAAGTGTGCATACATACAGGGAGGGGGATAACTATGGCCATTTTTGTAAGCATCTACTATAAAGACATTTCCTAACTTTGAAGTATTCAGAAACTACAAAAGTAGTTAAATTTAAAAAAATATCCAAAAAATTTCTAAGGGCGGGGTGGGACATCAGAATCATGGTTCCTAGTTGCTACTAATTGATAACCAGTTGCTCAGATTGCAGTATCTCTCTGAAGAGGCTTTCCACTTGCTCACTAGATTAGACTATGCTACAGCTTCACCTGGTCTTTTCCATAATTTTTGGTTTTCTGGTGCATGCTGTCCAAAACTTTACTGTGGTAGTTGATTAGATGATGCTGCAAATGGCAAATATTGGTTTTTTTAAATTTTAAAATTTGTCTTAATTAGGTAGACGTGATAGTATAAAGTATTTATGCACTTTGATATATCATAAATAGATAAGGTGTAATTTCTCATTTTTTTTCTGATTGTACAAGTTGTAGAGTCACATCAATCATATATATGCATATGGTAATAATATCTGTTTCATTCTACTATCTTTCCAACCCCCATATCCCCTTCCCTCCCCTCCCTTTACTCCCCTCTACCTAATCTAAGGTGATTCTATTCTTCCCTGATACCCACCCTCCTTGTGGTGTATTAGCATCTGCATATCAGAGAAAACATTTGGCCTTCAGTTTTGGGGGATTGGCTTATTTCACTTAGCGTGATATTTTCCAGTTCCATCCATTTACTGGCAAATGCCATAATTCCATTCTTCCTTACAGCTGAGTAATATTCCGTTGAATGAATATATATACATATCACATTTTCTTTATCCACTCATCTATTGAAGGACACCTAGTTGGTTCCATAATTTAGCTATTGTGAATTGATCTACTATAAACATTGACATGGCTGTGTCACTGTAGTATGCTGATTTTAAATTTTTTGGGTTTAAACTGATGAGTGGGCTAGCTGGGATCAAATGGTAGCTCCATTAGCAAATGTTTTTGATATTTGACAAAGGAAACCATTCATAAAGTTTATTACATACTTGTCCAAGAAGAAATGATTTAAAAAATGGTTTTATAGGCAATAACTACACTTAAGATGCAAGCTTAGATAAGGACCTGGAGAGTCCTATATGTCCAGGTTAGAAAACTAAATGTCACCCATCAGAGACTCCTGCCAATAAATAGCATTAGCAGTAAAGTTCACTTGTGGACATTCACTTGTGTGGGAGCAAGGAGCAGACAGGTGATGTGGTTAGGCAGAACCTTTGACCAGTGTTGTCCAATGAAGTGAACTTTAATTTTAAATTTAAATTTTCTAGTAGTCACATTTAAAAAGTGAAATGAATAGGTGAAAGTAACATCAACAATATGTGCTCTTGAGGCAGGATGTGCTGGAGTACACCTGTAATCCCAGCTGCTTGGGAGGATGAGACAGGAGGATCACAACTTCAAAGCTAGTCTCAGCAACTTAGCAAGGCCCTAACCACCTTAGCCAGATGCTGTTCCAAAATTTAAAAAAATAAATAAATAAAAAGGTCTGTGGATGTGACTCAGTGGTTAGGTGCCTCTGGGTTCAATCCCTGGTAACAACAACAACAACAAAAACAAAGAATGTTTTATGGAACTTGATATGTCCCAGAGAGTAGATCTTCTACATAAAATAAAATATTAAATCATTTTGCCCTTGAGAGCAAAAAGTAGGTTATAGTTCACTTTATATGCTTTTGTCTAGTTTGATGCTTGGCACATGATATATGACGAATAAACAGGCTTAATGAAAAAAAAACTATGCACAAATAATAAGTAACCAGTGAGTACCATTTATATTGCATTAGATGATTCAGTCTTTAAAGGCTATGTTGTCATTGCCTAAAGAGATGTTATTTTTCCCCATGTGTTTTAGTTTTAAAATCTTGAAATTAAATGTCAGCCCAACTGGTTTAATAATACACTCTTAGTCCTTAAGTTATATAAACAACTTACATTGTCGCTGAATTCCATTGAACAGCTTATTTTAAAATAGAAATTTCTTACATATGGAATAAGTTTTGCGCTGAGATTAGTGTTAGATAACCTATAAGGACAGTCCTTGGTTGCCTCAGGGTCTCTCCTAAGGACAGATTTATTTTTCAGTGATGGATTTCATGTAGTTTATACTTACAACTCTCACTTGACTCTAAGTTCTTTGACAGCTATTTTTTTTTCCTGCTATAAAAGCACTTAGTCTCTTAACTCCACTTGATGGGCGTTCCTTCAATATTCATAAAGTTTTCTGTAACTGTCCAAGTTTCTTTTCCACATCCATAAATATATCAATAAAAGAAGAATTCCTATCAAGCCAAGACAGGTTCAAACTTTAGACTGAGACTCTCTTTGAAGTTAACAATCTCTAAAATGTACATCAGTTTTAAAAAAATGCATTTTTCTAGAGGAAAAAAAAAAGCCTGGGTCTATTGTTAGAAATAATGTGAGCAAAAGAAGGAATTCTCAGAGGCTGGTAGATCCCTCGAAACTGTACCTGCCATCCTGAACAATAAAAATGCCATGTGAATGACCCCATGCATCCATGGGGCCAAGACTACCAGTAAGGAACCTCTTTGCTTTTTATCACCTCAATCATTTAGCCCATAAGCAACAACAACAACAAAACCTGTTAAATGTTTGCCATTACACAGTGCTGAGCTAGAGACAATGGACAGTGATGCAGAAAGGTAGATCATGAAACCTTCCTTGAAGTTGTTTAAATTCTACTTGGTAAATTAGCCAATGTCATCTCAAGGTCACCATTTCTCCTTTTTTTTTTTTTGTAAAATCCTTTTAGTGGAGCAAGGTTAATTATTAAATGACCCTAATAATACAATATGCCATAGTTTGCTTTCTTACTTTTCATTTTTGCTGTTGTTATTTCTTGGTAAAGATGACAGATGGATGGACAGGTAGATAGGTGATAGATAGATAGATAGATAGATAGATAGATAGATAGATAGATATTTAAGTCAGGTTCTTTCTGCCTCTGATATGGTAAGGATCATAAAATGCTGAGAATGAAACAAAAGGTTACAGGCATTCCCACATTCTAAAATGAAGTATTGGGCTACATATGCATGATTTCCAGAGGGGTGGGGAAAAGTTTTAATGGTCTGAGCACAACACTCTCCTCAAGTGCATGAAAGGGTTAAGAATAAATATTTAAAAGAAAGAGATGGGGAGAGTTGTTAGTTTGCTGTGGATTCCTCCCACTCCTTTTTACCCTGTGTAAGAGGAGAGCAGGTGGTTTGACCCCAATCTGAGAGGCTTCAGGGAATCTTTTGTAAACTGTCCCCTAGGTGGTGCCAAACCCTCAGGTGGAAGGTCTCATGGAGAGAAGTCAATTATGGCCACTCAAGCTGCTCTGACAGTGTTGCCAGGAAATGCAGCCATTTCTGGGAATGACCTGAAATCCCACATTTTCTACGGGTGAAGAGGGCCATCCGTAGAAATGCTTGGGATAGAATTTTTCTGAAATGAACCCTGACCTACAAGCAATCTGTTGGCTGAAAGGATCTTAGCTGTGAGATTCCAGAGAGCAGGGTTGGGGGAGTGAGACCTGGGAGATAGTGTCATTTATATCAGGGACATCTGAAGATTCCTACAAGGGATCTCTAGAAAAAGTTAAGCTTGGTGCATTGGCCATGCCCAGAGCACGCCAAAGCCAGAGCACAATGGTTCCCACAAGAAGAATTTTCTGGCTTCCCTTCACCCAACTCTGAAGGAATGAGAAATTGACATCCAAAAGGGCAGTAGAGGAGGAGAAAAGGGGGAATAAAAGATGAGATGAGAAAACAAAGAAAAAGTTTCCTGTGACTCCTTTGATCCACTAGCTGACCCATCAGCTGGTAAAGTGAGATACTTTAGCTGTAGAGGAAGTAGGTAAGAGTTTGATGGGTCCATGGAACTGAGTATTGCCATCACTGAAATGAAATTGGGGCTGTAGAGTGGTTGAAGAATTTTTGTTGTCTATGATATAAATTTAAGAAGTTATGGGATGAGACCAACATTTCATCCAAAAGAGGATAAGAATTAATTTCAAAGAGTTTGGATAAGATATAAGAGAAAAAGAAGGAAGTTATTTTATAATTCTTCCTTTCTAGATCTTGATTTTTGAGCATATATATATTTTTGATATATTTTCTGTCTTTCCTACTGGATCATAAACCCCTCAAGGGCAAGGACCTCATCTCATTTATTCATCAATAATTCCTCTGAGCCTAGAAAAATGTCAAGCACCTTGTGAGAGCTTAATAAATATTTGTTGAATGAATGTATAAATGAATGGCTGTCGATAGGAGATTAGAGACATTTCTACATGATTTTTCTTGGGGAAAATGTCTTGGCTAAAATGAAAAAGAAAAAAAAAAGGAATCATAAAAACTTTTAAGTAATCCTCCAAAAAAGAAAGTATAGGAATAGTGTTTCCCCATCTAGCCATAATTTACACTGGCTTCAGTGGAGGAAGCTCAAAAGTACCATTTAAGCTCCCTTCATCTAAAACCCCTGCTGCCTCTCGATATTCAGCTTGTGTAACTAATTGCTACTGCGACTGCTTTTCTTCCTTCTTTGCATTTTTCTTATCTGATATTCTACTGCTAATAAAACTGTCAATTTTCTTTTACTTCAATAAAAGGTCACATGTGACAACAACCCCCTCTGACTACTAACAGCAAGTGCCTTTATTAATATTTTAAATGTACACAGTGATATTTCCAAAAGGTCAACTTTTTTAAACGACATAAAATGTCAGTCCTAATTCTTTTACCTCCTTTTCTCTGCCCCACATGGCCACCTCTTTGCTGTTTGGCCTCAGATATTGTGCTTATTATAAATTTTGTTCAACCACATAAACATCAGGTGGGGTATTGGATGGGGACCCAAGAGGTTAATGTCTTTATTGTCCATAGTTCTCTGAAGGTTAAAAATGTTCAAACCTGTCATGATAGGCAGCTTTTTACATACAACTATTTGATGAGTCATCACCAATAGGTCTTAGGATCCTAGTCTCTTTGCTAAGCTATCTATTGATATGTGATAGATTATTCCAAAATGTAGTGGCTTAAAACAATTAATGCTTTGTAACTATTAAATTCAGCTATAGCTTAGAGGGTCTTATGTCTCTGGGTCTGTCACAGGCTGTAGTCAAAACACTGGCAGGAACTGCCATCATCTCAACAGAGGGAGGATTCACTTCCAAATTCACCCATGTGACGGTTGACAGGATTCATTTCTTCACCATCTATTGGACTGCAAACTAGGTTTTGACTAGAGGTCTTCCTCAGGTCCTTGTCCCCTGGGCTTCCCCATTAAATAGCTTGTAACCTGGCAGCTGCCTCCCTCTGACCAAGCAAATCAGAGGGTAAGAGAGAACCAGCAAGATGGAAGTCACTATCTTTCTGTTACTTAATCTCAGCAGTGACCTCCATCATTTTTGCCATATTCTGTCAGTTGGAAGTTAGACATTAGGACAATGCACGTTCAAGGGGGTAAGGATTACAGATATCAGGATCCCTACATCTCCTCTTGTAGGCTGGCTACCACAACACTGACATGGATATTCACCAAATGCTTGAGGAAAGAGGAAGAAGACTAACAGAAAAAGAAAAGAAAGTACCTACTGATTGATTACTTTGTAACAGGCACAGTGCTAGAATTTTTATAGAAGACAATTCATTCTTTTAGAAAAATTTTATAAGGTAAAGGTTACTAATATTTGTATTTTATAGAAGAAACAGGCTCAGGATCAAAAGGCAATTTCTCCAAGATTTCATGACTGGTTTGAGGCACAAACTGCCCTTACTCAATAAACTCTTCAATCTTAATCTGGTTCTTCTTCAATTCTCCTTATTGATCATTGATACACATTTGCAAACCCAGTTGAATAGGATTTAGATCACATCTGTGTAAGAAAGTATGAAGCAAGCTAGGTTCATTCATGTGGTATAGAAATTGAGCCATAACTTTGAGATAGCAAAAAAATTTTCCCATGCTGGGAATTAGGGATAGACTGAGTCAGATATGGACATCATCTTTAAGAAGCAGGCTACTGTGTGGTAGAGAGACTAAAGCACAAAGACTAAAGGGCAGTTGATCAATGGTGAATCTTACCTAGAAAAAGCGACATCATGAAAGAATTTGCTTATTCAGTTTGCCTAAGAAAGCCAACCAGGGTTTCTAACCAGGGAGAATTCATAAAGATGCCACTCTGCCCCTGTGGGAGCATGATTTGAAAAGTTACTTAAAACTGTGCTTTCTTAAACCAGTCACAGTTTTTCATGGAGCAAAGGAGAAGTTTCCTCCACAGTCCAAATTCTTTAGAATAGTAATTTTTAAATCTAATTTAAAGTGGTGTGTGCACACACACATCACATGATAAGTATCTAATAAAAACTGAGAAATTTTTGTGACAAATTAATATTTTGCAACAGTATCACAATATCAGGGTCTCTCATATCACCAGAAGTGCATATCGATAAACTTCAGATTACAGAACACCTCTTTTTTCAGCATTAAAGTCAAGAAGTTATTTGATTTAAACATCAAAATATTAAGGAGAATTAGTTGTTAATAGTTATGCTATCATATCCTTTTCATATGTCCTAAACAATGTGGCTTAGAGAATGATAAATAGTCAAGGATGCAGTGCCAGAATATTACGGAAGGAATTCTTTGTCTCTTAGACCATGCAAAATGAGGATGGCACTCTCCTGTGGTATCAGTGGAGATCACAAAGGGAATTAAACTCTTAACTCCTGTTCAAGAAAAAAAAAAACACTTAAAGAAAAAATAATGTCAACTCTATACAATATCCTCCAGAAAGTAAAAGGAGAATTAACACTTCTTAATTTATTTTGTGAAGTTAGTATTACCCTGATGCCAAAAGAAAGATAGCACAAAAATAAAAAGAAACAATAGTTCAATTTCATGAATATAAATGCAGAAGTCTTTATCAAATATAATTCAGCAATATACTAAAATAATTATGCACCAGGGAAAAATGGGGTTTGTGTCAGCTAAGATCTGTTCAATATTCAAAAATCAATTAATATAGTCCAACATATTAACTAGCTAAAAGAGAAAAATGACATGAATATATCAATCAATTGAAACTAAGCACTTAACAACATAGTATACCTATTTGTAATTAAACTTTCAGATAGGAAAAAAATATAACCTCTGTAAATTAACAAAGTATATCTACCAAAATCCTATTGATAACATTATAATTAATAATGAAGGACAAATATTTCTAAGATTAAGAATAAGCCTATGACATCCTCTCTCAACACTTTTATTCAACATAGCACTGGAAATTCTTACCAGTACAATATGATACATATGAATAGATTGAAAGAGAGAAACAAAAAGCATATGATATGGATTAAAAATATAATGATTCAAGCTGGAGTTGTGGCTCAGTAGTAGAGTGCTTGCCTAGGATGCATGAGGCACTGGGTTCGATTCTCAGCACCACATACAAATAAATAAATAAATAAAATAAGTGTCCATCAAAATCTAATAAAAATATTTTATATATATATGTATATATATAAAATAAATATAATGATTTGGGCTGGGATTGTGACTCAGTGGTAGAGTGTTTGCCTAGCATGTGTAAGGCATTGTGTTTGATCCTCAGTACCACATAAAAATAAATAAATAACATAAAGTTATTGTGTCCCTCTACAATTTAAAAAAATATTTAAAAAAATATAATGATTCACAATCGCAGATGATGTAACTTTCTAAGCAGAAATCCCATGGAATCTGCAAAAACAAACTGCTGCAACTGGTGGGTTCTGAAAGATTATAACACACAAGATAAATACAAAACTCAGTTGTGTTTCAATTAATTATTAATTAACATGGGGATAGCAAAATTAAATATAATACTTTTTATAATTATTCACAATGTGGAATTTTTAGGTGTAAGTGTAACAAAATATTTATAAGATATGTTTACTTAAAATGACACATCACAGATGCAAGAAATAAAAGATGTAATTAAATGGAGATAAATACCATGTTCATGGATTGGAAGATTCAACATAGCAAAGACAAAAATTCTCCAAAAGTTGTTACACAATGAATTGCTGTGATATCAACAACATGTTTCTTGGTTATATAATCAAGATTATTCTTGAATTTCTTCTAGGAAAGAGAAAATTAATTACAATAAATAAAACTGGGTAATATGTACAGGGAATCTCTATTATATTCCCTTTAACTTCATGCAAGTCTGAAATAATTTCAAAATAAATTTTAAGCTTTCAAAAACTGTGAAAAATTAATAAAATTGAAAATAATGTATTTATCTACCATGAAGTCCCAAGACTTATACAACCCTACAAATTCCAAACCACCTTTTGACCTTCATATTAAGAGAAGCTAAATTATTCAGAGTAGGGGTTCTTGTATCTCTCATTCAAGAAAGAATTGGCTTAGGGAAGTTAGACATCATTTAAATTACAGGGTTGCACACAAAATGATGACATGAATGTAATCAATAACTTAGAGATGTCTTACAGAGATACCAAAGGAGATTGATTATATATATATAAAACAGAAATTTTCCATATTTTATTATTTCAAATAGTACTAGAAAATCCCAGTTTCTAGAAGAGTAGACATTATGCTTGGCAGTCACAGGACAAATGTTCACCATTCCAAGCTATAAGGAATTTCAGCTGGTATCATCAAATTATGAGTCACCTTGAAAAGAATTTAGAAAGATGTAGAGATTAAAGCTCAGATGACTAAGTAAACAGACTTTTTACTTTGGATGAAAGACCAAAAAGGAAAATACTTGCTACCAAACACGTTTATTCTAAAATAGAAAGTAAGGAAGTAAGTTTCAGAAGAAATGTAGAAATGACCAACTGCCACAGTCTGGCTGGGCACAAATCACGAGCCACTGAAGCAGGAACAAACTTTATTTCTGAACTCCACCAAAACACTTCACACATGCTCCCGGGGAATTCTCCTGAATGCTACGCGGCTCTTCCAGGAACCAGCCACTGGAAATATCTCCTCCGGAAATCCCTCCTCCTGCACTTCCCCAACCAATGGGAACTCTCCGGGAATCCCCAAGAGAACTCCAAAGTAGCAGCCAAGGCGGATAGTAATGCCTTGCCTGTCAACCAATACTATTGGCAAAATGTCAGGGGCCATTCCGACTCGGCTGTGTCTCTCAGCAACCAACTTACCCTATCTCAATCAAAGTGGCAGGTAGCTAATATGTGAGCCCATTTTAATGTTCAGTCTTGTTCTCTCCACAGTGCTATACTGCCCCCCCCAGGCAACAGAATGACCTACACCACTAGGTCAAATTTATTTCAGTTGTTCTGTTGCCTTATATTTTGGATAATTTATTGAAAAACAAAGTGATGAAATGTATGTTTAACCTCCTATAGCCTGACATATAGGAAACACAGAGTAAAATTGGGCAGCACAAGACCCAGAACCAAGTCTCTAATATTAGTAATCCTATGACCTTAGTAAACACCACTCATTTTGAGAGTCTAATTTGTTTTAAAGGGACTTGATGTCTTCATTTACTATTGTTAGAATTCTTACTTTGAGCTCATATGAAATAAAAGGAATAGAAGGAACCAGAAGAGTTTAAAGCACCATACTGAAGTAAGATACACCTATCATTAAATAATAATTGTTAGAAATTAAAGCACTGGAGGTAGTCTCTTACCTAAACATGCCTGTTCTAGATCATGCCTGAATATCTACCTTTCTCTAGTTGCCATCTCAAGTCTCTAAGTTTTAAATCTCAATAAAGCGTTTAAAAAGCAATTTGGTAGAAAAATGTTTTAGCTAACTGCCTTCTGCAATGAAATGTAGAGGATTTAATTCCTCCTGCTTATGCTACTCTCATCTTACAAGGATGTTGAATACCCAAATGTCTGCTTCTGGTAGGTTCCTCAAGCAGAACAAAGTTGGCTTCCAGTGGATGATCAATTTAACTCCAGGGTACATTAAAATGTTCATTTTCAAGAACTGTACTAAAGTTAAAAGAAAAAAAGAAAGAAGTGAAAGTAAAGAAGGGATGTGGAAAATATTGTAAGAATGAGAATTTCTGTTTTCACCCATTTCTCAAGAATAATTTATATCTGTTTTAATAAACAGTGTTTAATGTTTAATGGGTATAACATTGCAAATCTTGCTCTCTTGGTCTCCTGTGTTACCTATAGCTGGTAGGAGCCACATCATCATTGATGAATTCCAAAGAAGAAATACCAAGGATCTAATTTGAAATTTTTCAAAAGCAGCATATGGAGAAAGACATTGCAATAAATCAGTTGGGGTTTATTAGAAGAAATGTATAAGGCAAAGTTGGTATGTCAGTACAAAGTAAACTATCTGATCGTAGAAATTAAAATATAAAGAGTTATGAAAAAGTCTTGTTTTCCTCTATTTCTCATTTGCCTTAGGCACAACTATGATGATATCTATAAGTTTTTATATTTGTTTCCCTCCAGAAGAGTTATTGGTAAGATCATCGACCCAGAGATGTACAAATGGCTAAATGACTGCTAAGAGTTTTTGGTGGAATGATAAGCCTTTTCAAAGATGGAAGGTGCCAGTTAGTGTCAGAAAATGGCCTAAGTGGTCAATCTGTTCTCCAAAATGGATAGTAATTACATCCTCTAGTTCTGCCTTGTCGCACCCCCTTCAAGCACCATCTCTCCTCTAGATATATAGAAAAGGAAACTTTTCCCCTGTACTAAGACAAAATTAGTGCTACTTCCTCTCACTGGTCCCTTGAATCCACACAGAAGAAACCTGTCATCTGCTCCACATGACAGCCTTTCAAGAATTTGAAAAGAGCTATCACATCCCTTTCTGTTTTGATTCTCACATCTGTATAAGGATATAAAAACACATGCATTATAATTTTGACTACATAAAAGTAGTGTCAATAAGAAAGAATGAAGGAGGTGCATTAAAATAGAATGGATATTAAAATAGAGAGGATATGGATGATTTTTCCTGTTTCTCTAATTTCCAAATGTTTTCAAGTTTGTGAAATTGCTTTGGTGGGAAATGGAGGGCATGAAACTTCCATTTTTCATAAGACAATAATATTGTTCCTCCTGAAGTAAATCTAAGTTTAAAAAAAAGCAAATAAATTTGCTGAATTTTGGTATCAGAAGAGATCATTCTAATGCAGACTTCTGGCTTACATTTTAAAGCTGAGGTCAGGAGACTTGAGGAATAGATCATGGTCAGAGCTCCAGCCTCAGATGGGCAGATCATGGACTCAGAGGTAGTCTTCCAAATCCCAATGTAGGATCATTCTATTGCAGTGTGTCACCTAGATCAGCTTAAAACAACAGTATTGCAGTTGCTTCAACTTTCATAGTCTTTGCTGCTTGATATTTTTTAGATTGCCTCTCTGGTTTCTTTCCTTGATAACAACAACAAAAAAAATGTGTTATGAAAATTTTGCTTTGATTTTGTTTTCAAAAATAAGAAAAATAATTTGGAGAGATGGTGCTGCTTTTCTATATCTCTTTTTTGCCTTGGGTTCAGCCATGAAGATTCCTAAGTGTTTCCCCATTTGTGTCCTCTCTAGAAGAGCCATTGATAAGAACATGGGCCCAGACACATGGGAATCACTGCCATGAGTCTGTTAATGGAAGGATAACCCTGAAGACTTTAGAAAGGTGGATATCCAATGGTTCTGTATTTTGAGTTACAGAGATGTCCTTTTAAAATCAAGTATCAGTAATGTCAAATGATATCCAAAAACATTACAGCTAACCCCATTTACTCTGGTTTACCAACCACTCACAGATTTTCAAGCTCATGCATCTATCCTGAGGAGACAAGTAAACACAACAGCCTGAGTTGAAAACTATCAACATACAGAGTAATGTTACTGGCACCTTGGTTGGGCCAGCTCTGTGGCACATGCTGTGTGTTGGCTCCCAGATTTTCTCAGCAGGGTTAACCCCAGGGTCCCACAGTGATAATTGATCAGTAGTGATATACCCTTTTCCTTCCCTGGCTCACTCCTTGCCCCTTGTCTTCCAGTACTTCCTGGGAACACTTCCCAAATAAGCTGTTGGCACTCACCACTGTTTCGGGGACTGTAATCTATAATGACCTCCTCACATATATACATACCTGAGCACATACACAAAGGACTCGAAGTGTTACCGTATACACCATTTGGTGACATTGCAGAAGCTAATTGGATAACAAATGTCTCTTGTTTTCTTGAGCATGATTGAACAGAGCTCTGCTTTGATTCAAGTTCCACTGCAGTTTGAGTAGAAGGTAAATGACTTGGGGAAAGAATTTCGCCTATGGACCCTCACCCTACATGACTAATTATTTCACCTCCCCTCTTACAGATGTGTTCTCTTCCCCACTGAGCGATGAAATAATTTTATTTACCAACTTGCATAGAAGACAGGGTTAGCTTGTCAAAACAGTCATTAGAAGAAATTCAGTGGGACTCACAGGAGTAAATATAGCTACAAACTATAGTGACTCAGTGCTTTGCTCTCTCAGAGGGTTTCCCTGAAGCTTCCCCCTTGAATATCTGAGGCCCTGGGGTTAATCCTGCTGGGAAAGTCTGGGACCCAGCAGACAGCTTCTATCTCAGGGCTGGCCTAAGGAAGGTGCCAGTTTGAAGAAAAGTGAACCCACTTTCTATTAAAAGTCACTTTACTGAATCAGTCCATGGACATAGGTAAAAATGAGAAGGACTTCCAAATAAGAAGGAAAACTTAACCAATGAAAATGAAAATTTCAAAATGCACTGCCTCACTCAGCTCTTACATCTGCTGGGGGCAGAGTTTGGGAAACCTTGTACAATTTCATTAAAAGAGTGACTAAAAATGTAAAAAAAAAAAAAAAAAAGATTACAGTGATGAGCAAATCCCAGTTCCCTTACCTCAAACTGCAAGTGAGGCCTCAGAGCTCCCAGGAAATCAGGCTAAGTCTTCTAACACGATGCTCTTGCTTGCCTCCTGCCTTTCCTTTCCCCTGTTTTTTTTCCCCTACATCCTTCATAGTGCCTCCAGGGAGCACAGAGATCCTGACCTCAGGATCTCATTCTCAAAGATCTGACCTAACCAACTTTTCAAGCCACAGTCACTTCTATCTCTGAATACAGTTCATGTCATTTCTTTCTCTTCTGCCTTCCTAAGGAAGTTCCATTGATCCCTTCCCTAGTCTTACTTATCTGTCTTAATGTCTATTTTCTGATCCAGAGCTTATGTTCTAATTCCAGAGGACACCGTGTCTCCAAGTCTTAGAGTTTTGTTTTGAAAAATTTCCAAGTCTCTATCTACTGCTTTAGCTATTTCTGTTCTGAGTTATTACTGCCAAATTCCAAACAAATGTGGAACTGCCAGAGCATGATGTTCCTGCAAAGCAAATGGTACTCCTAAAGGATCCCAGCCAATGTCTGAACATCTTTCACAGTTGTGATACTACTACTACTAATGGTGATAGCTGTCATGTTTTGACTTACTAAATGTGGGTCTCTGGCAGGAATGTTTTATGCATTCTTTCATTTAAGTCTCATAGAAATATTTTAATGATATCACTTTAAGGTGATTATCAGGAACCTCAACCCACAAACTGAGGCAGAAGTTAAATAACTTGCCAAATGCCACACTTTTACCCAGTAAAAAGGGCAGACTAGGGACTCTGGTTTGCCTGGCACCAAAGACTGATTCTCAGCCTACTGATGATTGTATCTCCCCACTGGGAACAGAACAATAGGGTAAAACTTTCTTGCATTGAGGGGACAAAGGTCAAGCCCTGGTTATTTTCCCCCCACAGATAAAGGTCCCTTAGGCCCAGCTGATCCCTGCCTCCTGTTTCCCATTATCAAGGGCCTTGCCCTTGCTGTAGCAGCCTGGAGCACAGGCTGTTCATTTCCTCCCCTGCTGGGCCCTGCCCAACCACCCGCTCTCACCCAATTACATTACTCCTTCATGTGGTTAGAAATGCCAGTCCTCTAATTATCCTCTTTTCTGAGATTCTCAGAAAGAACACTAATACAAAAGCATTTATGTGGGATTTACTGAAGCAAACATTTTAACAACCATCTACATAGGAAACGATTTTATAAGTCTCTTTGGGTGTAGGGATCTTCTCCCTCCTTAAAATCCTTTCTTACTCAGGGATCAGCTGGCCACTGTCCCTTCTTCCTGCAAAATTATTAAAGTTGTCATCCATCTTTCATGTGAATGTGAGGCCAGCCTGAAGCTGACTTCCATGCAACAGACACATATCAAAGGGTTTTTTCAGAAGAGCTAGGCTTTCTCAACAAATGAATTTCTGGAATCTGCTGCTAAGAAGATAAGCAATTTTTCCTATGTAACAAATGCAAAGTCAAAGAGAGCTATCAGTGTCAGATAAACAGAGAGGACAGCCCCATAAAATGCAGATGAGGGAGGTGTGTAGCTTCTTTTGGGGAGCATCATGTATTAAAAAACATGAAGAGAGGTCAAAAGAGAGTTAAAAATTCATGGCCAACCACATATGTTTGTATAGGAAAAAAATAATTTTAATGTATGCATATGCATTCACATAAATGCATAACAATACAATAGTATTATTCACAAGAGAGTTACAGGATTTTAGTTTTAAAAACAGTTATTGGACTAGGGTATAATTCAGTGGTAGAGCACTTTCCCAGCAAGAATGAGGCCCTGAGTTTAATCCCCAGCAACACACACATACAAAAACATATACACACAAAAATTGTCATGTGCTACAACTTTTGTAATGAATTCTGAATCATAATTTTTTGAATTTTGAATTCTGGCCTAAAACTGTACAATGAATGTCTTTTTTTCATCTGTACCAGGGTAGCTATCTGACTATGTGTAATTTCATTCGGAGAAAAATATTTTGATCTAAATTTAGGGTCTTCTGTGAAGGCAAAGCCCTGACTTAATGGGCCTCCCTCTCCCTGCCCTTCACTAGAATATTCCCCAAATGAGTGTCAGCACAATTAGATTGATTCCTATTTAAGTACAAACATCACTTACATAAACATTGATGAATATGTGGGAAGATAGATAGACAGACACACATACATACAGAATATACATGGAAAAATATACAAGCTGGGCAAATAAATGGAGAGACACATTTAAACAGATCGATGGCTTGCAGGATTGTCCCTAAGCAATGAATCAATCTGTCCAATTATTGCTTTTATTTAATTACATAAACAGATAAGTTCTGAAACCTCTCCAATAAGTATACTGCCTAGCAGTGTATCCTGCATGTGTTTGCAGAGTCACATCAATTTTTAATTAAGGAAATATTCTGCAGTACATAATTCAGATGGTATAATATCTTACAAAAATATTTAGTTACTTGATGGGAAAATGACACAGAAGAATAAAGCAGTTGCAGCCCTAAGCCACCTTAATGCAGCTCCTCTTAGAAGGAAACTAGAGTACATCTAGGCTTGCAGTTTCCACTGAAGACAGTGAGTGGCACTGTAACTTACAATGAGAAACTGAAAAGCCCATGTGCCATGCCTTTATTGGCCATTGGCTTGGGGCTCTAGAGCTTCTTGGATGAATGAATAGGTAGGGTAGGTGGACTTCAAAGATAATGAACAATGATTTCTTCCCTTCCTCTACCCATACTGTCCTTCACATTAAGCTGTGGGACCTAATTCTTCTTCCTTCAAAACTGAGTTAGTAACATGGTCCAGCCATGTTAATTTGTGACTTTGTGAACTTCTGTGGCTAAAGCTCTTGAAGATTCATCCTGGGTCTCTTACATCCCCAAATTCTGAATTCAACTCCCACCCTGTGAGAAGCCACAGACTATTGGGTTTCCAGGTTGCAATCCCAGATAAGCTCCCCATCAATGATGAGCCATGTGAGTAGACCATCTGGAATGTCCAGCCAACCAGACCTTCAGATGACCACATGTGCCATCTAACTGCAATTGCATGAAATACTCAAAGTCATAACTACCCACCAGAGCACAGTCAACCCACAGAGCCATAAGATAGAGGAACACAGCTGTATTCCATTTTTGTTTCAAGTCACTAAGTGTTAGAGCAGTTTGTTACACAGCCCTGGGAAGGGAAGAGGAGAAGAAAACATAAAAAAAGGGGATCCCTGGGAGATCTATTAAGTCACATAGATGGAACCTACCTTATATCTGAAACATTTGCATCTCGAAAAATGTAGGACCTAACCAAGGGCCCTTTGTTTTGAAAAAGTTTTCAAGATTCATTGTCTTTCCCAGATAACTCAGTTAATATGGAATGGAGTTACAGCTTGAGAACCTTAAATGTTTAAATTACTGGATAATATTTAAATTATTGGATACTTTTGAAACTCTTCTTTTAAACTAAGCAATGAGCTCAATCTGTTTATTTTATCAGTGACTATAAAAATGGAAATTGACCCCATGAGAACAAAAATTCTTCAAATGGTATGGGATTCCAAGTCAGTTCATAAACTAGGTACAGAGAGAAATACTGTTGAATTTATGAAAGTGGACAGTAGAATGTGGTTACAGAAGTTGGGGTTGGGGTGGATGAGGTAAGGAGAAGTCTTCAGTCAATACAATACAAAGTTTTAGTCAGGAGTAATAAATTCTGTTTTTATATCATGTAACATGGTTACTATAGTTAATATTAATGTTTTGTATACTCCAAAATGACTGAAAGAGGATTTTAAATGTTCTCACTCCAGAGAACAGTTAATTTTTAAAATAAAATAAATTATTGCCATATTTAAGTAATTTATAATATATGATATATGTTTATTTACTTAAATATGTTAATATTTTGGGTTTAGGATAACAGAAGTGAACCGAAGTTATCTATAAAGAACCAGAAGTATATAGGGATACTAATATATAGGGATTTAAGGATCACATTTCGAACTCAAATGCATATGATATTCATTTTTTATTTTCATTTCTTTCTGTTCCCTGGTTTGTTTGTTTGGTCATGTTTGTTTGTTTTAGAAGTGTAAAATGCTCTGGGAAACATAAAAAGAGTCTCCGAGTGTACTTGGTTCATGGGCTGTAGTTTGATAGTTCCTTATTTAGAAACACACACACACACACACACACACACACACACATACACACACAGAGCATATGTAGTAACATCAGAATTTGATGATATTCCATGAATAAAATAAACTGTTGGTCAAATACGATTTTGAAAATGCTCAATTAAACAAAGTTAAACAATTCTCTCCTTTGCAGGACTTCTCAGGGCTTTTAATATGTGCCTGTGTATTGAAAATACCTGGAGATGGATGTCATGTCCAACACTTCCTGAACGAACACATTTTCAACTTTAGAAATATCATTTATAGAATCACCTGAAGGAGATAGATTCTTTTCCCATATACTCTTAGAAGTGTATGGGAAATATTAATAATTAACACATATTAATAGTAACATTTTATTATATGTATTATTAATTTTAAGTATTAACACATATTGAGACCAATGAAATAAAATCTGAATTCTAAGAAAATTACCGAGGATTATGTGTGAGCTAATGAGAAGGCCCAAATTCCAAATTTCTTTTAGTTTGGCAAGCAGTGGGCATTGGCAGGTTGGTGTGGTACTTCCTAGAAATCGTTTCCATGTTGAAATTTAGTTCCTGAAGCCAAACTGGATTATGTATCTCTTGCTTACTGCTGTGAACTTTATCTGTTTGCAGTAAAGGCTTTGAGAGGTGCCTGCCAGTGTCTTATGGATGGGGACTGATGCTCAGGTCAGACCAAAATAACTGCCTCTCAGGAACTAACTGCCAACCTAGAAAATTACCTCTCTGACCAGGAAATTACTAAAACAAATCTTTTTTTTTCTTCTTTTTTTTTTTAAATGTGCCCAACAACTTTAAAATAGAAACTAAATAAGAATGGTGTTTTTCCCCCTGATGTGATAAAAATCATGATACAACAGGAACTAAAATAATTGACTAACATAAGAAATTTCAGTGACTTTAGCTTTTGTTGCCTGTGGGATTTCTTAACCCTTTTTCTCAGGGTCATCAATACATTATTCTATGAATGGCACTCTTCTTCTTTTACAGTTCTTCATTTTTTTTTTTCACTCAAGTTACAGAATAGTATAGTAGAAAGAACCTGGACTCATGTTACAACTCAGTTGCATATTAATGGTGCTGCTTTAGGAAAGCCATTTAACTTCACTGAACTCTTCAGTTCTCTGTGAAATTCAAGTGGTAAAAAGTAATGGACATAGGATATGTAGTTTTTAATCATGCTATGTACATGATTATAGAAGATGTATTTGCGCTTCTTTCTGCTTTTCATTCTCTATTGTCTAATTAACTCTCAGTTTCAGACCTGCACCGCACAACATTCTGAGTGGCACCAAAGATCTGCATCCATTCTGCCATATGGATATGTGCTCATAATCCAGGATGACAAGCAGAAGTAGCCTTGGCCTTGGAGGGTCGTTTTCCTATATTTACAAGGATGACTAAAGCTTTGTGAAGAGGATCCAGAAATTTGTGATCCTCCAGGGTGAGAGACTGAGTTTCAGAACACTAAGTGGTAAGGAGATTGGTTTCTGCCAAGGAACTTTCTCACGCACAAGACTCTATTTTTGTGAGCTACATAGGAATCATCTTAAAAGGCTTTCTAACCATCTTTGAAAACCTTCCCTGTCTTTTCCTGTTACTTAAGTTTTCCTGCCAGTTTCCATTATTGGAAGGCATCAACACATTTATAGTCAAGTCATTCCTGTATGCTTCTTTTAGCAATCCTGCAGCACATGTTTTGAATTTACATTTTTTATATCTCTAACCTCATAAAAAACTCAACCAAGGAAGTGTAAAATGCTCAAATAGCTGTCAACAATGCTTCCAAAAATATGATTTCTGTGTAGTTAACTGATGCTCAGTGGCAATTGCTGAGCAAAACTTGACCTGAACCAATTTCAGAAAAGTTAGAGAACCTAAGCAATACATTTGCCGTAGGGGGAGGAACATTTCAAACAACTGTCTTTCCAAAAAGATTTCCCAGGGGATTTTGACTATATGTCTAAGAACAGATAATTCTAATGTTTATTGTTTTAAATTTGTCTACACAGCAGAAGAAGGAACAAAATTAACTGAAATCTTTCTTTGGAAGTACTCCAGCCTTGCTACAAAAACCTTCAAAGTTAATATGAGGGGGAAAAAAAAACCTCCTGATCAATTCCATCATGAGAAGCAAGGCAAGAATCCCTACACACTGTTAGCAGAAAAAATATAGCAGCATATTTTTAAAAAATAGCACAGAATAACAAGGTGAGACTCAAAAATTAAAGAAGGTATCAATATTTCTAAATTGTTTATATAAATGATTATGTAAGGAGGCTAAAAACGAACATTCATCATCATATATTTCATAAAGGGATTGATACATAAGAATCAAAATCTACTTCTTAAAAAATCAATAAAATAGAAATAAAATAATGCTTTAAGTAAAAATAATCACAACCTAAAGTCAGCACTAAATTTATGGGGGGAGGAACACCAAAGAGCAATTTCATTAAAAATCAAGAACAAATAAAGAATGCTGTTATAACCATTATTACATAATAGTGCTCCAGAAATACCATTAAAGAAGATAAAGAAAAAATTACAGTGAGAAACCAACACATAAATAATCAGGTGTAGATGTTTATATGGAAAATTGGAAAGAATCTAATTAAAACTACTAAATAATATAAACATTCAAAAAATGTATGGGTACCAAAGTAAAACAAACAAAAAAATCATTTTCCTTCATATATTTAAATTATCAGAAAATATATCAGAACAAGACACATGGTGTAGAGTACATAGTACATAGATAAATAAACAATACCATCAATAGTTTACTTAAGAAAACTTTATAACACATAAAAGAGGATAAAAACTAAAATAAAATCCTATCTTCTTAGCATCATAAATTAATCACTCCCGGGTTAGCTATAAATTAAAACTGATACAAATAAAAACACAAATAGTATTCTATTTAGAATTATATAAATTTACTGTAAATTTCATGTGGAAGAATAAGCAAGCAGAAATAATTTTGAATAATAGGGATAAACAACAAGGAAAGAGGACTAATCCAAACAAACATAGAAGCTTATTACACAGCCACAGTAATTTAAATGATGTGATTCATGAATAACAGAAAAATAAAAGTCTAGAAATGTGCATATAAATTGACAATTAAATATGTTATGAAGATAATTTAATTTAAGGGTGGGGAAAGGGAGGCTTGTTCAATAAATATAATGCAACAGTTTCGTAGCCTTATAGGAAAAAGTTTCATGGGGGTGTGTGTGTTCCGCACCTGAACTTTAAAATAAGTTACAGACTGATTAAGAAACACTATAGCAAATAAAAATAGAAAATTATTAAAATAGAACAATTGTGGGGTGATCCCAATTATTATTAACAGAGTCAAAAGTCAAAGAATGAGCCTATAATCCCAAAAGATGAGTCCCACAAACCCAACACCAAACAAAGGATGCCAGAAACAACAGAATGACGCTAGATCAGTCCATTTGTCAAACACTGGCAATTTCATTGCAGTGTTAAGGATGCATACTTGGTTGATAAAAGAACAAATGAAAGATCTAGGGAGATAGCTCAGTAATGGAGTATTTGTCTTGCATGCAATAGACCCTGGATTCAATCACCAGAATTGCAAAAATAAATGTAGATTAAAAAAATAATAAAGGCAATGAAGATTACCATGAAATCTGTCCGTGGTTAGATTCAATAGGGGAGAAGAGGTTATGATTAGGAAAGACAACAGAGGAAGCTTTTGAGGTTCTGTCTCTTAATCTGAACTGTGGTTATTTCTGTGTTCAATTGATTTATTAAGGGGAACATTTGTATTTCGTACTCTTCCAGAAGCTATGAAACATCAGGAATAAAGTAACCTAGAAACTAAAAGTAAAACCTCATAATGTTTGTGGTTCACATCACAGAAAATTAGTTCCCCTAATATACAAAAAGTTTCTCTAAATTTTGTTTTTTAAAAAAGAATCCATTAGAAAAAGGGAAGAAAGTATATGACAGAATGTTCATTTAACAGTTCCAAATATTTTTAAAATGCTAACTTTAATCACAATGGAAAAGCTACCAGTTAAAACGTAAATGTTTTGGAGAGATCATAAAGTTTTTTTTTTTTATTATTTGTAACAGCAGATATTTATTAAGCACCTCCCAGATTTTGTTTCACTACAATGGACATTTTTTAAAACTAGAATTGGATAGTGGCTGCCTTATAGTTTTTTTTAAATTAATTTATTTTAAAAATATTTTATTGAAGATTCACACAATAACTTTTCATATATATATATATATATATATATATATATATATATATATATATATATCTTTTTTGTGGTGCTGAGGATAGAACCCAGTGCCTCACACATATAAGGCAAGCATTCTACCACTGAGCCACAACCCCAGCCCACCTTATAGCTTTGTGTGTGTGTGTGTGTGTGTGTGTGTGTGTGTGTGTGTGTGTGGTTCTGATTAGTTATACATGAGAGTAGAATGCGTTTTGATACATCATACATAAATGAATTATAACTTCTTATTCTTCTAGTTATACATGATGTTTACTCACACCAGTTGTGTAGTCATACATGAACTTAAGGTAATAATTTCAAATTCATTCTACTGTCCTTTCTACCCTCATACCCTCTCACATCCCTTTATTCCCCTCTGCCCAACCCAAAGTATCTATATTCTTCCCTAGCCTCCCCCTTTTTGAATTAGCATCCACATATCAGAGAAAACATTTGGTCTTTGGTTTGGGGGGATTGGCTTATTTTGCTTAGCAAGATATTCTCCAGCTCCATCCATTTATTCACAAATGCCATAAGTTCATTCTTCTTTAAGGCTGAGGAATATCTATTGTGTATATATACCACATTTTCTTTATTCATTTATTTGTTGAAGGACTCCTAGGTTGGTTCCATAGTTTAGCTATTGTGAACTGACCTGCAATAAACATTGTGTGTCTGTATCACTGCAGTATGCTGATTTTAAATTGTTGGGGTATAAACCAAAGAGTGGGATAGCTGAGTCAAATGGTGGTTCCATTCCCAGTTTTCTGATGAATCTCCATATTGCTTTCCAGAGTGGTTGCATCAATTTGCAGTCCCACCAGCAATGTACGAGTGTACCTTTCTCCCCATATCCTCACCAACATCTATTGCGGCTTGTATTCTTGATAATTGTCATTCTGACTGGAGTGAGATGAAATCTTAGATAGTTTGGATTTGCATTTCTCTAATTGCTAGAGATTCTAAATACTTTTTCATATATTTGTTGCTCAGTTGTTCTACTTCTGTGAAGTGTGTTCAGTTCCTTAGTCCATTTATTGATTGAGTTATTTGGGGTTTTTTGGTGTTAAGTTTTGGAGTCCTTCATATATCTTGGAGATTAATTCTCTATCTGAGGTGCATGTGGCAAAGATTTTCTCCCATTCTGTAGGTTCTCTCTTCATGTTATTTATTGTCTTCTTTGCTGAGAAGAAGTTTTTTAGTTTGAATCCATTTTATTTATCAATTTTTGATTTTACTTCTTGTGCTTTAGGAGTCTTGTTAAGGAAGTCAGAACCTAAGCTGACACTGTGAAGATTTGGTCCTCCTTTTTCTTCTGTTAGGTGCAGGGTCTCTGTTCTAGTGCCTAAGTCTTTGATTCACTCTGAGTTGAGTTTCATGCAGGGTGATAGATAGGGGTTTAATTTCACATATGGATTTCCAGTTTTCCCAGAACCATTTATTGACTAGGCTCTCTTTTCTCCAGTGAATGTTTTTGATGCCTTTGTCTAGTATGAGATAGTTGTATTTATATGGTTTTGTCTTTGTGTCTTCTACTCTGTACCATTGGTCTATGTGACCATTTTGGTATTAGTTTTTAAAACATGTTTCATGAATATTTTCGGGAAAGTTTCTTTCATTTTAATTAAAAATATACATTGGAATAATCTCTCTCCAAGTTAAAAAGCCATATCAAACTTTAAAATGCATATACCATTTTAAATGACAATTTACTTCCTAGATTCCATTCTTTAGATATGCATATGTGAAATGATGAATATATTGGTATGCAGCATCATTATTTGGAGGATTTGTTGTAGTTGCAAAGTATTCTAAACAACCTACGTGACTATCAACAAAGATTGGTTAAATAAATTATGAGTGAGTATATAATTAAATACTGCACACCTATCAAAAAAATCACAGATCTATTTCAACTGATGTGGAAAGGTAACTTTTAAAATTAACCAAAAACATAATTATATGTATAATGTATAATGCTTGAGTCATTACAGGAAAATAATATAGATTTGTATTTGAATGTCTCCAAAGGAGTCACAATACACTAATCATTAGTATGACCTCTGAGAAAGGCAACTCCAAGGTCTAGGGATAAAGAGGATGAGATTTAAATTCTGGGTCCCATTCAGTACCATTGATACCCTCTCCATCCATTCTACTTCAATATTTCAGTTACCGTCAAATTGGTCTATTACCTAATATGGAGATTCTCTTTCTGTTTGTCTTGGTTTTTTCTTCTTATTTTAGAGTAATTTATGAAAATAGAGAGGGTGCTTGAAAATTTATGCTGCCATCTTCAAACCAACAATTTCTATTTTCTTTTATGCCTTTGGAAATTTTAGTCATGCACATGTATTACAAATTAAAAATAGCTAAGAATAATCTTAAGTCCAAGATTAAAACAAAAGAGAGAAAAGTCAAATCTGTAGCTTTTGTTGTTTAACCTTCCTAACTTGGAATCACAATTATGACCTAATAAAGTGCCAGGGTCTCAGAGAAATTCAATTTTACCACATTGCATTAGAATCTTTATTGTTTCCTGCCAGTTCATTTACTATTGAAACTTCCTTGAATACCTTGTGATAAAATTGGAAGGTTGCTTTTCTAATGTGTGCATTTTGGAAGAAAATCCTTGATCCAATGAGATATGCAGTGTAGCAATAAGTTGCAGTGCTCTGGCACCATCCTTTCTTAGTATTTGGCTCAGTTGCCTCATCAAATAATTATACATTTACTTTATGTTTATATAAAGACAACTAGCATCTTATGGATCACTATGTACTGAGGAAATATGCCAAACATCTTTCTTAAGTCAATGTGAAAATATAATTTGCAGAACTCAGCAGTTTCAACTGAAAGAGTATTGTGAAGTACATTGCAAATTAGAAAAGTAGAAGTGAATAAAATTTGCTTTGTGTTTATAGGTTTTCCAGTTGCTGCCTCTTAATTCTCCAACAAGCATGAAATCCAGAGTTACCTGGGGAAACTGAGTGCAAAATTAGGTTCATAAGATGTAGATTTTCTGATTCCTCATCAAATGCTAAAAGTCCCTGGTATGATGTTGTTAGTAAGGACTAGATGATGGGCAGATAAGATGGAAGCTTCTGGAATTTCATGCTGCTGACAATTCCAGAGTTCACAACTTATGCATTATAGATGTATGGTTTTTCATAAAGGGCCATATTCTCTAACTGAAGAGAGAGAGAGAGAGAGAGAGAGAGAGAGAGAGAGAGAGAGAGAGAGAGAAGCAGGCAGAAATACTAACAACCAAAGCTGACAAATACTTGATTTACTTCATTATTGTCTTTGTCTTCTAGCATCCCATGGCCTGATGGTGGAAGACATGAATCAGATAATAAGAGAACTAGCAGTTTGTTCCAGGTATGATGGTGGCACAAAGAGAGATATGACAGGATATGCTTGGGATGCGTTGAAGAAGACATCCCAAAAGAAAACTACAAAAGCTGAATTTAGGAGACAGGTATACAATTGATATCAAGAAGAATGCTGGGACAACGCTGAACAACTCTAGGGAGAAGTCTTTGACTGTCCAATTGGGCAAAAAATTGGAGCATGTACAGAAAAAGTAGAAGTCAGAGAAAGATGGTACCAGATTGGGCTCTTTGGTGAGATTTGCACCACCTATGACAGAAGACTAAAGGAAGCCATGGGGTTTGGTTCTCTTCCTGTCCTATGCAAGGCAATGAGAGGAATGGTAGGGGTTCTTTTATGTTTGGATCATTTTTGAATCCAGGTGTACTCTACCACTGAGCTACACCCCAGCCTTTTTTTTAATTTTGAGACAAGGTCTCACTAAATTGTTGAATCTAATCTCCAACTTGTGATCCTTCTGGCTCAGCCTCCCAAATCGTTAGAATTATAGGCATGCACCACAGCACCCAGTGGCGAGAGTTGTTCATTCCCAAATCAGTCTGTGTTCCAGCATAATTGTAGTGATATTGCTGAAATTCTCTCACATGCACCTAATCCACTGCCTAAAGTTACATCTGTTTTAAACTATGCAACTAATGTCAGCATTAAAGGTACTATCACCTTGGAAGACAGAGAAAGAGAGAAGTCACCTCATGGACCATTTCTTTAGTCATCACCTGCACTATGAATATGGGGGGAGCTTTCGCATTTGATGAGAAATCTACAGATGCGGAAATGCTGTACCTGCAAATTTAATTTTGCATTCAGTTTCTTTGTGTGATTCTGGGCTTCACACATATTTGGTGACTATAAGGCAACAACTAAAAACCTACGCACTCAGATGAAATTTTAGTCACTGATAATTTTTTAAATTCTTGATCCATACCACAGTATTCACCTTTGGTTGAAACTGTTGAGTTCTACAAATTATATTTTTGCAGATCAACTTTTTAAAACGGCATATTCAGCATTTACATCTTAGAATCTACTCAACATTAAGTACTGCCATTTCTGCAAGTCTCAGTTTTAATTATCATTTCCCAAAATGTGTAACTTCATTACTATGGGTGAATTTGCTTATTCTAGTATTCATGGTATATGAGGATGTTTGCATATATGCATGTTATACACATGTGTATAGGTTGTGCATTGCAATTAATTTGCATCCTTCTCAGTATTCAGAAAAATGATCATTTGCACAGAATAGGAATTAAGAAAGTTTTAAAAAAAATAAACATGGTATTTCCAGCAAAAGGAGGTAATCATATTGAATTAGTTATGTATAACCACCTGGATCTAGAATTAGCCATCAAGGGTAGACACTCAAATCCATGAACCAAACACCTGCAATGAAGAAAGAGGCATTCAGGGACTATCCAAATCATTTTCCAAATTGTTAAACAGGAATACAAACAGAAGTGTATTTTTTCAAATGGAAATTATCAGTTTGGAAACCATAACTGTGAGCTGTATTTTCCCAACAAATTATACTAGGCAACCATTTGTGGGTTTGTTGAGCATAGGATCATCACACACACTCACACAAAAAAGCTACCATTGTACAGTTCTTCCTAGGAACTCTAGCCACCACCACCAGCAAGTCGGAAAGCCAGCTGACTTGTGAAAATTGGGCCAAGTGACCACTTGAGAAGTGATTAGGGATGGCCAATAACTGTCTCTCAGGAGTTCTGCTGAACTCAGCTAATGTGATTTTGCTTGGAATTTAAATCAAATTTCAGTCTGTCCATTAGGAGGTAAAGAAGCTAATGTATCTTAAGCCTGTCTGGCCTCCCTCCTCCCCTCACTCTTCCCACTCTCCTGGCCAAGTTTCCTCTAAAGTAATGGCAAAGATTCAGTCTTTCTTGCTTCAGGTTGTGAGTTCAGACAAAACTCTTTGTCTTTTGTCCACCAGATGCTTTTGTGTTTGCCAAGAGCTCTACCTGAAATTGCAGAATGAGCCCATCTGCTCCATTTTCATTTTCCTGCCTGTGGAGACTGTCTGCTCATTCTGTCTTATAGCCTCTTGTCTAAAACTTATACTCACCATACTAGCTTTGTCATTCACTACATTCCTAGTCATGGACCTCCCTGTCCAGTAAAATGCTATTGAAACCACTGTGGGGAAAAAAAAAACCTAAAATCATTAAATTGACCTCTTTCACTTGAATATTATTCCATAATGCAGTTGTTGTGATATAATATTATATAGAATTATAACCAGTTACAAATTTCTAAAGAGTATCTTAAGAAGAAAATGACATTGTTTTGCATACCAATTATAATTGTATATAATGCAAGTAAAAACAAGCTGTCAAGGAATAGCAATAAAGCTTAAAAGATTCACAAATGCTTTCATACAAATGCAATACCTTACAGCAGAGTACCTCTATATGCATTAAAATAATGTGAAAATTTAAAGTCATTATCTTTAGTATTATCCCTGTCATCAGTGCCTAAAATGATATTTAGTTACTTGAATATCTATGTAAAAGCTATTATAATGTATACAGACAAACCAACTAATTTTATGGCAAAGCATTATTGCAGAAAAAAACATTCAGTTTGGGATGTTTCCAGCTGTATAATTATTGTGCTTTCAATAACATACAATAGGAACTCTGGTTAAATTACAGTAGGTAGTATATATTGAATGTGTGCAGTAGCTCTTGTCCTAGGTATTGGATGTGTGCTACTTGGTTTATTTTCACATCAATCTTATAAGGTAGGAATTATTATTATTTTGTCCATTTTATAGGTGAGTACATTGAAGCACAAACATTTAAAAGACTAGTAAAAATTTTCATGGATGGCAAGTGGCCACAGTGGGAGTAAGGCCATCTGTCATTCATTGACTCTTCAGAAGTGATATAAAGAATGCGCCAATGAGATTAGACAAAGGTGCCAAAAGCAGGCACTGGAGAAAGGACAGCATCTTCAACAAATGGTTCTGGGAAAACTGGAAATCCATATGCAACAAAATGAAATTGAATCCCTATCTCTCACCATGCACAAAAGTTAACTCAAAATGGATCAAGGATCTAGGAATTAAACCAGAGACTCTGCATCTAATAGAAGAAAAAGTAGGTCCTAATTTCCGTCACGTGGGGCTAGGCCCCAACTTCCTTAATAAGACGCCTATAGCACAAGAATTAAAACCAAGAATCAACAAATGGGATGGATTCAAACTAAAAAGTTTTTCTCATCAAGAGAAATAGTATGTGAGGTGAATAGGGAATCTACATCCTGGGAACATATTTTTATCCCTCACACATCAGATAGAGCTCTAATCTCTAGGGTATATAAAGACCTCAACAAGATAAGCACCAAAAAAACCCAAAAAATCCAATCAATAAATGGGCCAAGGACCTGAACAGACACTTCTCAGAGAGGATACAATCAATCAATAAATATACGAAAAAATGCTTATCATCTCTAGCAATCAGAGAAATGCAAATTAAAACTACTCTAAGATACCACTTCACTCCAGTAAGAATGGCAGCCATGATGAAGACAAACAACAACAAGTGCTGGCAAGGATGTGGGGAAAAAGGTACACTCATACACTGCTGGTGGGACTGCAAATTGGTGCAGCCAATTTGGAAAGCAGTATGGAGATTCCTTGGAAATCTGGGAATGGAACCACCGTTTGACCCAGCTATTCCTCTTCTCGGACTATACCCAAAGGACCTAAAAACAGCATTTTACAGGGACAAAACCACATCACTGTTTATAGCAGCACAATTCACAATAGCTAGACTGTGGAGCCAACCTAGATGTCCTTCAGTGGATGAATGGATTAAAAAAGTGGCATTTATACACAATGGAATATTACTCAGCAATAAAAAAAGAATAAGATCATGGCATATGCAAGAAAATGGATGGAATTAGAGAAGATTATGCTAAGTGAAGTTAGCCAATCCCAAAGAAACAAATGCCGGATGTCTTCTCTGATATAAGGGGGGTGACTCAAAATGGGGTTGGCAGGGAGAGCAAGGGAGAAAGATTACCTCTAGATAGGGAATGGGGTGAGAGGGAAAGGGAGGGACCCTGAAGGAGAATAGCATAGATGGTGAAAGGAGGCCCTCATCATTATACAAAATACATGTATGAAGATGTGAATTTGGTGTCAACATACCTTATATATAATCAGAGATATGATAAATTATAGTATAATGGTGTATTGAGAATTGTAATGCAAAAATAAATAAATAAATATTTTTAAAAAAAGAATGCACCAATGAGGATAATGGTTCTAGGATTCTGGTTCTTTTCATATCAGCAAACTATATACACCTTTTTAAATAGAAAGTAGGGCACTTCAAATTCTTTACTTTCCTTTGAGAGTATATTAAAAAATATAATGAAATACTACATCTCTATACCCTATTGCTGCAGAAAGGATGCGTTGTGGTTTGGATGTGATGTGTCCCCCAAAAGCTCATGTGTGAGACAATGCAAGAAGGTTCAGAGGAGAAATGATTGGATTGTGATAGTCTTAACCCAATCCGTGAATTAATTCTTGCTGGGATTAACTGAGTGGTAACTAGAGGCAGGTGGGGTGTGGGCTGCAGGAAGTTGTTAATTGGAAGCGTGGCTATGGGGTGTATATTTGGAGTCTTTATCTGCTTCATGATCACCATGATGTAAGCTGCCTTCCTCCACCACCCTATCCTGCCATGATGTTCAGCCTCACCTCAAGCCCCTAGGAATGGAGCTGGCCTTCTCTGGACTAAGACCACAGAAACTGAGAGCCCTCAAATAAACTTTTCCTCCCCTCCAGTTGTGCTGGTCAGATCTTTGAGTTATAGAAGCAAAAAAACTAAGGCAGAGAGAGATTTTAAAATCAAGATGTTGAAAAGTTTGAATAGCACTATAAATTTCACTTCATGGAAAGTCACAGCATTGTCCTTTTATTTCCCTCTGCTATGAACTAGACAAAAAATGTTGGCACAGTTTGGCATCGATCCGTAGACCCATTCTCAAGAAAAATCCTGATTATATAGTAAACATTGTCCTTCACTCTTTTTCTCCTTCTTAATCTCCTTTCTACTTCTTCCTTTCTCCTTCTCTTCCTACTCTTCCTCCTCCTCTCCTTCTCCTTCTCTTCTTTATTTCCTTTACTTCCTCCTTCATCTTCTTTGCTTGTCCACCAGTCCATAAAGATAATGGTTAAATAGAGGCCAACAGGAAAAAATAATCAATAAAGGTCTGGAAAAGCTGCATTATAAGCCATTCTGTGACTATTGAACAATTAATAACGGCAGTTCCTTGTTAATTCAAGTATTCTGCTTCACTACTGATTAATGCCTCAAATATTCTTCCATTCCTGTGATATCTCTTTTGGCTCCTTCTGATTTACCTTCCTATGTGAGAAATTTCCTCTTGCCCTTCCCAGACTTATCCCAATCTCCAAATCACTTTCCTGAATTCCACCATCATGGTGTGACTATCTGTAACAGACCCTGTGGCTACCTCCTGTTTCCCTTTTGCTCTGGTCCTTCTCACACTTCATGTGTGTGTGTCGGGGGGTGTAATTCTGAGGCATGTTCCATATCATTTACCAGAGCTTTGCCCCAGGAGATTGAGCTCTGGTTGCCTGCAGTGATCATTTCCTAATAACTCATGTGTTATGATGTAAATCTGGAATGTTCCCCAAAGCTCATGTGTTGGATGCATGATCCCCAAAGCAGCAAAGTTCAGAAGTAGGGCTTTTGAGCATGATTGTATCACCAGCACTCTGACCTCATCATCAGTGGATTAATAGCTAAATGGACTACTGAGAGGTAGGACCTAGTTAAAGGAAGTAGGTCATAGTTGTACCCTAGAAGGGTTTATCTTGTCTCTGTCTCCATTCTCTCTCTCTCTCTCTCTCTCTCTCTCTCTCTCTCTCTCTCTCTCTCCCTATCTCTATCCTTCTCTCCTTCCCAGATGCCATAAGGTGAACAGCTTTCCTCCCCCACATCAAAACACTATGATGTTCTTCAATGGAGTCAGCTGACGATGGATTAAGACCAATAAAAAGCTGATTAGCACACCAAGCTTAAACCGTTTCCTTTCTCCCATGCCTTGGTGTATTTAGAATTTCCTTCCTGATAAATGCCTTGTTCTTTTGTTTTCTTAATATTTTTTTAAGTTGCAGATGGACACAGTACCTTTATTTTATTTAATTAATTAACTTATTATTATTATTTTTATGTGGTGCTGAGAATCGAACCCAGTGCCTCACACCTGAGAGGCAAGCACCCAGCCACTGAGCCACAATCCCAGCCCAAATCCCTTGTTCTTGAATCCTTTGCTCAGAAATTGCTTCTGGGGAAAATCAAACTAAGATACTAAATTGATTTCAGGGCCCTGGTGGTCTTCTGCCAGTGAGTGTTATCTATCATTACTAAAATAGTGACACTACAAAATGAGTGTCATTGCAAAAGAACTGTGAAAAGTGAACAAAGCAACTTCCCTCATAAAAGAGCTGAAAATAAGCAAGGATTCAGTCTGTCCTTCCTGCAGTCACCTACAAATCACTACTCTTGCCTGGGTAACTTACTATTGTCTCTCAATTTTGTTTTATTTCAGGCTTTACCCAAAGAAGAGTCCCTAAGTGCACTGATATGCATCCCTCCAGTTGTGCTAAGATGGTCCTTGGTGGCCAACAAACATTTCTGAAATGGTAGCTATGAACATAAATGATTATCAACACTTCCCTATTTTTGTGCTGAATGATTCATCAAAGGACCATCAGAAGTTTTATTCTCTACCTTTCAAGAAAGAATTTTCATGATGAATAGAAACCATTTTGATCCACATATTTGTCTACTATAAGTGAGCAAAATGGGTGTCTTATATTTGGACATCCTGGGTTATGCAAGAAAAGATTCACTGACAGCTCATGAATATCATGTTCAAATTTTTTTTTTTTTTACTTATGTGAATCTAGATTCATCAATCAGAATTTCACTTTGGGTTGCTAAGTTTGAAAAGGCTATACAATTGCTCATCTCCTTTAGTTTTTGAACTATATATCTCTCCTTTTCCCTTGGCCAGTATGTATCATTCACTTAGGATTTTTCCCTATGATTTCTAGTATACAATCACTTTTATAGTAAATTTTTAATGACTGAATTTTAGATACACATAAAGATGCCAGGATAGAACCTATTTAATATGACTTTGAAAACTAACACCCATTCAATCAGAGGGCTTTTAAAAATTTTTTTCCACTTTATTGACCACTTGGAAATTCATTAATTACTGCTTCAAATACCCTTATAAAAGAAAAATTGCCAGGACAATGGGAAGAAAATCTGTTGATAAGGTACAGGGACATATGAGTCCACAAACCAAATCTGTAATGATATTAGAGGGATAGAGTCAAAGGAGAAGAGTCCTGGAATGTCCCACTAAAAATCCAACTTCCAAAGTAAGAGTTAAAGAGGTGAAACTGAAATCCAACACAATGTGTCATTGTTCCTGAAAAGTTCATTGGACACCTAATTCTGATTTGGTCATTGTTATTTTTCCTTCATATACTGTTTTGGATAGAAATTCATGGGTTGAGAAGTTAAGAAGTTATGAAAGAGTAATTTGAAATGGGGGGGAGGTCAAAAGAACTGTCAAATTACTGCTTCAATTTTAGAAAACCATTTCCCACAATTGTTCTAAATTTGAAGTGGTGACTTGTGACAAATAAGCAATACTTTTGGACAAGTTCTGTTTTCCTTTCTAAAATGCTATTTAACATTTGAGATTTTGATTAGCTAAAATAGAGTCTCTGACTCAAGGCAAAATTACCTTCTGTTAGCCTTGACATTAGAGCTGGTGGAGGAAGGAGTCTTCATGTTCCCTAAGTTGTCAGATAAAGAAAACAAATCACTTAAATCTATGACTAGTGACTAGCTAGAATGGGTTATAATAATCACAGACCTTTGTGAAAATCAATTAAGTGCAATGCATTTTAACTCACTATCTCTGGTCCTCATGGAAACCAAGAAAATAGGTATTATTATTACTCATTCTTAGATAAAAACCAAGCCACCAAGAAATTATATATGTTCCAAATCTAATTGCTAATAACTCTTGGAGACAGTGTATGAAATCAAGTCATATTGGTTCTAAAACCCAGGCTCAATCTACTACCATAGCTTTCCAAGTTATAATTTATGATGCACTTCAATGAAATGAAAATTTTGCCTGGAGCTCTAATAAGGAAAGCAGATAAGAGAGCCTCCAATTGAACAGAGAGAACAAAGTCCACAGTCTTGCTGCTTAGATTTCTTCCCCATGTCACAACCCTCTCTCCAGCAGGCCCAGGTGATTTCATGAAAAGTTGGCTCTCTGAGGGAAA
This sequence comes from Urocitellus parryii, assembly GCF_045843805.1. Classification (NCBI taxonomy): domain Eukaryota; kingdom Metazoa; phylum Chordata; class Mammalia; order Rodentia; family Sciuridae; genus Urocitellus; species Urocitellus parryii. Next base: position 162,415,553 of record NC_135536.1, on the reverse strand, counting down.
ACCCTGTTTTATGTTTCCTATCCCACTGACACCGTCCATCATAAGCAAGAGCATTCTTCTGCCTATCAAGGGTCAGAGATTCAGGTGCCCTTATATGCTCTCAACACAACCTTGGTGCACTGTGGCAGTAAACGGAAGTTTCCTTTCCTTCCCTGCCATGATCTTTAAAGGCATAGATTTCTGTGAGCTGATGTGACTTTTTTATTTTTTAGTTTTAATTTATTAATCCAAATTCCAATTTCAGAGTATTCAATAAAATTATTAATGAAAGGCCATTTAAACTTTAGCAGTCAAGGAAAAGAAGAGAAAGACCTTGTTTAACAAGCAAATACCATACAGCACTGAGAAAGTTGGTGCTTTTGTATTTTTGTGAACTTCTATCATGTACATGTATATGTATTTATTTCAAAGTCTAGTAAGTATGCACATGAATGTAAAAGTAAAATTAAGCTACCCTATGTTTCCATATTATTAAATGGGAAATTAAAAAAAAAAAACATAATATGCTAAAGAATTCCCCCCTGGCAATGCTGGTTAGGGGCAGAATGATGTTATTTAAAATTCGTCTCTCATTAAAAGAAAAAAGAGTTTGCTTCTTCCGAGTTCCTGTATATTTCTATCAGGGCTCCACTGGCATTTTCATCGAGGTGTTTATGAATCGTAATGCCGTTCCACTGCAGCTTCTGACACACTCATTAATTTGTTCCCAGCGGCAGTTCATTACCAACATCACAGCAAAACATGCTCTCTCCCTGGGCACTGAGGGTCCACCGGAAATTAAGCAGACAGGGCTGCAAAACCCCTCAGAGCAGTCAGCCAGCTTCATCTCCTGCAGCAGGCTGGAGGCAAGCACGAGACGGCGGCTGGAATGAAAGCATCGAGCCTTCCTGGGTGCCTCTGTGCCTTCAGAGTCTTTAGTTGACATGAACAGCAATTCCTTGAAAAAGGATGGGATCTTGCTGTCTCAGGCACAAGTCTTCTCTGATCTGCCTGCTCTGGATGGAGTGGAGAAAAAAACTTCAGATTTTTAGAACAGGGAAAGCTTAGTATTTTTCCTTGCTTTCAACTGTGCGGTGGCTTCCCTCGTGTACTGACCCTTCCTGGTCAATGGGGAGATGTGAGCTGCCTTGGAGCACTTCATTAGCATCTCCTTGGAGAGGATATTAAGGAAGCCAGAGACTCCTCAAGAATAAGCAGAGTCTAAATTAGCTTCTCAGAAAGCTCTACTTTTATAAGAAAATTAGGGTTCTAGTAACATGCTAGATTGAAGGAAAAGTTGAGTAGTCTGAATTCTTTGTTGTTGGCTGTATCACATAGGACCCTGGAGCATGACATGTCAGCACCGGATTAAGAAGCTGGAAACCCAGGTCTTAACCATGACCTAAGTGCATTCTGAAGTGTGATGTGCAAAATTTTCAACCCCTTCTAATGAAGGATGTTGTTTGATCTAGATCAGGAGACTTTTAGGGGCTCAGCCAAAGCCAGAGGACTCGTCCTTGGCTCTTCTCTCTTGCCTGCATTTGAGCCATCAGCAAATTTGACCAGCTTTATCTTCAGAATGTCCACAGTAAGACAACTCACAGTTTGCTGACTTCACAGCTTACATCCCAATTCCAGTCCGAGCTGTCATAATCTCCCTTTGTACCTCTGAAAGAACCTCTTCACTGATTCCTGCTTCTTCTCTTGCTTCTCCTTTATCTGGATCAGTTACAGCATGCAAGAGTTGCTGGTGCAAATGTTAAGTGAGATTGCATCAGCCTCCTGGTCAAAACCCTTAGTGGCTTTAAGCAGAGTAGAATCCCAAACTCTCACAGCTACCAGAGCAAACTCAGTGATATGGGATCTCAGTGATGTGGAACCCTGGTCTTCCTATTGCTCCCACTCTTCCAGGTGCACCTCACTCCATATGAGAACATGCACAACAGGTATGCTTCTGGCTTCAAACATTTTCACTCTGTTCCTGCTTGAAAAACTCTTTCCTGAGAATCCCCAACAGTTCATGTCTTCTCTTCACTAGAGTCAAGCTAAGATATCATTGGTGCTGACAACCTTTCCTTACCCCCAAATCTTAACACCCTATTTAAAACAGAGTATGCATGTGCATGTTCCCCTAATTCATTCATGCTGTCATTTCCACAAGTAATTATTAAACACCTGATATGAGTCACACACTATTTAGGGCACTGGAATAGAGAATCAAATAGACCAAGTCTAAATTCTTAGGAAGTTTACAGTGTAATTAGGAACAAAAGTTCACAACAGATGATAGAAAAATTATCAAAAAGGATATATAAACTAGGCACCGGTGGCACACACTTATAATCCCAGTGGCTTGGAGTGCTGAGGCAGGAGGATTTTGAGTTCAAAGCCATTGCACATTCCTTGTCCTTTTATGCTTTATTTTTCTTGATCAACTCATCATCCTCTTCTATATATTCTTTTTTATTTTTGGTACCAAGGATTGAACACAGGGATACTTGGCCACGGAGCCACATCCCCAGCCTGTTTTTTTATTTTATTTGGAGACAGGGTCTTTATGAGTTGCTTAGGGCCTCACTGCTAAGGCTGGCTTTGGACTCAAAATCCTCTTGTCTCAGCATCCCAAACCCACTGGGATTATAGGTGTGTGCCACTGCACCTAGCTTACATATTCTTTTTGATAATATTTTTCTATCATCTGTTGTATACTTCTGTTCCTAATTACAGTGTAAACTTCCTAAGAATTTAGACTTGGTCTATTTGATTCTCTATTCCAGTGCCCCAAATAGTGTATGACTCATATCAGGTGTTTAATAATTACTTGTGGAAATGACAGCATGAATGAATTTGTTCGGATATTAAGAGAACTGTTTTGCAATGATGAAGCTATTAGAAAAATAATTAATTGACCTTCGTGATTCAGAAGGTAGTCTTGACCTCAGCTGGCAGGTCCAGGCAGACAACCACATTAATGTGTCATGAGAACAACCCTAGGTTGTATGACTAAAACCTCTATTATCCTGTGAAGAGCATCCCTGCCTCCCACTGAGAAGGAGCCACCCCTCAAAGGTCATTATGAAGCAAAAAGGCTAAGTGAATGATTTATATGCTACCTGTGCTCTTCTCCATTCTAGTGCTTTCAGTATTCCACCTCTCTTGTTTCCTCAACTATGTCTCAGACAATAATTTCATGACACAGATAATATGAATCTAACAGATGAATTTCCATGCAGGGGTACAGTTCCCTTACTATTGATGTGGAGAAAAACATAAACAAAGCTACAGTAAAGCACTTTTTCAGAGGTTGAGAAAAGCCAGCATAAGCACAAGAGAGAGTCAGGTAAAACTTATTTAAGCAATGGAAAAATAAATGAACGTATCTCGTTTTCTTTTAAAAGTTGCCTAATATTCAATAATATGTATGAACTGTAATGTATTCAATCCTAACCTTGTTGATACATTTTCCAGCTTACTCTCCATTTTCTTCCTCTACAGAGATGTAATAAACACTCTCCCACATATATCATTACTGTCTTTTGCTTTGAGTTCTGTGAGCAAAATTCCCCAAGGTGGGATTTCTTGCACAATAGCATCAACATTTTTAATTTTAAACAATATTTCTAGGTATTATTCCCAGATATGTTAGCAACTTATTTCCCACCAGAAATGCACAAGTATCTCTTCACCTTGCCTTCAAAAAGCTCTTCTTACCACATTGGACTGCAAATCTGATAATTCAAAAAATGCTAATTTGTTTTGTAATTTTTATTTTTCTGTGCATGGCTAGGCAACATTTTATAACTTTATGGTTTTTTTTCCTATTATTTTCCAAATCACCTATTCATACTTGTTGGAGTTATTCATAGCTATTTTAATTTAATTGGTTAAGGAGATTCTTGGAACAGGAGGATCAGTGGCATCTTTCTTGTTATTACTGTTGTATTACATTAATAATATATATATGTATATAGTTTAAATCTTAATTTTACTAATGATTCAATTGCTATACTCATTTTAAAACATATTGATATAGTCAAATATCTGTATTTTATGATGGTTTCTGAGATTTTTTTTCCTTGCTTAAAAATGCCCTATCATCTCAATTTTATGAATTTGTTCCAAGATTATTACTTTTGTTTTAGCTCTTTAATCTTTGCATACAAATTTACATTTGTATGCAAAGGAAAGGAGCTCATGATTTCTTCCATGTAGGTAATGTAGTGAATAAACTAGCACTAACATAGCAAATGAACTACCTGAGTTAAAATGCAATCTTGTTAGGATAAATTCCCATGCATACCTGGTTGTAATTTCTGTTTTCCCAGGCACTCTGACAGAAGCAACTTCCCTGAGAGCCGTTAAGATCATCTGAAATAAAATGTAATTTGCTGACAGAACCTGACCAGATAGTGACCCATATGCTTTGTCAAACTTTCAGGAAGAAAGTTTTCAGACTTCATTTGCCAATAATCCAAGTTCCTTGTTCAGATACATATCAGAGTCTTACTATGCATTGAATAATTTTCTAAATGCTTTTTGTAGATTTTTTGACTCTTTATATTAACAGCACAGGGCAACTATTATTTTGATCTTCATTTTCTATATTAAAAAACTGAAAAATAGGGTTTAGTTGCCCAAGAACTCAAAGATGGTAAATGTTGGGCTGAGATATCTAGCTTCCAGCCTAACTTCACAGTCATTAGTTTTAACAGAAGCATTCTACGGATGATGCTCTTTCATTTTTGTATCTTAAACCTTCCAATTATCATCACACAGAAGGTACACGGTGCATATTTGCTTATCTAGATTGAACTGGGAAAAAAAAACTTTTTCATAAAGAGTTTTATAACATTTAGAAATAATGACTTGAAATGAATTTGCTTCTTGGAAACTGGGAGTAATCTCAAAACAGGGCAATTTCAGTAGCTGCAAAAGAACAGCTCTAATGAGTTCTGCTCGAGAATCTTCTTCTCACCAGGAAATGATTGAAGACAAGGAGATAACCTCTCATTAATTCCTTATTAACTATTTTAATCAGGATTACATCACTGTCTCGCTCTGAGCACGGACAATTGCCCGTAGGCTTTGGTGCTCAAATTCATTAAGCTGACAAGGTGGGAAGGTCCTGACAGCCAGCAGGATTGTGCCTGTGCCCCTGGGAGCCTCGTCTGGTGAAGACGTGACTCCTTCATTTCTCAGAGTAGCAATCTTCACTTCTGGCTTATTGCTATACATCCCTCAAAAACCTGGCCCAAATGGCTTCTTTCAATGAGTTCTCAAATGCTTTGCACTGTGGCTGGGAGAATGAAAGCCCTTCAGGGAGGGGGCAGAGCGCACACAGATCCAAGCAGCAAGTCAGTCAGCTCTCATTATGGGAGGGAGCCCCTATTCAGCAGGTCACATGGAGGCTCTGCACCTGCCAGGGTCAGGCAAGATTCTGTCTCTTCAGGTCCATCTAAGGGAGCAATAGGCCCATCTCATTACCCAGAGCTTCAGGGAATACTCTTATGTCTTGGTGGGGGAATATGTCCTGCCCAGGTGAAAATCATCAAGCCCAGTAGCTTAAGATTCTTCTGCATTGAACACTGCATCTTTCTCTGTACTTAAGTGGAGATCTGCAATCCCCAATGGGGTGATCGATGCAACATGGACAGAGAAAGACAATCGAACTTCAGGACACCCTATTCAACTCAGTCCTGAGTGACCAGAAGTCATTATATTGGTCTGGGGACTGGTACGTGTAGCCCAATCAGAACCAATAAATACACAAGGCCTTCTGGGAGACCATGGGATATAGTGGGTTATGTGGGAGATCATGCCCCAAGAAGTAGCTGTTTCATTCACCCCACTGCAACCTCCTACACATATAGCCTTTGAACATTCTTTCTCCTTTCTCTTCTTTGTAACACAGTCATCATCTAAGTGTATTTCTCACATGCAAGCTGTAAAAAATTAAATGAGTTCCTATAGGTAAATTACACATTAAGTAGCAAATTAAAAACTAATTCAAGTATTAGTTATTATCACCTCTTTGGAGTCTCCTATTAGAGAAATTTCTCACCTTTTCCCATGGAATTTGAAGTCTAAAATTTATAAGGTCTAGAACTGCCATCCTCATCTTAGATCCGTGAGGAAAGCAAGTGTCTGAAAATAAGGCAAACTTACAAAATAGAGAAGTGAAGAAATATGGAGAGAGAGAAATCTGGCCCTGATCATATCATTTAAAGTATATATCAAGTTGTACTTGGTGGAAGCCTTTTCCATTATCTGTCTATCTATCTATCTATCTTAATGCATATGTTTATATATGTGCACATATACCTTATAAGAGCAGTTATCAGTTTCAGTGGTTTAGGTTCACAGCAAAATTGAACAGAAAGTACCAAACATTCCATAGTGTCCCTACCCACACACATGCACAGCCTCAAATATTATCAAAATCACTCACCAGAATGGCATATTTAATACAACTAATATTGACATATCATTTTTACCAAAAAATCTATAGTTTAAATTAGAATTCACCCTTAGAATTATTCATTCTATGGGTTTGCACAAATTTATAATCATACATATCCACCATTACAAGATCATAAAGAAAAGTTTCACTGCCCTAAAAATACTCTGTTCCATGACTATTCATCTTTTCTCCCCAATGTCCCTTGCAAGTACTAATATTTTTATGGGCTTCTTAGTTTTACTTTTTTTCAGAATGTTACATGATTGAAATTCTATAGTATAGAGCCTTTATAGATGAGCCTCTTAGTAATTTGCATTAAAGTTTCCTTAATCTTTTTTCATAAGTTGTAGCTCATTTCTTGTTAGCTATGAGTAGTATTTATTGTCTGGAGGAATTTACATAAACCTATTGAAGGATATAGTTTCTTCCAAGTTCATGCAAATATCAATTAATCAGCCGTAACCATCTATGGGCACATTTTTGTGTAGCCATAATTTTTGGGTTTATTTGGGCAAATACCAATGGGCACAATTGCTACATTGTGTGGTAAGAGTATATGTAGTTTTGAAAAAAAGACTGAACTGTCTTCCAAACTGGCTGTACTATTTTTCATTTCTACCATCAGTGGCTGAGAACTCCTGACTCTTTACCAGTATTTGCTGTTGTCTGTATTCTGGATTTTGGTTATTTTAATAGGTTGTCAGTGGTAGCTAATTGTTTTAAATTGCATTTTTCTGATGCTACGTGATGTGAAGCATCTTTTCATAAGCTTATCTGCCATTTATACATTTCTTTGATGGATACAGTTTCTCTTTTTATTAAATAAGTTTGGGTTTTTTTGCATTTTTCTCTCCAGCAAATAATAGTTGCTTCACTCTACATGGTGGGCTCTGAAGACTTCTCAACCATCTAGAGAGCCTACATATTGCACTGAACCAAATATGGCAAATAAAAGCCAGATCTTTTCTTCCACACTTGCCTTCCCTAATGTCCAGGGTTCGATAATTGAAGCAGGTGAAATGTTTGTCCTTTAATATAACAGAGTGTTGTCTGGGCCTCCCTTATTTATGTCTGGAATAATAATTTGTCATAGCATCTAAAACTTCTGCATAAATTGGCAAGTAGGAAGAGTATGTACCAATGAGCTGGAGAAGGAGCAAACTACAAGGAATTGCAAAGCTCTGGGTCTGATTGCTCATTAGTAGGTCATAAAGACCTGCAGGAGGTACACAAAAATTCATCTGCCTTCAGAGAATGAGGCAAAAAATAGACAGCCAGGACACTCTGAAGCAATTCAGGGATCATGGCACTAGTAGGACACATGTGGTTCCATATGCATTAATTTGCTCAGAAACCCAGAGCTTTGCTAAAATCCCATTATCCACCTGCACAAATCATTCTCATCCCTATCTTTCTGAACTACAAATAGTTCCATTTACAGCCCTTGAATGCATTTTAAATGTCTCATTTTCACTTCTTTGCATATGTGATTTCTTTGAACAAAAATGTACCTATGCTTGTGTGCGAGCACACACACACACACACACACACACACACACACAATTCCTCTCTGGTTTCTAAATCTTCCAATCTTTTAAGATAAATTTATCCTTCTCTCTTTGGTACAATGGTGTGCTGGACTTGTCTGGACTTCTTCCAACTCCCCCCAAAGAAAGTCCTGATTTGTAGCATCTGTTAATTTCCACAGTTTGAATACACCCACCATGACCAGTTTCAAGTCATCAACACAAGTGAACATCAACACGAGTGCACTGTTACATAGAATTTCTACCCAATAGACACAATAGTTTTCTATTACATGCCACTCTTATGGATAATAAAGTGTAATAAAACAATTAGGAAGTAATATGGATTGAGCATTATCTTTATTACCTTTCTTTTCAATATAATAACCAGAGAACTTAATTATAAACTTGTATAATTTAAGTTAACTTTGTGTGTGTGTATATGTGTGTGTATATGTGTGTGTGTGTGTGTGTGTGTGTGTGTGTGTGTGTTACTAGGGTCTAAACCCAGGGCCACTCTGTCACTGAACTATATCCCCATCATTTCTTATTTTTTAGTCTATTTTTTTTTTGAGACAGGTTTTCACCTAGTGGCCCATGCTGGCCTGGAACTAGTGATTCTCCTGCTTCAGCCTCTTGAGGTGCTAGGATAACAGGCATGTGCCACAGCTCCTGGTTTATGGTTTCATTTTTTATAATGTTCATCTTTGAAAGCAAACTAGATCTCAGAATTATTGGAAATTTAAGAATTGGTCTTTGTAGTCTATAGAAATAAAAGACAGCACTTCACTGCTCCTGTGCCAATGGCGCTTACCTTGGAGAAAATGATACCAAAAATAAATGTAAACAGAACAATAAACAGCTAAATTTATATATATGTATATATATATACGTATATGTATATATATATATGTATATGTATATATATATATATACGTATATATATATAAATTTCTAATGGTAATAAATATTATGAAGTAAAACAAAACACGATCAAGGGCTGATTGAGCTTTGGGAAAATAGAAAAATATTATCGATAGTGTAAACAAGAAAGTCACCTCTGAGCAGTGGCTCTCCTTCTTGTAAATGAGGTGAGGTAGCAAAAGATAAAAAAAAAATCTTAGGGATGGTGCTAGAAAAAAGAAAAAAAAATAATATCTTTTTTAAATGAAAATTTTAAAAATCTTCAGGCATTCCGGAGGGAACAAGAGCCTATGCAAAGGTCCTGAGGCAGTGGTGAGCTTTATATACTTGGGGGACAATAAGAAAATCTCCAGTTACCAACCAATAATCCATTCAAATTCTTAAGGCGTCTAGTGGATTAATCCACTGATTATGTCACAGCTCTTCTAATAAATTCACCTCTGAACTTTCCTGGATTTGCTATCACATGAGCTTTGGGGGAGACACCTCCTATCCAAACAATAACAGTCACTATGGCTGGAATAAAGCACTGGGTGAAGAATGCTAGAAGAGCTGACTGAAGAGATCAAGGTCTAGGTCATGTAGAACCTTGAAAGCCACAGTAAGATTTGCTCTCTCAATTCAAAGAGGAAGGTTTTGTTTAGGGAACAGCATGATTTGACAAAAGTTATAAAATATTACTTACTCCCAGCTGCTATGTGAAGAATAGATTGTACAAATACTGCATGGTAAGGGGAATGGGTTAGAGGTAGAGGAGAGTGAGAAAAGACAGGATTATTTCAATATCTAGTAGAAAAGGGAACATGTAAAGCAGGTGGTTAAAATGTAGTGCATTTTCCTCCAGAATAGCTTCAACTTAAGAGACCAAGGCAGCCATAACTGGTATGCAAACAAATGAGCAGAGCTGTGTTCTAATAACTTCATTTATAACAATAGGCTGCAGGACAGATTTGACTCATGAGCCATACAGGCTAACCCCTGCTCTCAAGCACAGCCGCCCATTAGAAATACAATAGGGGTCACAGGTGTAAATTTAACTTTTTTTCTTAAAGCCCCATACTAGATAAGGAAAGAGAAACTGATGAAATTAATTTTTATTTTATTTAAACCAACATTTCCAAAAGATTATTTCAACAGTATTGGGATGGTGGGTCTTGAATATTTCAACTTGCGTTTGAAAGAGAAATAGGTATTCAGTGATTTTATAAATGATACACATTTTCCTTCATGTTTTATGCAGGGGATTGCATTTGAGCAGTTAATCCTCATTAAGAAAGCTTTATTGATTTCATTCAATATATTCCTACCTCCAGATTATCTGAGAAACTTCAGAGACATGATCTCCTGCACAATTTGTTCCAAAATATCAGCCTGTAGCAATGAAACTCTGTTGGAAAGAGCACAAAGTCATTAAGCACTTTTAGCCCCCACAGTGAAGTGAGCAATAACGGGCAGTTAGATGTCCCTCTCTCTGATCTTGGCATAATGTTCCTCTTTCTCAGGGTCTCATTGGAACATGGCTCACACATAGATTCCTGAATTCTGCTTTTATGGTGCATGAGAGTAAATTCTTAACTTAAAACAGCTTCTTCATTCCTTCTTTATAAAAATGCAGCCTGGGCACCCATCTTTCTATTGAATTGCTGTCAGGGAAGGCTTTGCCCAAGGTCAACATAACAAGCCTCTCTGCCAGGTACTGTGGCCGACTTTAATACATGCAGAGGATTTATGTCAGATTCCCACCACTGAAGATTGAGCTGATAATCGTAGGTATTTGGCAGAGGCATTAGCATTTCTGTCTGTGCAGATTTCAACGCCCTATTAACTATTCTGAGGAATATTTTACCCAGTGGGGAAAAGTACCAAGTTGAGTTAGGGATTCCTCACTGCCCACCACAGGCAATATCATAGCAATCTCTATGGCTGTCTACATGGGGAAATTAACCAGGACAGCAGATTGCTTTGACTCCTAATGAATATGAATGCACAAACATGAGCATTTCAAAAAGCAACATTAGGAGCACAGAGAGAGAAAAAAAATTCTTTGATGTGTGATCCCTCTGTGAAGGACCCCATGAGTGATTTTTCTTGGAACCGAGGGAATGATTTTTCAGCACTCCCAAAGAACATAAACTCTGGCCCATCATTCAGGATGCATCCCAACAGTATCTGCAATCCAGGCCTCCTTTACAAAGGTGGGTCTCTCTTTAAGTGCAGAATGCTACAAAAAGAAAACCACCATGTTGACAAATAATAATTCAGAAGAGGGTAGGGGAGCAAAATGAAAAGCAGAGCAAAAGTGTCAATTTCTCAAGAAAAATAGCCAATTTAACTATTTTTAACAGAAGTATAGAGTTTTTTAAATGCCTGAGATGAAAATTGATCATGCTTGCTTTGCTGACTCTGAACGTGCTTTATGAGCATCAAATGATGAGGCTAATGTTTCATTCCAAGAGCTGAATTCTACAAGGGAAATAAAGGCAGTGACAGAAGCAGCAATTTAATAGCCAAATTTATATGACTCTTTAAAAAAATGTGATTCATTTTTTCTTCCATAATGTCAAATAATCATGCATTACATCAAGAAAGAACTCACATACTCTGAATTGGCTGCTTTTGAAAGGTAAATTAGTCCTGGTGGGTCACCAGGCTGACCCCAATGTAATACTGTGTGTTCTCCAATGACTTTTCACCCCATAAAATCCTTATCTCCAAGAAGATGAAAACAAGAAACATCTTCTGGTTTTTACATATTCTAAATATTCTAGCACACTGCTATGCATGATACCCAGACTTCCCAAATAAGTTGATCTCATTACTATTACTATTATAGAAATTCCCCATGGGGATTGTAAGAACTGCAGATGTGATTCTTAATGGTTGAGCACTTATTGAGGACTTTTTTTTTTCCTTCGAACACTCACCATGACTCAAAATTTCTATTTATCACCCTGGTTCTGACCATGAACATTCTCAGTTCCTGTTGTTAGCAGAGATTCTACAGGATTTAAGGAGCTTTGCCAGTTTGCCAGTGGAAATTGCCACTCTGCCATGAAGTGAACATCAGGAGCATACCTAGCTCCCTCTTTTGCAAAAAGAGAAGAGGAAACCATAAAAGTAGATATTTGTTACATGTCTCCCCAAACGTAGAAACATAGAAACATTTATTCTTCCTTTAATCTAAAACAGCTCCACACCAGAAGTGTTTTTTTTTTTATTTTCATTTCAGATTCTTTGGGGAATAACTTCCTCCTACTTCAGCAAATGCATACTGAACCCTTATTACATACAAGCAGCACGCTCCACATGGCTGTGTATTCAGAAGTGTGCGTGGCACAGACTCACTACATAGAGTTAGACAGACAGCAGGAAGAATAAACAAGAATGCTTATTATTCCTGAACAAGATCACATGACAAAACATTTTTATGAGCAAAGGGAGATTGACTCAAAAGTGTATAGGATGATGTTTGACAATGGGAAAAAATTGTCAGAATGGCTCCCTAGGGTGTGGATATGGTGAGTAAGGGCAGGATGGTCCTTTGTGTTTTCAATCTTAGTGTTTGGTTTACATGGTTGTATCCATTTGTCAAATTCATCCCATGATATACATAAATGTCTTTGTTGCATTGCATGAAAATCCTACCTGAAAACAAAATGATAAATATTGAACTCTGCCTAATGATATACAACTGCAATATTTATGGAGAAACATACTAATGTCTGGAATTCACTTGGCAATGCATAAAAAAACAGATTAATGAGTGTATAGAAGACGGATGATTAGATTAGTGATAAAGCAGAGGCAGTAAAGTGGTAGCAGTAGGAACTAGGTGGGATGCATGGGGATTCCCTGTAAAATTCAATTTTTCTCTGTTAGAAAGTTTTAATAGTATGTGTTGGTAGGAGAGAAAAGGTTTCCCATATGAAGAGAATTTTTACTTGTTCTTTGAAAACATAAGGATTTTGAATATTAGAAGTAGAAATAGAGAGCATTCATGAATAAAGAAATAATAAACACAGAGACCTAAGAACATGAGAGAGTACTAGAAGTATTTCTACATGGTAGTTCATTAAAGGGAGAGGGTGGCAATGAGAAAGGTACTGGTGTCACACATTGATGGGGCTCAAGGACAATCTGAGAAATCTTATATCTCTGTATATGCTGGACAGTCACTCTGTTGGGTTTTCTGATCATAGTGTCAGTGGTATCAATAGTTCCTTTAAAGGAGAATTTGGTAGCTGGAGACGACTAGGGAAACGAAGAATAAGAGGTGAGTAGTGGGAATCTGCATCAGGAAGGCAAGAGAGGAGCCAGAGAGGATGGTGATCCCTGGAGTTACAGCAGGCTAGGGGTGGGAGATAGACTGCCCATCAGGGTTGAGAGTGAAGGAGGATTCCAACAGGAGCCTAATTTTCAGCCTTATGACAAGAGGGGATTTGCTGATGATTTGCTTCACATGAAAAAGGAAATTAAAAACAGCTAAATTAACAGAGTAGAATGTGATGAGCTTCAAAGGAACAATTTACAAAATATTCACCAAGGGGCAGTAACAATATGAAAAGATGTTCAATCTTACCAGCTGTCAAGTAAATACAAGAAGGTATAAGAAGAAAACATTTCACCCACACACCAACAAAAATGAACAAGAATGCTGAGGAAGGTGAGACACAAGTCTGTTACGCTGGTCATGGGAGAATAAATTGGTGTTGACATTCATGAGAAATTTGATACTCTCTAGCAAAACCCAAAGCTATTCATAATCTTTGATATAAAAATTCCATCTGGGAGAAAAGCATTCTAACCAATTACTTGAACATATACCTAAAGATGAACATAGAAGAAGGTTCATTTGCAACATTGTTATAGTGGTAAATTGGGGGAAATTGTATCAATAGAAGGGATATATTATGACTTACCATCTGTACTTGTTTTCTGTTGCTTCCATACAAATTACCTACAACTTAGAGATTTAAAACAACACAAATTTATGGTCTTATATTTCTGTAGATGAATGGTCTCATAAAGCCAAAACTGGATGTCAGCAAATTGGGTTCCTTTTTGGAGTTTCTAGGGGAGAATGAGTTTCCTGCACTTTCCAGTTGTTAGTAGATGCCTTTAGGTTGTAGGACTGAGGTCCTCTTTTCCTGTGGCTATAAAGTCCACTTTCCTTGACTTAGAGTTCCTTCCTACATCTTAAAAGTCAGCAATGGGCTGGCTCATTGTGTCCCCTGAACACTCTGTTTTCTGTATTCTTCTACTTTCAAAGACTCATGTGGTTAGATTGGGCCTACCTGGATAACTGAGGATAACATCCCCATCTTAAAGTCCCAAGGTTGTTGATCACTTCTGAAAAATCCTCTTTGCCGTGTAATGAAACATATTTTTGGTTTCTGGGAAATAGAATGTGGTCATCTTTGGGAGTCATTGTTCTGTTTACCACATCATCTGCACTTTGAAAAATTCTGTCATTACTAAAAAGAAAGGTATAAATTCTGATGCTGAAACATCTGTAACATATAAAGTGAAAACGAGAAAATAATTTAAATATAGTTCTGATATTGCTTTATGTTATTATGTAATGACCTTGTTAACTTAATAATACAAAATTACTATAAATTTAAAACAAAATATATAAAAAGGTGAATATATATATATATATATATATATATATATATATATATATATATCAAATGAACACCAAAATGTGGACAGGGAATACATCAGATAAAGGGACTGAGTTTATCAAGAGACTTATGGAGTTACTCATAGTTTATTTCATATGTTTGTAAATTTTACTAGAAAAAATTAATTGCACAATGATTATACTTTCCAAAAATAAAAATAATTTTTTATTATGGAACAATAGGTGAAGCAAAACTGCTCCTGTGAAAGTTGGAGTAGGAAACTTAAAGTATGTTTACTGCAGTTCCTCAAGCCCTGATGCTCTTCTAAGTGTGATGACCACATACTTTATCATTTCCCTGGGACCCTGCTAGGAATGAAAAAGGATGTCATCAATAATCTTGCCAAAGCAATAAGTGTAGACTGAGACTTTCTTGGTCACATACTCCTAAGGCATTGATTGCTCATCTCTCCCACTAGAATGTCAGATCCAGGTTGGTGGGGATATGATCTGGGATGCTCACTGCCTGAGAACATCTGCTAGGAAAATAGGACTGAGCTGGTCTACTTGCCCATTTTTAGATTAAAATACAATCTTTATCTTATTCATTTGGGGGGATTATTTTCCCAGCTTATATCTATAAAAACATTCTTTTATGTTTATATTTAACTTTTTCATATGTTATTGTTTTAATTTATTTGAGATATCTATGAAATCACTCTGGAGTTTACTATGTAAATTTGAAATCAGGCTTTTTTTTTTTGTCATTGCTAACAGAAGAGCCCAGTGGTCCTAATACTTTTTTTTTTGTATTTTCCTTTCTGCTTTGAAATACTACCTTTATCATATACCAAATTCCCATATGTTCATAAATCTGTTTTCACTTTTGTAGCTCAAATACCTTACCTCCCTAATAACTAGAGCCTTACAGAGTATATTGGTATCTTTTAAGGAGAAATCTTCTTTATTATTCTTTTGCTTTTATTTAATTTGTCTAGGTCATTATTATACATTTATCTTTTCTGCATATGAGGAGGGTTATATATAAAATTTGATTTGAAGAATGTGAAAAAGTAAATAAATTGATCTGTTCTCATTTTACCAATGTAGGGGACTGGGAGAATCTCCCATCTGATCTATAGACTACAAAGCAGCAAAAGAATTATTTTGAGCTCAGTTTTGAATTTTTTGTTAGGCAACAAAAGCTAGCTAACATAACATTGTGGGACCTTAAACTTGTCATCTACAGAGAATTAAATGAAATAACTTCTAAGACTTCTCTTGTTTTATGTGTTTCTCCCTCTAGCTTCATCATCTTATGGTTTTTAGCTGAAACAAAACTTCAAAGTGTATATATTGATTTGTTAGACACAAAAGAGCTTATGGGCACTAGCTATACCATATGAGTACACAAACACCCAGGCACTTGGAAACAGCCATGTGGCACACAGTGGGTGCAGGGAGGGATACAGAGCACATGCTAAGTAATGCAAGAGCCAGAACATTTGGTTACCTGCCAATCAGAATTAGTTATTACTATGGCCTCACACCCTAACCTTCTTCTTGATGCAGGGCTTAGATTTTATTTGTGAACCATATTTTGATTGCTTATATTGATAATATACTCAAACCTCTCCTTTCAAGATATGAGCAAGACTATTTTAAGCCTTAACAATTGCCTGGGATTTATAGGGTCAAATGGATTAAGCCTGTTGAAAAATATTTTGGCCTTTGCTATAAACAAAATAAAGATAACCTAGTGTTTGCTTAATGGGGAAAAAAACCCCTTCACCCCAAATATCTCTAAGGGCCAAAATTATGAATCTAATATTATGAGAGTTCCATTGACCCAGCTGAATATATATGTAAGTGCTAAACCTATCTTTTCCTTTCTTTCTTTCTTTCTTTTTTTTTTTTAACCTCTTGGATGAGTCATTTAAAGGAAACAAAGTTTGGTCAATTACTTCAAATTTTGGTCAATTACTAATTGTGTGAGTTGGAACACATTACTTAACCTCTCTGAATATTAGAGAGGGATAAGTAATGTAGAAATCATATGGCCAGTATTATAGAGCTATAATAATAATCAAATGTACATGGAAACAGCGTGAGACATTCTCATTTGTTCAGATAATACTCATTTTCCCTACACTGTATATTGATTCATTTCCTACTCATCATTCAAAGTCTCTAGCTCAGATGAGTCCCTTTTGAAAAATCTATTCACAATGTCAGCACATGTTAAGTTCTTTTTTTTAATCTCTCTTATTTATGCAATCAAATTTACTGAGGCTAAGCCAGACCCTGTGATACCGCTACTAGCAGAACTGTCTCTGCCACATGGAGAGAGGTAAAATAAATGGTCTAGCATGTGATAATTGAACTCATTATGATGCAGGTGACCCAGTGTTGTTTTGGGGACATTATTAGAGTATGAAACAGGAATACATCAGGAAGAATTTTCCAAAATATGCCATTGAAATTGGGATAGAAGTAGAATCACGTTTTACCCCTGAGCTGGAATGTGAGTAGGGCTTATTTCAACTTATTTGTACTCCTGACTTAATTTTTCCCTGTGTTTATTGGTGCTTTAAATCTATATTGTCCTATGAAATTTTCTAATATGTTCCTTTGGTTTGTGTACACAATTAGACTTTATGCTCAGTTGGAGGAGGGCCCATGTGTTGTTTTCTCTCTCTCTCTCTCTCTCTCTCTATCTATCTATCTATCTATCTATCTATCTATCTGCCTGTCTTTAACTTCTCTTTAAAGCTTAACACGGTGCTGATCAGATCTTGGTGATAATACACAGCTGATTGAGAACAAAAGCACTTAAGTTACTTACACTGATTGCTCTTGAATTGTGAGACATCTCACTATAGCCTTGTGAACTAATTACCACTTTTATGATTTTTTGATGTGTCAGAAAAATACAGAAAAGGACACATATAAATGTATAACTCAGTGAAATTGCCTTAAGTGAATATACCCATGTAATCAGCATCCACTTTAAGAACAACACTGCGATGCTCCAGAAGCTGCTGTATTCACTTCTAACTACTAACTCCCCAGAGGTAACCATTACCCTAACATCTACAAACACTTCCTTCTTGTGTTTTGAAGTTTATATTACACTCAATAGTATCTGACTTTTACTCAACATTTTGTTGGGGGAAATCCACGTTGTTACATGTAACTGCAGTTTAGTCATTCTTGTTGGCATTTAGCATCCCATTGTGAAAATATATGCTATAAATTTATTCTTCGTAGTCATTCTTATATGCATCTTTTTGTAAAGCTGTGAATTCATTGATGTTGAGTGTATGCCTAGGAGGGGAGTTTCTAGATCATAAGAAATAGATATTTGTCCTGTCTTTCATAGATAACTGCCAAAGATTTCCAAACAAATTGGGCTAACTTTTGCTCTCATCAGCAGTGTGCCTAACAGGTTTTAGAAATAAAGGTCATTTTGAAAGTCAAAATATTTCTTGACACCAACCAGATTACAGAGTGTAGGGGTTGTGCTCTTGGTACTGAAGAATTCCAGGGCTTGCATTGATTTGTGAACTTCTCACTATCAACTTCACAGGTCTCTCAGGCCCACCAAGTTTCCGGTGATCTTTGGTGGAAAAATGCAGCAGAGTTTCATAATGGTGTGTGTTTTCTAAGACGGAGTGGGTTTTAAAACGAACCACTGTTCTGTAAATAGAGGCTCTTTCTCCATCACCTCACCCATGTATTCTGTTAACAGGAAAAAATACATTTTTCAGAAGAGAAAAGATAAAAACTTAAGAAGCTAGGAAATCAGAATGAAATACATGTGTGAGGCTTCCCACAGATGTTCTGTATCTTTTTCTAGCCTTTCTTCCATGCCAGATGCTCCTTCCCATTGTCTGTAACCTAGGGCCAAGGGCAATTTCTCTCCTAACTAGGACCTCTTCTTCTTTAGCTGGCTTAGAATAACATATTTCTTGCACAGAACAATATTTACTGTCATTATCAGCAAGTTCTTATTGCTAGTGCTCATATCCACTGAATTAAAAACATCCACATTTATTATACAGGATGATGATATTGTGTTGAAAATTCAACAGATTGTGAATATGAATTTTGTGGCCCTTGAAGGTTATAAATATTTGCTTGGGATGTGTTGTTTCAAATGTCTCAAACACAGTGGGAACTCAGGAAGAGTTCAGGTCTTCCTCTTCACATCGGGGCATCAGTTTTATAACACAGTGGGGCTTCAACATGATGGTCTGTATCCCTCTACTACATTGCCTGCCCCGTAAGGACAATGACCCCATGACGTTGTCAGCACATAGCAGAATGCTAGGCTAGGCTCGAATGGAGTCTCCTTAGGGTAGGTGTCAAACCTTCAATAATGGTGCAATGTTGAGGAGCAAGAGAGAACATAAAATGGTTCAGATAACTGACAGCTAAATAGAAACCCAACTGAAGAGTGCTTCAATGCTCTCCATTCATCCAAGAATGTTAGGTAGCATTTAGCCTCAGTTCTAACATGGACCCAGGGCATGTATCTACATATGTTTTGAAACAGAAGAGAGAAATGCAACAAGCACTACATCTATGACAAAAGCTGCTACTTAAAGTCACACTGTGTCAGGCATGCCTTTCTGAGCAATAGATATGCTAATTAGATAGGCTTATATTGTACAAGTCCTTGAAGGAACAGACTCCCTCCCTCCTTCAATTAAATTCCTCTACTACCCAATAGATCCTGTTTACTCATGTTCCAGAATGATCTTGAACCAAAATCTCAAGGGTCACTTGACACAGTTAGAAGAGATAACATAATCGTGTGTGATTTAATCAAGTTCATTTTAAGTTTATTGCTAAGGGACATGAGGACTGGCTATGCTTCCCAGGTAAATTCTAAAGACCTCTTGGTTTGAGCTTCTGGAAAAGAAAAGTAAAATGAAAAGGCTAACTGGGATGTTATCTCTGGAAAAATCAAAATTAAAATGTGCCTTAATTTGGATTCCCCTGTTTCAATATCCTATTTGAGATCATCCTTTTTCATTGCTATGTTCCATCAGTGAATAGCATCAATACCTTTTTTCCATATTTTATTGATGTATTATAATTGCACACAATGGTGGGATTCATTTCTACATATTCCTACACGCACACTACCTATAGAATAACATCAATATTTGCTTAAATGAGGCCCAGAAGCATTTTCCCTTTCCAATATTTAATGTTATTTTTCTTCCTTCCAGATGATTGTAGATTGTGAAGATGAAATTGTAAAATCTACAGAGCTTCAGAATAAAGATAGCTGTAACAACAATGCCCTGAGAGGGAACACTGGGACTTCAAACCTCCATGCCTTCTAATTAGCTTGCCATGAGTCATTGACTACCCATGGCTTCTTGTCCTAACCTTGTTTTGCAATACGATTTGTCCACACTTATTTATTAAGGGTATTGCATTTTTTACAGCTTGTTCATTGACAGTCTACTGCTGCAAGTGACAGAAAAAACAATATAATTTGTTGTCCTTCCTAAATATCTAAGGGGAGAAAAAGAAGATAATATGCAAAGCTTCCTGAAATTCACAAATGAGGCGGGATAAAATCTCTGCAGAATTTATAAAGTCTGCAGGAAGCTTTTGATCGTGATGTATTGCAGTTCCCACCCCCACTCTCCCATCTATAGCGATGCCTTCAATATTTTACTGAGTCTGGCTAACACACAGCTCACAATTTTAAAGTGACAAATCTAAGAGCATAAATTTTAGGTGCTTTTTGCAAAACAGCAAGGCTGAGGACAGACTATACGTTCAGAGTATTATAGCTTGTCCTAATTCATGCCAATTTCATACATTCTCCCCCCCTTTTGGAGGTTTTTGGGGGCATATTTCAAACAAACATCAGTGCTTTGTGTTTATGCCATGTAATAAAGAATATCTGGGCCCGTCTGTAGAAGAATATCTGTTTTCCAAATCATCTCTGTTATGGAGAGAAATAAATTCTATTTTGAGCACAAATATAAGAGTAGCCTTCCAAATAAACATTTAGAATCTGTTCATTTGGGTTTTGCTAAGGGACTTCCATCTATTTAGTGCTTAAATGGGCTTGTACCCACAAGTGTAGATCCTATGTGATGAGGGATGCAAAAAAGGTTGGCTGCCTCCAAATGCTTCCCTATCTCTCCAACACCTTTTTGCTCCCCCAACACCATTGGAGTGCATGATATTAGCTATTAGGAAAGATTGAAAAAGGAAGATCATCTTCAGAGTTTATTTTCTGTTATAATGTCAATGTCTCTGGAA
This sequence comes from Urocitellus parryii, assembly GCF_045843805.1. Lineage (NCBI taxonomy): Eukaryota > Metazoa > Chordata > Mammalia > Rodentia > Sciuridae > Urocitellus > Urocitellus parryii. The sequence continues at coordinate 162,394,744 of NC_135536.1, read as the reverse complement.
ATGGTAGGGCATTTCATGTGAGTGGCTTAAATTAAAGGAAAACTAGATGTTTTTTAAAGAAGATAGGAAGGGACAGAATATAAGAGCACAGTCTGGAATGACAGACTCAGTGGTTGGACTGATCTGAGTAATGGGAGTAAGATAAATACAAAAACCGAGATGACAATCAGGAGGTCATCTCGCCACCATTCTCCCCTCCCATGTCCATGCAAGATATTCTGATCAACCACAACACTGCTCTCTTTTAAGTTTGGTTATGTCTTTGTCAATACTTTCAGCTGCCACTACTGACTAAACTAGTCATTGAAATTATGAGCTAGAGTTATGCCATTGAAATTATGCAGGACTTCTAGTCTACTAAGAAATCATCAAAGGGGCAAGAGAGATATTTAAAACCCAAAGTGGACTTGAAGATAAAAGGGACAGGAAAATGAAATTTGGAACTGGGCTTAAAAATGCATATTTGCTTCTTATTTATTGGTTAGTGGTAATAGAAAAGCTAGCAATTACAGAGTCCCTACTATGTGCCTGGTATTCTGCTGGGTGCTTTACTTAGTACATATAGAACACGGTTATCAAATTTGTAGGCTCTTGAGTCAGACTATCAGAGTTTGAATTTTAGCAGAAGAGGGTGCTTGAGATTTCAAGCCTCAGTGCTCATCAGTAAAATGGGGATAATAATGATCACAGCTTCATTGGTTTGTTGAGAGGACAAATGAGATAATGTATTGAATGATCTGGGCATATTGCCTGGCTATCAATCAATGCTAGCTTATTCCTGACATGTAATCAGCACTCTAAAAAGATTACTTTGCAGCAGCACTCTTTTTTTTATTATACTCAGTGTTTTATATATTTTTTTCTCCTCTTCTCTCTCATGGTTACTTTGAGAGAGAAGTAATCAAGATCATTATAGATATATATATATATATATATATATATATATATATATAGATATAGATAGATATATCATTATATATTTTTCTCCTTTTCTCTCTTAATGGTTACTTTGAGATAAGTAACCATCAGTCACACCAAAGATGGTCAAGGATTTTGAAACCTAAGTCCTAGCAATATATTATTGGCCAGTGTTCCAGTTTTTCCTTTCCCAGAGACAATAAGTCTGGGGCTGGTAAGAAGGCAAAGATGCCATTGAGGAGACATTTAACTAGAAAAAAAATTTGGAGGAATTATGTGCACTCTAAGTGGATAAAAGAAAAGGAATTTTCTACAGGAAAGCCCGGGACAAGAAGTAAGGGAGATAATGAGTACTGACTTCCATTGATTTACCTACATGCCGCTGAAGAAAGGGAGGGAGACTGGAAATTTTTTTGTTGAAGATGGTAGCATGAAGGGAGAACTGTACCTCCCTCTTTCCCCTCAGCTCTTTTCTGTGCTTGAACAAAATGGAACAGGTAGGAGCTGTCACTATAAATGTGACAGTGGTGAGCTAAATGGATATGGCTATTATAAACTACAATCTGTAAGAGTTAGGTTCAAAGGAAATATAAACTGCCTATGCAATTCAAAATTTGTCACATGGCCACAATTTATGATGTAAAAAGAAACATTTGGAACTTGGGTGTAGCTCAGTGGTAGAGACCTTGCCTATTATAAGCAAAGTCCTCAGTTTAATCCCCAGTGTGGGGGGGGGGGAACGAAAGAAAATAAGGAGGAAAAGGAGGAGGAGAAACAGGTGAAATTAAATTTAACAATGCTTTATTTAATTAAAAATATCCAATAACATTTTATTTATATCCAAAATATTATCATTTTTACATGTAATTAAAATGAAATCAACTGTATCAAGTCCTCAGACTCAAATAGTCAATTTGTACAAGCTGTATTTTGTGTGTTCAATAATTAGATGTGGCCACTGGTCTAATTATTGAACTGGTCCATATTCTTCAAAACCAAATAGAAAGATTAAAAGCATCATTGCCATTTTATAGATAAGAAAATAGTAGAACACAGAAAAGTAACAGCTTGATCAGGAATTCATATTTTTTATTAGTTTTAATTAGTTACACATGACAGTACAATGACCTTGACATACATTTGAATCAGATGGGATATAATATCTCAGTTTTCTGAGTATACAGGTTGCAGAATCACATTGGTCATGCATTCACATATATACACACAGTAATGATATGTCTGTTTCATATTTAAAGTCAATTCTGTCTCACTGTAGCCTCTGTATGATTTTGTCAGCCTATGGTGATTCTTAGGGCTGATACATGAGCAAGCTGAATAAGATCTACCATTCTCAGAAAGCCAATAATAGGAAGCCATTAATGTTAACAAAGTGAAATGCCACAGATATTCTACCATTATCACCAGGACATCTTTCCTCTTTTAAAAATCGTTTATTAAACATCAGTAATATTGCTGATTTTTATTTTGAGGGCAAGATGACAGTGGTTTTCTTCTTCAAGGCAGGTAGGAAACATACTAAATTGTAGGTAGGATCTTTACTAAGGTAAAGCTCCAGAGGAACAGGACCTGGAAATAGCCCATTGTTATCCCAAATGAAACCTAAATTTCTCTCAGGCATTCCTTCAGTGGTATAGAATTTTCAAATTACTTTTTAAATGGCTGGAGATTTAGAGGAAGAGTGTGTTAGCTATCCATCACTATAACATAATACCTAAGACATTTAACTATTATGCATGTGCTTTTGATGCCAGAGATTGAACCCAGGATCTTGCACTTGCTTAGCATACTCTCTCCCACTGAGCTACATCCCCAATCCCATGGAAAGATTCAACTCATAACCTTTGAGGTTCAAGCCCAAATTTGAAGAATCCATTGATTTGGGTCTCTGGTAGGGAGTACATGGTGGAGTAAATTGGTCATTTCATGAACCTGGAAAAGGAGGGGAAGAAGAAGAGACCAAGATCCCACAATCTCCTTTGAGATCACATCTACAAACACCTAAGGAATCCCCACTAGGCCAATCTTCCACCACCTCCCCATAGCATCAAGTTGAGGACTAAGCTTTTAACACGTGGACTTTTGGTGCACAAACCATAGACAAATGAAAATAGGAAAGTGTGGAGAAGACCCCGAGGTGGCATTTAAATCCTGTAAACTTATTTCAGCTCTTTTGTCCATTCCTCTTGCACTTTGAGCCAGCAGGTGGGAGACTCAAATTTTTTTTATTTAAAACTTCACTCAATCTGTGTCCAAGCATATATGTAATGCAGGATCAAGAGCAATTCTTTAAAAATTAGAGAGAAGTCCTTGAATTTAGAGACAATAAGAGAATGCTTCAAGATCACATAACCTACAAGCAAGAGAGAAAGATTAGAAATCTTTTGATTTCCAAAAGAAAATTGTCAATCCACAGAATGAGAGAAGCTATTTGCAGTGCATATTTCTGATGAAGAACTCATGTCCAGAGTACATAACAACTACTAATCAGTCATAAGTAAACACTTAACCTGATAAAAAGGAAAATGAGCCAAATACTTGAAGAAGACAATTCATAAAAGAGGATATACAAAGAGCCAAGTAAACAGTTTGATGGGCTATGTGCATACATTTTCACAGAAGCTTTCTTGATAATTTCTGAAGCCTATAAACAACTGAAATGCCCATCAGTGACAGAACTGATTAAAAAAAAATAATTGCGGTATATTTACAGAATGGAAGTGAGACACAATGAGAATAAATGGACCATTGTCATTTGCAAAACAGGTGAATCTCAGATGTAATATTGGGAAAGAGAAGTCAGAAATGTTAAGCATATTGTGTTATTCTATCTATATAAAGTTCAAAAACTTCAAACATCTATAATATTTGAAGTTAGGATTGTGCTTAGATGCATGAATAGTACATAGTGACTATCTGGTAGTAACCAGAAGTGGGTATGTGAGGAGGGTGAGTCTAGAGGGCTGAACATGTGCTGTTTCTTGGACTAGATGTGAGTTTCATTATTGTACTTTATTCCTGAAAATGTACCAAGCTAAGCACTCATACCAAGTGTACTTTTCTGTTTATGTGTTATACTGCAATGAAAAACTTTACAAAAAAGAAAATTACTAGAATTCTCTCCAAACTAGATTCTTATCTTGATTAGAAAACAGAGATTTTGAACATTTCTTGTTTTACCCCTTAAAGCATTTCTGTCCCTTCCACTTAACATTTCAAACAATCAAATAATTTTATTGGCCATCACTAAGTTTCAGGAAAACATCTCTTGATGATTAGAACTTAATTTCAAAACAATATCTTCTTGAACATTTCTTGTAGAGCAGGAATTATGTCACGGTGACCCAAGCCTCAAGTTCTAAAGAAGTAATATCAGGATGACACCAAACTTAGAACCTTTCTTCATTCCACTCTCAGAATCCTGAGTTCTACAGGACACCTACAAGAGTGATACTGACCAACAAATGTCACAAGCTCTTACACCAAACCAATATGGGTGAGAGAGTGGAAGGTTTTGCTGGGCCCACTGAGTCAATAAAAGAGTGTCCTCCGAGGTTATCAGGATGGGCTACTAGAAGACCCTCCAGAGTTTATCACCCAGAAGATGAAAGTACAAGAGCAGTTCTCCAGAATCAACAGAGTTCACCCTGGTCAGAAAGATACAGTGTGATTCCCTGCACCTACTTCTTTACCTGTGGCAGAGCCTATGACTCCACCTGCATGGAGGAGCTTTCTTACATACAAGTGTGGCTGGAACTGCTCTCCGTGCAGTCCCACCATCAGCAGGACAATCATGAGAGAACTGATGACGGACTCACTGGGCCAGCCATCACAGATGGTGGTAGTGCACAACACCAAGCCCCAGCCATGAAGACCCTGACCCTTCAGCAAGCCGAGAATCTGGGCATACAGTGGGAAATTAAAAATGGGTAGTTGGCCCACTCATCACCAGGAGGCTACATCTGAGACCCAGCAGGACAACCTCAGGAAAAATGAGGGCTACACGTACTGGGGTGGTGGCTCTTAACAGCAAATTCAGACAGGCTATTTATTTTCCTGTGTCTGCCCCCATGAACAGACTAGTCTGCTCAACTGGCAAGTATAAGTCACATACTCTTTATGTCTTTCTATCATAGACATTAAAGAAAGGTCTAGGTGAAATTGAGAGGAAAAAGAGCATTTCTCCCCATCATTACAAATGGACTAGGACTACAAGATGTAGACATCAAATGAAATGACTTCTATTATCACATATAGTATACAGCTGCACTAAGAGCCTATTTCTTTTTTAAAATTAATTAATTGATTTTTTATTCTAATTTGTTATATATGACAGCAGAATGCATTACAATTCATATTGCACATATAGAGCACAATTTTTCATATCTCTGGCTATCTATAAACTATATTCACACCATTCGTAGCTTTACATTTTTAACAGCTTTATTGAGATATAATTGACATGTGTATACTGAATATATTAAAAATATGCAATTTGATATGTTTTGACAAATGTAGACAACTGAGAACCTGTCATCACAATATGATATATAACATATCTTTCACCAAAAAAGCTTCCTCATGGTCTTGTACAAATTCTTTAGGCCCCACTCCCAAATAAATACTTACCTGTTTTCTATCTTACAGATTTATCTATGGAGCTTTGTATAAATACATCAAAGATGCTGTATGATTTGAATTTATCTAGGCTGTTGCATTGAGCCATAGGGGGTTTTTGTTTGTTGGTTTTTTTTTTTTTGGTGATTGGATATTGATTGATATATAGGCTAATATCTCTCTCTCTCTCTCTCTCACACACACACACACACACACACACACACACACACACAGCCTTGAAGCCCATGGCAGAGACAATAACACTGAGAAAAGGCCCTGATGGTTGTGAGAATGGATCCTTGGAGAACCTAGAATCAAGATCTCATCTCAGCCATTGATGTAGAACAAGACATCAAAAAGTAGACAAAAAACTTCTTCCTCTTTCTGCCAACTTGGGCAGAGATTCTACCACCAATAGGATGTAAAATCTTCCAGCAAAATCAAGAGAATGAGGTTGCTGGTTGCTTTCCACCCAGGAGTAAGGCCTAGGTGGGATGGGGCCAGATAGGATGGGAGTCCATTAAGCGCCTTGGGAACCCCATTATACAGGGTACTCATGCCAATTTCCAGCTAAAACCCCATCTATTCCATTGATACTGAACAGAAACAACACTAACAACCTAGAATACCCAGGTTAATGCCAGCACAGAGTAAAGGGAAGCAACGTGAAATGCCCACCATGAGATGAAGCAGAAGAAATCCCTGAATTGAATGAAAAATCCCTGAAATGCCTTAGAAAAAGCTGCATGATTAAATTTACCCCTAACTGACTGGGATTAAGGGGTCTCTAATAGAAATTAAGTTCAGCTATATAAAAAATAAGCAAATATTGCATAGCTAAGTCCTTAGCTTGTGAAAGTCAAACCTATTACGTGATCTCATGGGTATGTCTCAGTGATTATAATCTGGGTGTTTATTCCTAATACTAAAGCCCATGAGATAGGAAAAAAAATTTTGAAATTAATACAAATTTTAAAACCATTACTTACTTAACACATGTATCATCTTTGCTTTGGTATAGCCTCTTCCCTGTGCCTGGCCCTCCTGCCTCTGCACAGCAGCCAGGCAGACCCTGTTAAACCTATATATCATGTCCATCCTCTGCTCAAAATCCTTAAATAAAATCCAGTGTCTTTTCAGAGTTCTGGCCCCATCTGCTCAGCCTATTTTCTCCCTGTGCTTTCCCTTCCTCCCTCTGCTCCAGCCACATCTGCCTCCTTGCTTTGCCTGGAACACACCTGGTTATAGGGCTTATACAATATTTGTACAGTTTGCTACCTTTATGTGTTGGGGGTGTATGTGCAATATATATATATGTCTCATGGGTTATATATATGAGACATACCCATGAGATCATGTAGTAGGCATGACATTTACATATGGCTCACTGTCTAACCTCTGACTCCCCAACTAGGACAAAAAGTCTGAGAGGATTTGTATTTGTTTTACTCACTGTTTTACCTCCAGCAGGTGGAATCATTCAGGATATATACTGCACCATTAGTAAAGACCTGGATGAAGAATATCATGGAAAACATCTTCCAGGAAAATGATGCCCACATTCAGCAGCTACTGCCTTCCATTCCTCTAGGCAAACTTCATAAGTAGGTAGATTATATCTAACTGGAGGCACTTTCTTGGTGAGTCCAAAGATCAGATTCAAAGGTGAATTGGTCAGGAGGCTCCGAGAGCTCTCAAGCATCTGTCCCTACCAAGGGATTTCATCTGCTTCCTTTGTTTGCATCCCCATTCAGGAGCCTCCCCACCAGGAGGGTAGAGTACTACCACACATCCCTCTGTGCCCCACCAACCAACCAGAGATAGTAACTTCCATAAAGGCAGACAGATACATGGTGCTTCCAACAAACAGGAGCCTGTGCTTGGTGCATTTTGTTGAATGAAACTCTGCAACACTTCCATGATAGACCAGCTCCCCTCCATTGGATATAATCTTTCTTTGACCATATTACTATTGTTAATCAAGTTTTGATCCGAATTTGGATTTCTGGAAATCATTACAATGCCTGTTTGTCTCTACTCCAATCCATGATAATTGGAATTCAATACTAGGAAAGCCTTATTAATTTTAAGCTTATGGGGAGAATTATCAAGATAGCTCCACTGAGCATATCCTGTAACTAACAAGACACTACTTACAAATATAGAGAGGTCTGTACAAGGGTAAAGGAAAATAATCATGCAAATCTAACCCTGTGCCAAAAAGTGCCCCAGCCCTTTATATGTAGTAATATATTTAATATAATAATCCTGTGAGGTGAGTGGTAATATCTACTGCATTTTAGAAACAAGAAAATAAAGGCATAGAGGAATTAGATAACTTAATAAATCACATAATAGTGAATAAGTAGCATAGTAGTGAGTGGCAGTTCTGATATATTGTAATAATAAATTAGAAAAGAAAAAATGGATAATATTAAAAATATCTATCAAAGCAGTTGATATATATATATATATATATATATGCTATTATATATAATATAAACTATTATATATGTATGTATCAACTAATAAAGCAAAACACAAAAGAAAAAAACACATTTCCCTTAATCTCTAACATAAATTATAAATACACAAAAATATCAAATGACTTATTAAGTGATTGAAGTTATAATACAAACCATTCACCAAAGCAACCTGATAGTTCCTAATTATTTGCTAATTATAGAAACTATTGTGTGATTCCTTCATCTGTTTGACTTACAATGAGCAAGGGAGGGGTGTCAAGTTATTCCAATGACTTCTTTATTAGATTGATTGTGGCAGCCACAGGAAAACTGGGTACACATCTTGACAACTGACCTGAGCATTACTCACACTCCCCAGACCCAAAGCACTGGCACTGCAACCTTCACCAAATATGCCCCCATCAATGCCACTCACCCCTATTCTTCAACCTGAGCCAACATCCTGCAGCAGGAACAGATGGGAGAGATACCCAACGTGGTGTGTTCTCTGTAGGTTACTGTGTAGGGCTACTACACAAATAGAAAAATGTCCAGAAAAAAATGTACATTCAACTTGACTAACAGTGGTTCCCTTTGAAGAGGTAGACAAAGAAAAAAAGATTTGTGTCCCATCTGAAAACATTCATAAGCAAATATTTTCATGAATTGCTTTTATAAATAATATTTCATAAATAAAAATATTGCACAAATTAAACATTTTATACAATTGCTTTTGTAAAGCAATCCAGTTAGCTGGAAAAATAGATGTATAAATTTTTATTTTTAATTGATGTGTACTATTTTCCATATTTAAAGGGTTAATGATTAATGTGTAATGATCAAATCAGGATAGCTAGCATTTTCGTCTACCCAAATACTAACAATTTTATATGTTGGAAACGTCAAACTCATCTCCTCGAATTATTTTGAAATATTAGATTACTTGTTGTTGTTGACTGTAGTCATCCTATTTTGTTGTTTAACCCAGGAATGACTCCCCCAACTCACTGTGAATTTTCATTTTTCTACTCTCCCACTATCCTCTTCTACTCTCCTTTTCCTCATGGCCTCTAGGAAAATGAGTACTCTCTATCTTTAAGGCTGAATTCTTTCCCTGGACCCACATTTTCCTCTTCTAATCTAGTAGAGTTTGCTATCACCATCTATATAATGATTTAACTTCAGCTCACAGTAGTAACATAGAGTGGGTATTTCTTTGTTGTGCTCCATTATCAATTTATTTTAAAATATTTTAATGAGTGTCTGCTATGTGCCAAGCATGGGGCTAAGTCATATGGATATAAAGAGTGAACATACTGACTTGTGCCCTGGTCACACTGCCTTGCGGATGAGAATTTTAGCAATGTGAAATAATGTCTATGTTTTTTCTTCACATGAGGCTCTCTGGAGCAAGCAAGTTAGTGGTGGAATTTGGGGAAGGAGGAAAAGAACTGAACTCACTGGACACTGCTGGCAGGTCAAGGATTCTGGCTTTATTTAAAGAGCCATATGAGGAAACTGATGGGTTTCCAACCACTAAGCAATCCAATCAAATTTGTGTTTTACAAACAAATCACCCGGGCAGGTGGATTTGAAGAAAGCAACCTAAGCCAACTACCTGTGATTTTCCAATCTTTATAGGATTAAAAAGTAATAAAACACAATAAACATCAACACCCAACTGGAAATGAAGTAATCCTTGATAATTCAGAGATGATGAAAAGAAGACAGTTCTCATCCATAGAGACCCAACGTAGAGTTTACCATGAAGGTTTAACATGGAATCATAGCAGCACCACCCCTTCCCCACCTCCACCCCAAATTTGCCCTTTGTAACTAAAAGATAATTTAAAGAAAAATACAGATTTCATTTTAACTTAGTTTTTTCTTTATCATTAGTAGGAATATGGCTATCCAATCCATCCCCTAACCCTGTGACTATAAATCTCCCCAACTAGCAACTTCTCACCTTTAACTTTGCCTCCTCCTAAGAGGTGAGATTCATGCTCTGCATGTTCTTGCAGATATTGGTTTATGGGGTTTTATTGCTAAAGCAAATTACAATGGCTTTTAAAAAAAATTCTAATATTTATTCATCCGAAGTTTCTGGTTCTTTGTATCTTGACATTAACTATGTTCATATCCAACTCAGAACTTCAGCCAAGTGTCATGCTGCCCCTTTTAGATCGGTGGGTTCTCTGATAAAGGGTTTTTGAAGACCATGAGTTCACAATACCTGAATTAGTACACATCAGTCTTTTAATCAACAATACCTGAATTAGTACACATCGGTCTTTTAATCAGGGAGTGTTAACCCAGTGAGACAGAAATAAAGTGCCTTTATTATGCATCTGGCAGATGAAATAGTGTGCTTGTTTCATAATAAATGCCATACTTAAAACTAGAGGCATTTGGAGCTCACAGGGGTAATGAGTTCTGTTCATTTACCTAAACATGGATGTTCATCTCACACATGTCTATTTAACAAGGAAGTCCACAAAGACACACGCTGTCTGCTTAAATCAACTGCAACTGGAAAGATATCGTGAATAAACATTGTTTCGTACTCTGTTGCTTATTCTCATTTTTATTTTATAAGAAACAATGCAAATATGTAAATAAGAGCACTAAGTAACCACTGAAGACCCTCTTGTTTCCTTATGAAACTTTCCAATAAAAGCAAATCTGAGGCTAATCAAACAGCATTATCCTGGTGGGTGTACCACTTGATCATCTGTCATCATTATGAGTCACAGTGGTGGCATTGATCAAGTGGGGGCTGCAGGAGTTGCCAATCAAAAGGGGGGCTCCCTGGATGCAGGGATGGCTTCATAGTTATGGAACCAGTGCAAAATGAGAATACAGTGGCCCTGGTTCAAAAATGACTGCGAATTTTAAGAGGGTGATGACAGTGCATTGTCAAGCATGAGGTTGTTCTAAGTATGGGATCCTGCAGAACCAGCTAGCCTTGCCTGGAAGTGCAGGTTCAGGCATAGGACAGCATTGAGCAAGTCAGGGACCATCCCAGTATACAAAGGCAAGAGGCTGAGTCTTGTCCACTGTGAGGGAAGAGTCACATTAGGCTTTATACAAACCCATCTGCTTCAAAACCTTTATATCTTATTCTTTTTGATAGACAGGAGAGGAAGAGATCAGGAACACATGAAAATATAAAATGGGTTATATCTTAAAATGATTTATTACTTACAAAAACTGGAGAAGATTCAGCCAAATAGTTAGAACTAACCCATCTGGGGAGGGGGAGAAAGTGTGAACTACAGATTTCCTACCAAGACTAAAAAGAAAGGTAAAATCTGATCTCTCAAGAAACAGCTGGTTGCCATGGTGAAATGGCAAAGGGAGCTTTTCTGCAGCTTCTCTTCTCTGATTTGTAAAAGTGAAACTGGGATCAAATCCAAAGAGGTGACTTCAAGTGAAATGGTTGAGCTGGGACTTTGCACAGAGCACCAAAAAATGATCACAAAGGAAGGGTCACCTGAGATGTCAGAGCTGAGGGGAGTAGACAGAATGCCAAGCTCTGAGAGCTTCTAAATTTGGGAAGGTATTATGAGCATTGCTTACTAAGCATGGGACCTGTTCCCAAAGTTGTAACAATCACCTTCTACATAGGATTTCCTTTAATTCATATGTCCTCACAGCAAGCTATCGTAGCACGCAAAATCATCCTCATTTGTAGAGGGAGAAACTGAGGTCAGAAAGGTCACATAACTTGGCTAAAGTCATATTGCTACAAATTGGCAGATTCCAGCTCTCAATCTTGATAGGATCTGGCCTGGAAAAAAAAAAAAGAAGATTATAAGAGGCAGATATTACAGAAAACATAGACTTTGCTGCAACAATGAAGGTAAATAATGTAATAAACTAGGAGACAATTAAAAGTCTAATTGGAGAGACAGTTTGACATGAATCTTTATGCCTTACATATTTTTGAATTGATATTTATGTTTTCTTGTATCTAAAAATTGTGAAATTTAATAAATATTTGCTAAAGGATCATATCTCAGTTTTTCATCAGAATAGAAGCTATCCATTTTTTGATATGGTAGAGAGGAAAATGCTTCTGCTAATGATAACTGGAACAAATGCTAAAAGGCATTTCATACTCTTAACTCACAAGAGGCAAAGTAATGAGGTATCCAGGTGGGCCAAGAGTAAACACTTGATTTTTAAAAGAATGAATCCAAAAAGTGATGATAAATGAGGATAAAGGTGCATTTTGTAAAATGATAACAACTTTCCTGTTTCTACCAAACTTGTTAGTATGTAACTTCAAAAAGATAACATGAACTTCTAAAAATTTCCTGTATGCTAAATGAAATTTAAAAACCTTCTAGCAAGGATATTTCTTTCTCAAACAAGGATACATCTATACACCAACCATTGCCCCACATTTTGTGTCATATGGTCAAAAGAAATTGTGCAACTTTGACAATCATTGCAATTTCTTCACTTCTGGGAAGAATTTCCATGCATGTTCATTGGTATTTTTATATGGCAAGAGAAGAATTTCTATCTTGCCATATTTTGAATTTCTCCTCCAACCTCAAAATAGTGGAAGAAGTAACCATCCATTATCTCTCCTTGAAATCCAAAAAAGGAGCCTCATAAACACCCACTGTGATGTCTGGTGGGCTCCCCTAAGAAGGGAAACTCACAGGGCCTAAGATAGAGCACCGGCTCAACAAATGTCAAATGCTCTCCTGAGTGATGCCAAATACAAGGCCCTAATTTTCACTGTCTCCCTGCCCAGAATTGTGTATTTTATTCTCTAAGGACTGTGCTCTCAGGCAGCTTTCATAGTTGAAAAGAGATCTGTCAAACTAATCCTCATTGAAATGTCTTTCATTGATAATAGCATAATGTGCTACCTGCTCAGGAATGTTTGCATTTTGTGACCCTCTTCGAAAAGCCAAATCTCAGCTAGTACACATTCCAGTGGCAATTCTATTTCATGGTATTCCATGAAATGTTTTAACAAAATTCACCAAAAGAATAAATCCCAGTAGCAAGAATTTAGGAACAAATAAAAGTCAATTATGAAAGATATTTTGGGATTAGGAAATCATTTAAGTACACTTCAATGATTAACTTCAGTTCTGACTATGCATTTTTCAAAAAATCTCACAGACACAAATAGACCAATGGAACAATATAGACCAGAAATGAAACCGAATATGGACAATAAGGTACTCTTTGACAAGGTTGCCAAAAATATACAACAGGGAAATGAGTTTCATATATGATGTTGGGAAATCTGTATATCTACTTTCAAGAAAACGAATTTGGACTCTTAGCATGCCATATACCAAAAAAAAATGGATTAAAAACTTAAATGAAAGACTTGAAAATATAAAACTTCTAAACAAAAACAGGATAAAAGCTCCTCAACATTGACCATTGATCATTGATCATGGCAATGACTTTTTAGATATGACACCAAAAGCACAGGCAACAAAAGAAAAAAATTGATAAATGGGACCACACCAATCTAAAATGTTCTGCATAGAAAAGGAAACAACAAACAAAATGAAAAGGGAATTTACAGTTTGGAAGAAAATGTATATCTGCAACTCAATAGCAACAAACAAAAACCTAACAAATCCATTTAAAAAAGGGCAAAAACTAGAATAGATGTTTCTCCAAAGAAGATATACAAATGGAGAATAGGTACAAGAACAACACTGACCATCAGGAAAAAAAGGCAAATCAAAAACTCAAGGAAATATAATCTCACCCTTGTGAACTGTTATCAAAAAGACAAGAAATAAAAAGAATTGAAAAGGGCTTGTAGAAAGGAGATAAAAGTAGTGAAAATAAAAACTGGTATAACCATTATGAAAAATAATATGGAGTTTCTTTGAAAAAAAATTAAAATAGAATGAATATTGATGTAGTAATCCTACCACTTGATACACACACAAAGAAAATGACACCAACATCTCAGAAAGATATCTGCATTTCAGGTTCATTGCAGCATTATTCACAATACTAAAGACATGGAAAAATCCTAAGTGTTCACTAATGGATAAATGGATTAAAAATATGGTGTAAATCAGGCAATAAAAAGAAGGAGGGAAATCATGGCATCTGCAGGTAAATGGATGGAGTTAGAGAAGATAATTCGAAGTGAAGTTAGCCAATCCCAAATAACCAAATGCTGAATGTTTTCTTGATATTAGGAGGCTGATTCATGGTGAGATAGAGAGAGGGAGCATGGGAGGTATAGACAAACTATAGATTGGGCAGAGAGGTTGGAGGGGAAGGGAGGGAGCATGGGTTATTAATGATGGTGGAATATGATGATTATTATTATCCAAAGAACATGTAATAAAGACATGTATTGGTTTGAATATACTTTGTATATAACCAGAGATATGAAAAAGTGTGCTCTGTATGTGTAATAAGAATTGTAATGCATTCCACTGTCATATATAAATAAAATAAATTTTAAGAAAGAAAAAAGAAGAAGGAGGGGCTGTGGATATAGATCAGTGAGAGAGCACTTGCCTAGCATGCAAGTGATCCTGCAGCACAGCATAATGAACATGGAGGGCATTATACTAAGTGAAATAAAATTAGACAAGATAAGTACTTCCTGGTCTCATTTATATGGAATCTCAAATAATAGAAACAGAAAATAGATAGCTGCCAAGAACCTGGGTTTGGGAAAATATTTGTCAAATGATACACCCTTTCAGTTATAAAATTAATATGTTCTAGAGATTAATATATAATGGAACCTTAAATATATACAATTATTTTCTTAATTTATTCTTCAATAAAGCTTTAAAAGAAAAAAAAATCTCTGCCCTACATCTGGATGAAATTCCTTCCAAAAAAATTTAATCTAAATACTTCCCTCCACCACTTAATAGTGAATCAGCGAAGTATACTGCTTTTCTTACACAAAACTTTCCATATATTGGAGGATTATAGTATTGCATGATGAAGAGATTATTATCCAAGTGAAATATTTCCACACATGATCTTCTGCTATAAAGTGTACAAAGCAATCAAAATACATAAAGTTAGTATTGTTTCAAATTAACTTATGCTACATATTTAATTGCTTATGCCTTTCTACTAATTACTTTGTAGTAATTATACAAAAAAATCTTCCAATCTTCATTACAGAATATAATGTAAGAAAATGTGGGTTCATGGATTTGAGTTTTTTATTAAAAATCTTGAGTTTATTTTTTATCACTTTTTTTATTAAGTGAAATTATATATGTCTCATACTTGAGTTTCCAAGGAGCTGCTCGCAAGTTTGGGAATGCCTTAGCTGTATGGCCTTGGTCAGTAAATTTAGTCTCCCTGACTTTCAGTTCTTTCTTGGCAAGATATGGCATTTAATTTTTTAACACAAGGTAGCCCTTACTCTCTGGGCCAGGAACTGATTGGACTGCTTTGACAACGTGAATTCATTTAATCCTCTTGCAACTATTGGAGACACAACTGTTATTAGGCTTCTTCTGCAGATAAGGAAACCCAGACACAGAAAAGTTAAGAAACATGCTCAAGATCCTCAGCTGACATGCAAGAGAACTTGAACTCAGGCTGTCTGGCTCTAGCATCTGAGGTCTTAAACCCACCCATCCCTCACAAGCTGGAATCATGGACAATGGGAACAGGAGGGCCTCCACATCCCCAACTAAACTTACCTCACATGGGGAAAATGTGCTGCCTGACACACAGAGGCCCTGCACCACTGGGGAGGGATGAGGAGAGCCCTTGTTACTTTTTTGCAAGTGTTTGGGTTCCTTTGGAAGGAGTCCATGAGACAGGAATGTAATTTATACAATAAAAACAATTTTAAAAATATTTTAAAAAGAAGTAATTAACACAAACAACAAGTATAAAAATCAAACTAGCAAAGCAGAACAGTGGGGAAATGAGAGAAGGAAGGATGGAAGTCAAACTAGTGCATGTTAATGAACGAATCACCACCCAGACATTGGGGGCTCAATCCCTCTGCAGAATGTTGGGATATGGGCGAGAATGGACCCACCCAAGGGGAGAGGAAGCTGGGATGTTTGGCCACCAAGTCCCATTCCTCACCCTTGGGGATGCTCCTAGAGGCATAACTACCTGGCATTTGGGGCTATGCTCACACTGGTCTACCCCTTCTTCTATGAACAGAGAAAGCTTTCAAAGACACAAGTGCTATGTTAGGATGGACAGAAAGTGCCAAAGCGCAGGGGAAGGATTTAGAAAGCATGGAAGATAAAAGTCAAGGTACAGGTATCAGATTATATACAATCTGACTGCTTGGAAGCAGCGACATAGTCTTATAAGTACAAAAATGCTGTAAGCACTCCCCCGTGGAGATGCTCTTTCTCTCTTTTGCAGCTATTAGTTGTTAGCTTATTAGAATCACTCACATCTATGAGCATGACGAGTAATAATTAAGAGTCAATGATACATTAATTCATTGAACAAGTTTTTACAAGGCATCTCTGCACACCAGAAAGTCTTCTGGGTCCTGGGAACAGAGTCATGAAAAATATAAAAATAAAAAAAATAAGGAAAGGCCCTTGTCCTACTCTAGACTACATTATGGCAGAGGGAAGTAAGAAAAAAATATATACATAACAGATACATATGAATTATAAAATATAAAGTCAGTGCTATGGGAAATGAAGGAAGAATAGAATATTGGTAAGTATCATAGGTTCAATGTAATTTTAAATGGTCTTAAAATTAAATTTTAATTTTAAAAATGGTCTTGTAGGACCTCATGGAAGAGGTGATATTTAAGTAAAGATTTTAAGGAGGTGAGAGAGTCAACCACGAAGGTATCTGGGGGAAATGAGATTGGAAAAGGGGACAGGAAGAGCATTCCAACCAAGGGACCCACGGAGGCATGGAGATGGGTAGAAGAACGAAGAGGGAGAGGACTATGTGACTAGATGGAAATAATCACGTGGGAGTGGAGGAGATCAGAGAGATGAACCTGGATCAGGTCCTCAGGCTTCATGAAACATCACAAGGACAGAGAAAAGGGGAGGTACGGGATGCAGCATGCAAGGAATTTAAAGAGATCTCAGTCTACTAGATTGAAAACAGACTATGGGGGGCAGAAAAGAAAAAGTTAGGTGAGTTCAGAGGTTGCTGTGATAATCCAAATGAGGGACTGGAAGAGTGTGACAAGTGGTAGCAGGGATATGGTAAATATAATATGTATTTTGATTATAAACAGGGTTTCCCAAATTATAATATGAATGATTTAAGGAAACTTTAGTGTGCTGTAGAACTTAAAGCCATAGGGCTGGTTCTGTACTCCCAAACTCTCATTTTACAGTTGAGGAATATCTGAGCCCCCAAATTCAGAGAATTAGAGTTACTTGCCTGGAGACACACAGTCAAGATAGGAGTAAATGTGGGGATTCCTAGTTTCAGTGACCCCTGATAGCAATACCAACTGATAATAACCAGTGATGGAGTCAAAGACTTCAAATCAGCTAATTTTTCTGGGACAGACCAAAGATTTAGCCAGGTAAAAACCCAGACAAAAAACAAGACTTAGGAGTTGCATATAGCTCTTTTGGACCCCATTCCTCCTACCACAGTCCCTGTTTTAGTCAGCTTTTTCACTGCTGCGACTAAGGAATCTGACCAGCACAACTGGAGGGGAAGAAAAGTTTATTGGAGGGCTCACGGTTTCAGAGAAAGTCGGCTCCATTCCTTGAGGCTTGAGGTGAGGCTAAACATCATGGCGGGAGAGGATGGTGGAGAAAAGCAGCACAGATTATGGTGATCAAGAAGCAGAGAGACTCCAGCTCCAGATGCAAAATATATACCCCATAGCCACGCGCCCAACTAACCACTCCTCCAGCCACAACCCACCTGCCTCTAGTTAACATTCAGTTAATCCCACTAGGGATTAATTCTCTGATCGGGTTAAGACTTTCACAATCTAATCACTTCTCCTCTGAAACTTCCTGCATTGTCTCACATGTTAGCTTTTCATGGCACCTTATATCCAAACCGTAACAGTCCCTTTATCTGTTCTCTGAGAACAGTGCTATTTTCTTGCAAGGCAGTGCCCAGTCCCACCTAATAGCCATGTTCTCATGGAAGGTACAGACAGTAGGCTTCCGTTTTAATTTGTTGATAAATAATACATACTTAGAAAAACCTTGGAATTTTCTCATGACGGTAATGGTGCATGTGCTTCAGGGAACAAATCTGCCACAATGAGTAATGTGCTATGTCCCCCTCTCCTTGGTTATCCCTTTGATGTTTTTCATGAATATACCTCCTGCTCATCTAATGATGTCTATAGAGCTTTTTGGCTGTCACCAGCAAAGCCCCCTTGTGTAATCCCAAAACTCTAAAGAAAAGCAGCCTTGGTTTCCCAAGAAAGATTGGCTTCTCCCAATCTATTGATCTCAGTCTGAACCTTTGCCAATACAACCTCTCTTTCTGTATTATAAAATAAGCCTCATAGCAAAAATCTGAAGACTGAAAGGGTGATTTTCTACTCTTATAGGGCTAAATTAAGAACACTGGCTCTGGAATTAAGCCAAAACAATTTGGAGGAAAGGAAATTTTCTCTCCCCCACTCCTTGGCACAGCTAGGAATCCTTATCAGGTTAATTGAAGAGAAAACCAATTAATCAAATGTAAACTTATATTTGTGTACAGGATGTAATAGGTACAATTGTTTCACAAAATACCTGAGTTATGGGTTAGAGATTTCCTAACCTAGTAAAAGAATCAGTTTTCATTCCTTGAGCGTATAACCATGAGCTAGCAGGAGAAGCCTCCAGAAACCTGCTGAGACAGAAACAAGTCTGTCTTGACTTGACGCCAGCTTTGTTCATTCCATAAAGCTGCTCATTCGGCTTTCATAGTGACTTTAACATGGGGCCCATCTAGGCCAAGGATTATTTTTGAATATCACATTTTATTCCAAAGACTAAGTTCAGGCTCTTTCGCCTCCCCAACACTGATAACAGAAAAACAAACTTCATTCTAACAGATTTTTCTAATTATTGTTTCCTGTTGTTGCCTTTAGCTCCGATGCCCTTGTCATCACGTTCTTTCCCAGAAGCTATGAAGCAGCCAAATGGTGTCTTTCTCACATTATGGGACTCTGAACCCAACACTCCTGAAATCTGAAGACACATTTGGGTCTTAAAACGCAAATAACAAGTTTCCTTCCTTACTTTCCACCCTCCACTTCCTCCAGACCCTAAAGAAGGGGTTCAAGGAGGATTAAGGGCCTCACATTTATCTCTGTTGATGAAAGATGCTGTTGGGACCAAGTAATGCCACCTCGGCTTGACTAACCCTTGATTGGGAGAAAGAAAACCAGAGAGACTCAGAAATGATGTGCTAGAAAATGGGATTCATGCCCAGTTTCCATGAGAAAAGTGACTTTGACAAGAGGAGTTTATGAATATGTGGGGACAGAATCTGGATTTGAAAGTGATGTGTTTACATGGAGATGAGATGCTCGTGCCTGCTTAAATACTCATGTGTGATTATTAATAATCCCCAAACATAACAAACTCACAAGGCATATGTTTCTGTTACAGTGAAACCAACTCCCTGAATCATCAGGCAGGATAACATGCAAAGCTCAACCGGAGCCGCGTGGCATTGTCAGCAAGCAGCCAACTTTGGATATGGGTGAGCAATGGTGCCGTTTCAGTTTCCAGAGAGGATCCAGGAACCTGGCACTTAGGGAAGGAAATAAATTAGATCACGACCCAGGTGGGATAGTCATACTGTTGGGCAGCAGGATGGGCCCTTGCAGAAAGCATGTGCCATAATTTTGCTGAGTCCCAGCAGAGACAGGCTGTGTTGCACTAAATGCTTCCAAAAAAGACAAATCTGGGTCTTAAGAGTAGAAAAAGAGAAGATTTTCCTTGCGTATCCATAGCATTATACCTAAGTAACTCCTAGACCTCCTCCTCCCATTCCATTTTCTCTTCTCTTCCCCCTTCTTTCCCTCCTCCTCTATTTCCCATTCTTCCTCTCCTTCTCCCCTTCCTCCTCTTTTTTCTCCTCCTCCTCCTTCTTATCCCCCTACTTCATCTCCAGATTTTCAACTTAAAAGTAATGATGTTACATAAAAAATAGTGTCCCATTTACCATCATCACTTTATGCAAATAATGACATGCTAAAATACAATTTCTCTTAGGCAAGAGTGCAAGGCACTGAGGATGTTCCTTGACAGTGAGGTACTCTATATCTCTGGTAACACAGAGTGGGGTCATTGATCAGCTTCATTTCCCTCTCTTGGCAGCTAATTAGAAATGCATGTTAACAAGATCTCCAGGGGATTCATATATATTCAAGTTAGAAAAAATAAATAAAAAGAGAATAATAATCTGGTTCAAGCAAAAACTATGAATATACTTAGCCATTCAACAAATGTCCATGAGCTTAAAACTTCAAATTTGGGAAATTTCTCTCTACCTTTGGCCCCTCCTTCTATGTGAGCATCACTGGAAATCACACTCTCTCAGGAGATACTTGTGAATGAGACCATTAGCAAGACTAGGTTTGCATCATGATGGTTTCATTATATAGTAACAAAGGAACAAACTTAAGTTATATAAGCAAACATTTCTGGGATTTACTTTATAAATCAAGTTCACCCATGAATCTAGCTCTAGAGTAAATATTATGATTCTGATTGGCAAGGTTGGATAACCAATATACCCTGTGGCCAATGGGATAAGGCCAGTTCCCAATGACCTTCCGATTAGGAAGATTTGAGTTCCCAAAGGACAATCTGAATACTTTTATCTAAAGGACAGGGAATGGGTACTAGGCAGGCAAGAATAGCATATGACCAGTACTTCTGTCATTTTCAAGGTAACATTTTCAGTATTACTTATTGAGATTCAAATTTTTATAAGGTAAATTGCTGGGAAGTAATGGTCACTGAATAAAGAATGGCACCAGTGCTAAATATTGTCCTTAAGAAAGAAAGAAGACCTCTAGGTTTTGTGCAAAGCTAAGTGGATGCACAAGCTACTTGCTAAGTATCTATAAAACGTAAAATAATGCTGCCTCAGTCACATGCATAGGATTTTCAGGTTTTAGAATTGGCTGAACTAAGCCAAGCATGATGGGGCACACCTGTAATCCCAGTGGCTCAGGAGGCTGAGGCAGAATGATCATGAGTTCAAAGCCAGTCTCAGCAACTTAGCAAGGCCCTAAGGAACTCAGTGAGACCCTATCTCTAAATAAAATACAAAATAGGGCTGGGGATGTGCTTCAGTGTTGGAACACCCCTGGGTGCAATCCCAAGTCAAAAAAAAAGTGGCTGATCTTCCAATCCTGGGAGCCCAACAGAAAGCAAAAACTAAGATTTGGAGATATGTGACCAAATTTTACACTTTAGGAAGTGAACTAGAGGGATATTGGAGCTTGATTCCAAGGGGCATCTGTGCTTGTAAACTTGCTGAAGAGGGGAATGACATCCAGAGTGTTTTAAGAACATAAATTTGGCCAAAGCTGCAGGAAGATAACAAAAATGAATGGGAGATAAATTTCATGTTGTCTATCCACCCTTCAGAGGCTGCATTTTAATCCAAACCAAAATGCTTGCTTTATTTAGTCATCAGAGGCCCCAAACAAGTAGTATATTTACTACTTATCAATTAAAAAAACTCTATTGGGAAAGAACCAGAAAGTTGATTAAAAAGCTGGGACTTAATGCCTGTTAGTTGGTTAAATATTATAACAAATTTTGAAGCACAATTCTGCATTAAATGACTACACATTCAGCTGATGTGGATTATATTTAAGAAAATGTCCACTCTCTACTCTTCCCCCTGAAATATAATATCATAACACTCTTTTGTCTTAATTTTATTAAGAATAAAAAATTATAAACACATCAAAAAGAGAAAAGAAAGTTTCATGGGGAAAAACGAAGAAAGAGAAAGAGGGAGGGATAGGAGAGAGAGAAGAAAGCAAGTAGGTGGAAAGGGAAGAAAAAGGAAGATAGGAAAAAAGGTGAGCAAGAAAGTTATTTTAAAAGTCTAATGGGGTTCGCAGCATTTTCTGTGAATTGATTTTCCGTCAGAGCAGACTTTAGACAGCCCTTAAACTTGTGAAGTCAGATGTCACTCTGAGTTCAAGCCTCCTCTGTATTTGAGCTTCACACTCCCAGTTCTGACAGCGTTCTGCAGTGCATTTAGAACCTTTTTGAAGGTGACACTAAGAAAGGACAGTTTCATAACAGAACATGAGTATGTGCTGTGGATTCAGAGGGGATGCCTGAGCTGCTGCCAGAGGCCTCTCTTAACATGTTGACACTTCTTTGAGCTTTCATGGGCACTAAGCTGACTTCAGTCCTCCCAAGGGAGCTACAGGCCACTCTCCAGAGCGAAAGCTCTCAGCCTCCTAATGAACAGTGCACTGATGGCTGCACTGAAGCTATCAAGTGAGCAGTCTTCAGGAGGTTGGAAATAAATATCATAGAACAAAGGAGACCAGAAGAATTGGTCCATCCTTTCTAGAGGGCATTTCTAAGCAAGACTGCCTCATCCTCACCAGTAATGGAAACCATATCTTTAGAGAGATCTTTTAGTAACACTTAGTATATCCCCAGTGCCTCCTGTAATAAATATCTCCTTCCTCCATCACTCCATGGATAATGACACTGTGTGTGTGGGTTTGGGTTAGATACCCTGGTTTCATTTTTGAAATTTTGGCCTTGTTCTTTCAGTTTCATTGAGACAAAATGAATCTGAGTGTTTATAGACAGGATGTATCAATAAAGGAAAGCTAGCCACTTAGGGCAAAAATCTGAATCCTGCAAAAGTTATTAAAAACATTTTCATCATCTTAAAATCTATTACAAAATATTCCCCAATATATATTTTCTGGTGAACACTATTACTTGTTTTTATTTATAGATACTTTTTACTACTATTCTCAGTGTCTTGATATTTTCATGCATTTTCACACCACAGATCAGTGATGGTATGTGTGCGCATGCATGTATAGTATGTAGATGTGGATTATGTGTATATGTATAGTTGTAGCGTTTGTATGGTACATGAGTGTATGTGGTATGTGTGTATTCATGTATATGTATATGTCGTGTTTGGGAAAGTATGGAATGTTTGTGATTATGCTGAATGTATGTTTTTATGTTTAATATGTGCATGGGTACATAGTATACATGTGATTGTGTTTGTGGTACATGTGTGCATTGAAGCATATATATACCCATGAATGAAGTGTCTGTGCTTGGAGAATGGAGGGATATGTGCACACACAGAATGTGGGTGAGTTTACATGTGCCATGTGTGTGGCATCCTTGGAGGGGGTGTGTTCATGTTTGGATGTATATTGTGTTTGGGGGAGTGTGGGTGTTTATATGGAAACTGTATGTAGTATGTGCACTTAAAGGTGAACATGCTGAGTTTCTTGATCATGTTCTGATTTAATAAAGAAGCATATTAAGAATATCCTAAGACACTTCCCTTTTCTATATTAAAAAAAATAATCTGTTTGAGGTAAATTTTAAATATTTGTTTTCATACACAAAATAATTATTCCAGTTCATAGCCAAAGGGACCCAAATTGGACTTTTGGGAAAATGTCCAAAACAATACTTCCTAAAAGCTATTTAAAATTGGAAAGGACATGCCATTTTTAGGTGTTCAAACGAAAGACAGAAGATGGTTGATGGTGTGTTATTTTAAAGGGAGAAAAAAACTACTAAAATGTTTCTGACTGTAGCAACAATAAAATACTAATGAACCAGAGGAACAGATGGAAATTGAAAAGCATGTGCAATGTCAAAACCCAAAATACAGTGATTTGTTAAATTACAGGGTTTTTTTCCCCTGAGAGAGGAGCTGCAGTTTGCTGATAACTCAATGACAACTGGGATTATTACTGTAACACAGCAACTCCATTTTCCGCCTAAAACCTGCAAGAACTAATTAATTATATAGCTTTGGTTACTAGCTTAGAACCAGGCTTTGCTGTCCGATTTCCAAAGTCTGAACTTTATAAATTGTCAGAAGAACAGCATTTTCCTAATTGTCTGCTGACTATTGTCAATAGCCACAAAGACTACTATCAATTGCCAGAAGGGAAATGCCTCATGATAAATTCTGTTTGCTGTTTTGACCATTTGGGAAGAATCTTTTCCCACAGCTTTTTAAATTCTGGAGCCACCCAGACTTCCTTAGTGAACAGAAATGTGTCCCGTTGAGTTGCAGCTTTAAATATAATGTAAGCATCAGGAGGGTGAGTGGCTCCTAAGAAGGTTTTATAATAGTGCCAGCTGGGCTTACCAGGCTAGACAGGCAATGGAAAAAAAAATTATATTGTTCTCTCTGCTCCACACAAAAGACCCCAGTCTACTTCCTAATAAAGAGGTGAGATTTCAGAAACCTCCTGGGTACTGGCAAATGGGAAATAATGTTCTGACCATTATAAAATAAAAGAATTGCATTTGTTTTGCTTTGCTTCTCCCCCCCCCGCCCCCGAAGTAGTTGGGAATTGCAAACCAGACTGAGTCCAGGAAGACCAAGGAAAACTGTGAAGAAGCAAACACAGGCCTGAAGTATCCTGTGGTTCTTAAGGCCTTTGCTCTCCCAGTATTCCTTGTCATCTGCCACCAGACTGCCACCCCACCCCTACCCACAACCCCTGGCAACACCTCTTACTTTCCTGGTGCCATTTAAAAAAAAAAAAAAAAAAAAAAAAACCTCCTCTCCAGGGCCACTGAAAGAGTGAACTCATAGAGCAGCTTGTTAATGTCTTTCTAAAATCTCAAATCATGCACGTTCTGTGGCCCAGCAAGTGAACTTCTCAGTATCTTACCCAGAGAAATGCACATTCATGTGCACCAGGAAGATCACATTAAGGTAGCCAATACAACCTTGCTAGTAATAGCAAAGAATTGGATAGGACCTGCATAGTTACCAGCAGGGGAAGGGTTGAACAGTGTGAAAGTATACTTAGCCTACTGAATTACTTGCAACAATTTATAGAAGGTGGATTTTCATTAGTAATACCAGAAGACTTCCAAACTATACCATGGATTAAAAGCAAGGAGCAGAATAATGTATGGTTATAATATAGCATTTTTTTAAAGAAAACCTGTAAGCATTGCAAAATAATAGTAGGATTCTACAAATATGAGCTTAAATAAACAGAGAATGGTCTGAAATTAGTTCCATTGGATAATAAAAGCAATTATTCTCTGAGAGGGAGATGTATGGGGAGGTATTGGTCAGGATGGATTTAGACTTAACTCATTAGATGAGTAACTTTATAATATGGAGCTTATTAAAAATGCATGCTTGATGGAATTGTTGTTAGGGTTAAATGAGTTAATAATAAAACAAATAAGACATATGGAGAACTTAATTAATCTCAATAATGCTTAGTGCTTTACCTATTTCATCTCATGGATCATGAAGCAGGTGGAGTTATTATGTCCATTTTGCATATCCAGAAACTGAGGTACAGTGAAGTGAAAGTAATTTGTCAAAAGCCTCAGAGCTCACAGTGGTAAAGCTAGAGACTCTGGAACAATGACAGTTTTAACAGAGAGGCAGTTAAATGAAGTACAAAAAAGTTTGAGATCTAAAAATAATTCTTTGAAGTCCATGAATCTTCAAAGGAAATAAATTTGGTTCTATTCTCCAGTTAAAGTGGGACTTAAAATACCTGAACTTTAATAGCATATTGTTCTGGAAACTGATCAGAAAGAAAATGGACAGCCTTCCATTCAATCAACTAAAATCTTGGGTAAGTTTGGTGCCTCTTTTTTCCAAACCCATGGTGACAGATGCAAAAATTGATCTCAACACTTTTACCTTGTAGGGCTCCATGGTGGATAAAGTGCATTTCACCACCCCTTAACTTGCAGTTTATCCATGTAAATTGTTTTGTCCAATGGGATGTAAGTATTTATAATTTCAGCAAGGACTTGAAAAGTGCTTGTGTATTTGGGCCTGTCCTCTTGCATTTGTATCTTTGCTGTGGAAAGAAAAATATTTGGGATATCTACCACCTCTTCCCAGAATGAGACAACTTAAAAGGCATGAACTTAACTTGCTGTCTAGACCCAAGTCCTGCTGAATGCAACCAAGGTCAACCTAATTCCAACTACCTAGAAGAATCATGAGTAAGAAAAATGAAACTATAAGCCACTGAATTTTGGATAGTGTATTGTTTTAATTACTATTTTGTCAGTTTATTATTTTATTTGGTGTTACACTGCATTATGATAACTTCTTTGACACACTCACTCACTTTATATATTGCCTTTAGTTTGCAATGCTTCTGAAAGGGTGTCCCTTCCTTACCATGTATGAGACACTGTAATTCTACTTGTAGTTAAAATGAGAAATATAAGAAGAGAACCTCCAACTCATCTCCCTGTGTATAGCATCCCTCTGTTCCATTCACTTCACCAGTCAGTGATGATAATCGAGAGAAATTGCCCTAGAGAATAGTTCTGCTACTTACTGTCATTTCTGTACTCCAGAGTTTTCCATGCTCTCCTAGTATGAGGTAATGTTTCCATATTGCTCCAGCATATTCTCAATTATACTTCATTTTCATGTGCAGTTTCCTCTGCCTATAATCTTCTCCTAGAAGCCCATGATTTCCATTCCCTTACACACATTTAAATTTTACTAATGTTACTTAAGATTAAATTCCTCTTTTAGTCTTCTTCCTCTCAAGGCACTGCTTCTGTGACAAACACTTTACTCCTTCTCTAAATATATATGCACATAGAGAACAGTCACACTTGGGTCTCCTAGGATCATCACATATTTCTAATTTCTAAAAATCTCACCATCTACCTAACTAGGTAACTATCTTAATTTTTGCCTCCAGGAAGGGTCACAGATCAGTGGGTTTGTGCCTATTTGTCAGACAAGACTTGGTTGTACTACTGAAAAGAAAAATGAATCCCTAACTCTCTGAATCTGTTTATGAAACAAGACTCTCATTGCATGTTGAAGCCTTGTGGTATTTTCTGAGCACAGCATGGGTTTATTTCATATTCATGCCATGAAATGGTTCATTGGAGGTACTCAGGCACCCAGGCTGAGGAAACTTAATCTCAGCCCTTGTTTTCATATTTTCACAGCTAGTAACTAGTGAAGTTTGGATTTGAACTAGGAAAGTAATTCCCAAATCCACTCCACTCTTTCAATCTCTATTTTATATGTTTTTCTGACCATACACATTCAGATCTGCATACAGAAGAGAAACTATCATATAATGAGCAATATGAAAACACTTTTAATTTTTTATTTCATGTGTATTTGGTGCTAGGATAGAAGTATTGCTGTATTCATTTAGCCATAAGGAAATAAAAGTTCCTTGAGGTCAATTTGCCAAAAGTCACATAGCAAAGAGAATATACCAGAAATAAGATTCAGAAACTAGACTCCTTGACATATTCCCAAGACATCATGCAGGGTATTGCACTTAAGTATTAGAACAAAACTCACCCTAGAAGCCAAAAGAGAGAAGGGAATGCTAGCATGGAAAGAGGCTTTGTGGGGAAGCACCCACGGAAAAAAAAAAAAAAAGCACCTATTCCAAGAATTTGCTTTTGAAAGCATGAAGAATTTTTTTATATCTCTTTGGATTACATAAATCTGCAGGATTAAGCTTCAAGAAACATTAACAGTATACATCATCCTCATTATTAATGGATTCCAACTTTATAAATTCACCTAAAACTTAAAACTAAATCAGTAACCCCAAAATCCATATTCATGGAACTTTCAGTCATTCACTGATAGGTAATGAGTGGTGAAAATTTCCAGTTGCCTGATATACATGTTTCAAACAAAAGTCCAATAAAGCAACACTCTGCCTGCTTGTTTTATAACTCCTACTGGAAACATGTCTTTTTTAAATAATCTATTTAGTGTCACTTTTTAAAATATCTTTGTGTTTTTTTCTGGGTAATTTTTTCTTTTTAAAAGGGTCTAAAGCATCTGCTGAAGGGATGTTCCTAAGTCCAAGAAGACTAAATATGTCTTATGGATAAAATAAGACAAATTTCATTCAAACATGAGCCATAGTGCTACTGGCAGTGAATTCAATGTTAATTAATCAAAAATATGGAAAATATAGGAAAAAGAGGAAGAAATTCTCAATTCTGTACATGAAATTGCTCCAGAAAATGCTAAAGTAATAGCTATAATGTGTAATGGAGCTATGTAAAAGAAACTAAGTTTGTGCATTCATAAGATGACAACCAGTAAAAATGTATGGTGGCTGGGTATGGTGGTGCAACACCTGTAATCCCAGCAACTCAGGAGGCTGAGGTAGGAGGATTGCAAGTTCAAAGCCAGCCTCAGCAACTTAGCAAGGTCCTAAGCAATTTAGCAAGACACTGTTTCAAAATAAATTTAAAAAGAGAAAATAGCTCAGGATGTTTCTCAGTGATAAAGCCCGCTGGGTTCAATCACCAGTACCAAAATAAAATAAAATAAAATAAAATAAAAATGTATGGTGAACAGCATTGTTGTAAAGCTGAAAGCCAAAGAAATTTATAGACATGTTATCCAGGACCAGAAAAACGTCAAATTTTTCTCAGCTCATGATGGCTGGTTTGCATGTTGCCAAAAAAAAAAAAAAAAAAAAAGTATGGCATGAAAAATATTAAATTTTCAGGTTCTATAGGTCAATGTACTGCAAAAGAATTTTTAAAAATGCTTACTAAGTTTTACACAGGAAAAGGATCATGTGGAAGAGCAGGTTTTCATGGATGATGAGACTGGCTTATCTAACAAGGATATTGTCAAGTGAACTAATATAATACAAATGAAATTTTATTTAGCCAAAATGTTGTGAATAGAAGCTAACAGGAACCTAATGCTGTATTTCCTTTAGAAGAATTGGTTCAAACTTGGCTGCTTCAGTGTTGGTGGTGACTTTACAAAACAATTAACTGCTTTCAATATTGTGAACCAAGTGGGGAATCGGGACAGGGAGGCAGAGTGTATCTAGTACTCACTGAAAAGTGTCCCCACTTTCTCTAGGTAGAAATGTAAATACTTCCATGTCAAAGTCTCCTGTTGCATGTAGTATTTTCACAAAGTCTTTTTTTTAACTTTTTTATTTTCAAGTGAGTTTTGAGGGGAAGCTTTTATAAATGTTTTATCTATTTTTTTGATGTTTCAGAGAATTTCCTTTTAGACATTGGGTTCTTTGATAAAAATGGAAAGTGATTTGGTACTAATTGTATCCCTTTATGAATTATTATGATTGGGGAAGATACACTCAAGTCTCAAGTGATGGCTAAAAAATGTGTTATTTCCTAAATGAAAGTTGGGTTTTATTCATCTTCTGAAAAATTTCCCTAGAGCTCTTTATCAAAGAGCTCATTTAAAATCATATAACCTTTGTTTTTGTATTGCATTACATATGTGTATCAACATAGAATCTATAAATAAGTAGGTCTCCTCTTATTCACTCAGATTATATTCTCACCTATGAATCTAATAATTATTTTTTCAAGTACCTTAGAATATAAATTGAAGATTAGAGAAAAAACAAAAGAAAAGAAGAAATTAATTTCTACTTTACCTCCAAACAGGTACCCAACTGAAGAAAACTTTTACTGCAGTTTAAAAAGCTGTGCGACAATCCAATTTTATTTGATTGCAAATCATAGGCCATGCAAGGAGGAGATGAATCTATCTTGGCAAATGTATTATTAAAGTTTTTAAAATATGTTTCATAGAGGAGACAGAAATGTTATGTATCTGGATGAGAAGGAAACGAGGAAAAGAAAGCATCTTTGTGAATAGGTCCTGGATATGCTGGATGGTAGTTGGAATTGGACTGCCATAAGTGTGTAGTATCTAGCTATTTTTAGTAATGATGATGGGTGGCTGCACCTTCTGAAATGGGAGCAGAAGTTCCATTTGTGTAAATGAAAAGCAACATACTTCTAGTTATTTGTACGGAGGCTATAGGAACCAGGATTCTAGGGTAAAGGATTCTAGGATCTGAAGACCTTGGAGTAAATGTGAACTAGAGAAATGTGAAATGGTGACTTACTTATATTCCCACATTATATTGTCAGTGCTTGGTTTCCAACTGCTAACATTTGCTTCTGTTTTTCTGAGACAATTCTCATATCTCCAGAGCCAAATTTAGATGCAAGTACCTGTGGCCAGAAGTCCTGGGGAATAAGGATTGCCCTCTCCCAGAAACACTCCTCCCATGAATTAGCCTTACCCCATTTGCTCAAGTGGCTGTGGAAGTGAGTTCCACACTGGCTCCAAGATTCCCCAGTGGGACTGAGTCTACGGATGCTCACACTTGACATCACATATATGATTGGTCTCTTTCCTTCTCCTGTCATCCTTCACTCCCCAGCCAATGTTTTGTGGGATCACCTGCCAAATAAATTACTTCTACTCACATCTTTATCTTAGGGTCTGTTTCTGGTAAAACCTAAATCAAGAAAATAGGTTTTCCATATCCTAAAGAATTGGGGTCCTTATACTCATTGCTGGTGTCTCAGTAGTCACAGATAAAGGAAAAGAAAACCCAGAAAGAGAAGTAAAGAAAGTATCATTACTAAGTGAAGAGACTGGTTGGGACTAGAGAGTTACAATCAGCTACAGTCTGTTTCATTTCATTTGGCAATGCAATTCTTGGTTTGCCAAATCCTCTTACAGGATATCTGATTTTCAAATATTGTAGATAGTTAAAATTCTTTTTTTTCTTCTCTTTTTTAATTAGTTGTTCAAAACATTACAAAGCTCTTAACATATCATATTTCATACATTTGATTCAAGTGGGTTATGAACTCCCAGTTAAAATTCTTTTTAAAAAAATACAAAATAATGTAATAAATTTGAAAAAAGGAAAAAAGAAAGAAAGAAAGAAAGAAAGAAAGAAAGAAAGAAAGAAAGAAAGAAAGAAAGAACCTTTGGATGTTACCTACTAAATTAGAGTAGGTGCATACCTTATGGCCAAGCAGTTCCAATCCTGGGAAGACTGTCAAGAGAAATACATTCTGAGAGGACAAAAACCCTACTAGAATGTTCATAAAACATTCTTCATAGTATCTGTAAATGGAAAGGATGCTCAGAAACAGTTGAAGGAATAAATATATTGTGGGTATCCATGATGGAATACTCTGTAGCAATGAATCATTGCTCCCCACCATGATATGAATGATGTTTTCAAGCATTGTGTTGATTAAAAAGCCAGAACCAAGTGTACCCACTATATGACTCTATTTATATAAACTACAAGACAAAAAAATCCTAATTTCCACTTGTTGGACATCAAAACAGTATTTTGTATTCCAAATCAGCTCCTTCATTCTTGGCCATACTTCAAGGATCTTATGGCTACTGATATATGCTTTAGGGTTAAATCATTTCTGCCTATTTTAAGGGAATTTTTCCTGGAAGAAGTGATAATGAGGTTCTATAAGTCACTATTACTTTAACATTATTTAGGTCCCAACATGGACAGAGGACCTGTTATCGGATATCTTCATTGTGCTAAAAACTAAGGACATAGACATGCCCTCAGTGAACGGGGGGACACGTCAGAGCTCACCTGTTCTGATGTTCAGGATTCTGCATGTCCCTCCATTTAAGAAATCAACCTTCTCACCATAGCCCTTGAAGATTCTCAGAACAGATATCACAGGCCTGTTGTCTCCTTATAGAATTTTCATTTTCTTGGAAAGCACTAGAAAGGGACAACCTGAGCTATTTCTATAAAAGGATAATTGGTTACATGAAAGAGCAAGACATTTTGTGTATTCAAAGCTGGACCAGACTTTAAACTACTAATGAGACAATGGGCTAGTGTTTTGAACTCTGAATCCAAAGCCCCATACATAAATAATGAGAATAGCCCTCCACACTTCTTGGGTTGCTGAGGATTAGGTGTTGATATTCCTGGCATGCTATGAGTACTCAAAGTCACTTTTCTTTTCTTACTGTAAATGCAAGTCCTCACATTCATTCTAGTACAGAAAAAAAAAAAAAACATTCCAAGTGTTGCCTCTCTTTCTCTTTCTCTTAGATATTTTTTCAAAAGTAATGAATGAGATAGGATTACATAGAGTATTGACAGAGTAAGCTAATGACAGCAATGTGTTTATCAGGAGGAAAGGACTCCACAGTTCCCTGGCCTTGTCCCCTGCATTTAGTCTAAACCATTGTTCATTTTTGTATTGCATCTGCCCATTCATGATCTGCCAGACTCCACTGCAAAATCTACCTTTAGTCCAGCCAAAAAATGGTCGTATTCTCTCCTTCCTTGCTCCATTATCAATGCACCTATTCATTTCTAATGTCAACTGAAAACGTCTCTTTCCCTCTGCAGCCTCTGCATCTCCTACACACACAAACACACACACACACACACACACACACACACACATATCTGTTTTAGCGTCTGGGTTGTTTAACTTACTGCATGCCATGGGGGATACAGATGTGCAGCAGATGCCAGGCTAAGTGGAAGGAATGTCATGTCAAATGGAAAATACATTCAGGTATCATAATCATGGCTATATGTTATTTTCCTTAAGATCGCTGGCTTCTGGAACTTTCCTGAAATTTAAGAACTTTTTGTGATTATCTCATTAAAGCATAAAACAAAATTTTTAAAATATACACATTTTAAATGTATGGTCTGATAAATATTCACAAACTGAAAGCTGGATACTTGTGTATAGTTTCCAGAGCACCTAAGAGGATAACCAGAGCTCTACTCACCCATCATTTACATCCCCCCCCAAAAAAAACTGCTATTCTGATATTTAAGAGAATAAATATATTTTTTAATCTTACATAAATGAAATAGTACTAGCATACTTTTCTGTCTGGTTCCATTTGCCAAATATGTTTTTGAGATATATTCATACTGCTACCTGATAGAGTAGTGCAGGTTTTCTCATTTCTATACATTTTCCCATGTTATAAATATTCCACAATTCATTTACCTCCTCTATTGTTTTTTGTTGGTTTGTTTTTTTATTTTTTAGTTGTTGATAGACCTTTATTTTATTTATTTACTTTTAATGTGGTGCTGAGGATCGAACCCAGTGCCTCACGCATGCTAGGCGAGCACCCTACCACTGATCCACAACCCCAGCCCCAACCTCCTCTATTGTTAATGAACATTAGAGATGTTTTCAGAGAAAAGCTCTTAGGAAAACTTCCACTATGAATATTCTTGCACATGACTTTAGTTGCATGTATGTGTGCTGGTCTGTACATTCCTAGAAGTAGAATCCATATTCAATTTTCATAAATTCAACTTTTGTTTTATGTTTTATTTGGTCTTTGGCATTATAGTGAGTGTATATTCCCTTGTGATTTTAATTTGCATTTTCCAAGTGATAAAGTCGAGCACCTTCTTCACATAATTATTAGCCATTAGGTAATCTCTTTTGAAATCTTTTGTACATTTAAAAAATTATTACAGTCCTTTTTCACATTGTTTCCAAAATTTAAGGTTTTATATAGAGTTGGAGAATTGACCGCAATTTTTTTTCTAAACATATAATAGATGTTTCCAGTATCATTAATAGCATCTAAAATTGTCAGGAATCTCTCTAAACATCTTCATTTTATTCACAAAGAGCACCCTAAAGCATTTTAAAAGCAATGGATAGAGACTCAGATATCTGATTTGTTTTTTAACAGAAGAACTCCATGACGATAGGCAGGTGCTTTTCTTCTTTCATAATAGTATCCCCTTCCGATAAATGAAAGAATCGAACCTGAGATTGTCCAACTCTAAGAATCTATAAAACACTAATAAATATGCTACTTGGAGAGGTGAGGAACAGGCATACTATGAAACTTAACTCCCACAAATTTGTTGAGCCCTGCTCCTAGATGTAGAAGATGAAAAATATTCTAACATTGTTTTATAATTTCTTCAAGGTTGTGGCATGTCTTACATCTTAAATCCATTGTGAATTTTCTGTTTAAGGAAGAGAGATTTTTGTATCAACAGGCTCTTTCTTCTCTCTAGAAGTTTTCATTTTATTGTCAACAGTCCCTGCATCAGAAATGAACACACACACACACACACACACACACACACACACTTTGTGGTGTTCTGATTGTTTGTGTACCTGAAATAGGGCTTGAAGACAACACTTATTTGACCCTCCCTCAGCACCGCCCTATTGTAAATCTACCCTCCTTCCTATACAATTTTGCCTTCATGAATGAACACTTAACTCCTCAAAAGTAAAAGGGGTGCTTCCATCCCTAAATCTAAATTTCCTTTCTCTCCTTCCTCGATCAGCAACTAGCTGCCTGATGGTGAGCATTGTTGTGGCCTCCCCTTACCTGGAAGAATTTAGAATAAAATATTTAATATTTAAAAAATCTTCACAAATTCAGCGAAATGAAAGCTTTCATATAACAAAATACAAAATGCCCTAAGCATAGAAGAAATGATTAATAAATTAGACAACATTAAAATGTAGAACCTATTTCATCAAAAGACTCCACAGGAATGCAAAAGGTGAGCCAAAGAGTAGGATAAGATTTGCATAACCAGCAAAGGGCTTGCATCCAGATTATATTTTTATAAATCCTATAAATCAATGAGAAAAAGAAAGCTCAATAAAAAATAAGTAGTACCTTTGAACAAACACTAAAAACCAAAGGACAAATAAGCATATAAACAGGTCCAAGTTCATTAGTAGTCAGGTAAATGCATATCAATGCCTTGATGAAATACCACTATGTGAGAGAGACTCATTAGTGTTTAAACTTATATGATAATATTCAACTTTGGAGAGGATATGGAACAATGTAAATTCTTATATATTGTTAGCCAAAGGGCAAATTAATCCATTTACTTTTTAAAAAGCAGTTTGGCAGTGTCAAATAGAGTACACACACACACACACACACACACACACACACACATACACACACACACAGAGTGGGGCTCAGTAATTCTACTGTTAAGTATATAATACACAGAACTGCATACATAATATGTATATCAAGATACATTTAAATGTTTATAGGTGCAAAAAGATGAAAATAGTCTAAATGCCCATCAGTGGTATACATATATTACTATATTTTCCTACAGAAGAATATATATGTGATGGAAATAAATGACTATGTTATATAGAACAAGACAGATGAATTTTCAAAACATGATGCTGACAAAAGACACTAAGTGCAAAAGAATATGTGCTATTTGATTTCATTGATGTAAAGTTCAAAAAAAAACTAAATGAAACTGTATTATCTAATGACTATTAATATATAAAGAAAATTAACAGATGATTACCTAATTACCAGAATAATTAGGACCTCTAGGGAAGGAAGAAAAGTAAAGAGGCATGTTTACAATTCCTGGGTTGCTGACAGCACCCTGATTCTGGACACAGTGGCAGCTCATAGGTATAACTTTTACAAAAATTCTTACATTATATAATCAGGTTTATGAAGTCTTCTATGGTTTATTTCACATTTAAAAAAAATGTGTACCATGCCTGATCCTCAGGAAGGACTCTACAAATAACAAATATTATCATTAACATAAGTATATAATAGAATAATTTTATTTCAATTATTTTGTATTTTATAAAGGGTTTTACATGAAAATTATCCCATTTCAACCCAAAGTTGTTATTATTCCTATTTCAGATGAGAAAATGAAGGATTTAGTCTTTCCTCAACAGAAATGGGAAGGAGCACAGGTGAAGCCACAGCTCTAGTCTTTTGGTTTAAAATCCTATTCATTTTCTATGCTCCTGCCTGCTATTTTGTTTAAGGAAAGGAGAATGAACAAAAAAAATCTGAAGATCCAAAGACAATACTGGTTGTGGTCAGCTGTGAGATCTGAGTCACATGCCTTTATGTAAGTATAGGTTTGTTTTCATTTTTCCATGTGCTGGAATGAAGGCTTCCTATTGGCCACAGAACTGGATATGGCAGAAATGAACATGTGTGGAAGTGCATTAAATGCCAAACACATTCAATGAGTTCTATTTTATGTTATTTAATCTACACTTTGAGACTGAGCAATTGCAAAACCAGAATTAATATTAGTGGTCTCTGATTCTTCCTCCCAATGGTACCACCCATATGCACACCAAGAGAAATAAGTGAGATTAATCTCATTGGAAGACTTGGGCTTTGAGACCAGTTTCAATCTATGTAACCTGCTGAATAGGACCAACACAGCCAACTATGATCAGAAGCAGAAAAACAAAACATGTATCTTTTCTTCACCAAAAGTTAATACAAACATTTTTTTTCCATTGCATCAACCTGAAAGGTTAAAGTGTACAGACTTGGAAATTAAGCTCATTCTCAGCCAGCTTTAACCAAAAACAATCTCTAGGTCTATCTCATATGTCTTCTGACAGAGGGGCATACATTTGGGAAGATTGCATCTGTTATCAAGGAAAGCAATGAACTTTCCATTTACATTGGGCATTTATAATCTGATGAGAGAAAAGGTACATTTATCTAGTCTTTTAAAAGGGAAAAGGAAACCCTACAAATCTGTCCATTATACCTCCTGAGAGTCTAAAGTGAGGTCAAGACAAAAGGAGATTATTTTTGATAGTGTTAATAAGAGTTTATTGCAAACCTTGCGAGCCATATCTCCCTCTGTGTATTTCTGAATGGCTTTGGGAGCTGGGCTATTCTTAGAGTAATGAGAAAGAGCCTTATCTCACACTGTAGGAAATTCTAAGATCCCTTTGGCTTCAAAAATCTTATTGATGCATGTTAGTAGAACTAAAAGCCAGGGTGGTTATCATCTCAAATGCCTGTCCAATATGGGGACATAGGAACAAAACTAAGAGGTTCAGACATGCAGCTCACAACAAGGCATTTGAACAACAGCACCCCAAAGGACACTGTGTGACTATGGCTTGTTCCATAAATAAATGACTTTCTGAGGCAGTGTCGACAGTATTACATTATTGAGGGTTATTGATTACAAACCTCAGAAACAGGCTCAATTCATTGAAATAATATATAATAAATATATTAGAACAAATATTAGGGACTGAAAGAATAGTGGGTAGTTGGATTTTAGAGGCAGGAGTCCAAAGAGAGACAGAGAGCAGGAAGAAAGAAGTACAGCAATGACATCCTGCTGGTCAAACCCTAGTCAGGATACCACCTTTATCATGGCTGACGATATATAGTTGCTGTGTTTTGGGATCCTGGGAGAGATCATCTGATTGACTAAATTTGAATGATACCTAATCTCCCTTCATCAAAAAATAAATAACTAAATAAACAAACCTCTATAGGAGATAAAGAGAGACGGAACATGGCCCTACTCAGCTTCAACAGTGAACACCCAGTACCTGAAATTCCTCTTCCACTGATAACTATGCATGATGTCTCACTGAATATTTCCCCATACTTTCATTTTGTGTCTGATTCAAGTCTTCAGATAAAAATGAATTTTAAAAAAGACCATAGTTGCTGTTGCTAGTGGATACACTCTGATCATCCCTATGTGTGTGTTTCAGTTCCCAGTCCCGCATTCTTCACTAATTACAAAGGAGCCTTATTTTCACTCTTAGATAATGAATGCCTTGAAGGAAGATCATGTATTTTTATAAGGATCAGCAGTTGCTTGGCCTGTAGTTGTTTTCCTTGCATTACTGGTGAAAGAAAGAGTGGGTGCTATTAGATTCTTACTTACCACACCAAGAAGCAGATGGGCATCAACCGGTGTGACCATGGTCTGATGAATTAACTTCTTTGTGCCTCAAGTTGTCCTCTGTAAATGGAGGTAGTAAGAGTACATAATTGTTAATGATACTGTGAGTACTGAGCAGGCAAAGGCACCCAGGACAAGTCCTAAAATATTACAAGGAATTAGTAAATGTTCCATAGGGCCATATACTCCTCCATTCATCTATTTGTCTCTTCACCTCCTGAGCAAGTCTCCCCCATCCTGGAAAAACTTCACAAGACTATGACTGAGACACAGTTCTGGCCAATGGAGACTGGCATGGATCCAGGAAGTAGCCCATTACACCAGGAATGCCCATATTCCCTCTAACCTTGACAAAAAGAACAAGGAAATCTCTTAGGATCTCCTATGTTTTAGTTCCCTCATATTATAGCATTTTTATTGATTCTCCTTTAGCCATACCTGCCTATAGAACAACTAACTACCTTTTATGAACTTGCTGGCTTATGCCAATTTCATTTATTTTTTGTTATACATTTGACTACTTGGAATTTTTGTTTTTAATTTTGGTCATTTATATCTTATTTTCATTATGAGAAAAATTTAGAAATTATACTTTTAATGTCATAGTAAGTAATATTAAAATAAATGGCAAGCCATGAGTTGGTGAATTAAAACACCTAATAATTGGATTGGAGAAATATAAAAACTCTGGATTCAGTGAACCAGTACCAGTCTAATTTAAATGTCTAATTAAAAGTTATTTGGAGACACAGCAACCACAAACTGCATTGCAGTCTTGTCTGGATGCAAAGGAAGCTTGGTAACCAGAAGAAAAATTGGAATTGCATGAATAAATGGGAATGGACTGTAATCTTTAATCAGAGTACTCCATTTTAATCAAGGCATGTCTGACTCTACATTCTATTACCACTTCATTAGAATATGCTGTCCCTGGTGCTGAAACTGCTGTTAGTTGTTTAACAGCAGAGCAACCAAGCAGCAAGCCAGGAAAGGAGGTAGTAATACCCGGCTAGAGGCAGCAGCTTTTGTTAAATGAAGGACTGTTAATCCTAAATTACCACAGAGCAACAGAAGAAGAAAAAGAAGAAGGTTTGTGATTAGGCAAGTCGAGATTAGAACTGATTTGACAAGAACAAGCCTTCCACTCTGCAAACTGATTCATTCAGAAGGCTATTCATAGCAGAGGGCTATTTAGCACATTGTCAAATATGACATTCTAAAAAAGCAGCATGATCATTAGTACAAATAGCTAATGAACAGTGACATATTTAGATTGCCTGCATAGAGGTGGCAGGGTTGTGCAGCTAGGCAAAGAGAATTTTATCATTCTATGGGGGGAAAAATGAACAAAGTGAAATTCAAAAATTGGAATTGTTTTCAGGAGCTTACCAATTCTGGCACTGCCAACCTTTGCCTCTATTTGCTCATCTGCAATATGGGATAACAACTTTGCTTCCTTTGTAGCCTTGTTATGACGACTAAATTGAGATTCAGTGAGTTAAGTTACATAATGCAATGGGGAAAGTAGTCAGGAACTCTTAATAAGCACTCATTCTTTTCATTATTGGTAATATTATCATTTTTTTTCCAAGTCCTGAAAGTACAGAGTATAAAATTTGTAGAGGTATCACCAAAGCAAACCTAAATTCTAAGGTGAACCTCATTTATAGTTTTATTTAAATAGTCTTTTTATTTCTGGAGAACAAAGAATAATCTCTCTTTTTAAAGATGTTTTCTATGTTTAAGAGATCAAAA
The DNA here is from genome assembly GCF_045843805.1 of Urocitellus parryii. Taxonomy (NCBI): domain Eukaryota; kingdom Metazoa; phylum Chordata; class Mammalia; order Rodentia; family Sciuridae; genus Urocitellus; species Urocitellus parryii. The sequence goes on along the minus strand of NC_135536.1, from coordinate 162,355,261 downwards.
ACCTCTGAAATCATTTCAAAAACCACATTTTTCCCTTTCCTCTCATTGTCTTGACGCTAATTGGTTTATTTCATTTGTTCACTTGTATTCACTTTGAAAAGTTCTTCAGCATATCATGCTCCTTTAATGAACCAGCCACTGTGCTAGATTCAGTTTTCACTACAGTGAAGACTAAATATGTTGAACAAGAACCTTGAAGATCCTCTGCCATGAATGAAAAGAGCTACCATGGATAACACAGCCTGTAACATACTAGTATACTAACAAACACATGTGCAGATTAAAAAGGTTTGTTATTATTCCTATGTTACAAGTGGGGAAATTGAGGTTTAGAGAAGAAAGAAAGGGTCTGCCTTGAGCACTCTGCCTGAAGGGCTCAATGTAAGTTTTGCAACGTACAATCTGGACCACATCTCACTGCCGGGGCTCATGTTCAAGGACATGTTGTCCTTTTGTTCCCACATCCCCTTTTTCAGGACCATATGAAGAAAATAGTTCAAGCAAGTAACTTAGAAACTAAAACTTCTAGTGAAGGACAAAATCTCAGCTTCTCCCCCTCCCTGCAGACACTCTTGTCAATAGAGGGTGAACTAAGAAAAATCTCTGCAGTCAAAATGGGGTGAGCACAGCAGATGAATTACCTCTTATCTTCAGTTCGGCTTCCTTTCTTAATGAATAAATGAGTAAATCAATAGATCCCTAGGTCATATGCACTGCCTTCTACTCCAATCAAGTTTCTTTGTTTTGTTTTGTTTTGCTTAAAAGAAAAAAAAAAAACTAAGCAAAACAACCAGAGGCCATTTTCACAGTTTACCATCTAACAAAACACAGCAGTGGTAATTAAAACAATCTGGGGCTAGAGAAAGATGGAAGGGAAATCTGTCATCACGAAGACTATCAAGGAGAAAAGAAAAAAAAAAAAGAAGTCCTGGGGGATGAAGCAGAAACACTGACAATTTGTTAGATCTAACCCCAGAGTGATGCAAAGTGAAAGGAGGAGGCAGAGATTGTTGCTGGAGGAAATGTCAGAGAAGCTCATGAAAAAACACTGAAAAGGTTCTCATATTCCCATCTTCTGCCAAGGCCAAGAAGGGATAGTATTTCCTTTGTACAAATGGGAATTAAATTTCTAGTCATTTTTGTAGACTAGTTTTGGAAAGAAACAACCATCATGGTACATTCACCCTGTGTCAGCTTCAAGTCAGGGGTTTTAAAAAAGTCAACTCATATCCTGACTTTAAAGTACTTTAAATTTTAATGTAACTTGATTTGAAGAATGTTATAAACCTTTCAGTCTCCTTTTCTTTTTTTCACCAAACCCCCATCTACTAGCTGGACCTTTTCAGCCTTCTGACTGGCATGAAATTGCTCAATAGTTTCCAGCTTCCAATCTGAACCTCCTAAAGAGAAATCAACAAGAACAACCCTGCAAGACATTGCACTCCCCTGCTGTTCTTGATCCATTTTTGCAGGAAAGAGTTTCCCAGTCATACATAAACCACAGAATTCAGTGAACTTTTTGGTGCTATGAATCTCATATATTTGCTATATTATGGGAACAAATTTGCCAGACATTTGTGAATTTTCCCACAATCGGAAAAGTAATCATTGAATTTGGAGCAATTTTGCTAACCTCCTTTTTCTTGTTATGTGTGTTCATTAAAGTATATCAATTGAATAATGTAACAATAGCAACAATATCAGAGCAAACCACTATAAGACTCTGTTATAGTAAATGTTGTCCTTAAGTTAATCCACAAAGCAATTCTGTGACATAAGGACGATTGTTACCCCTTTTCACATTCAAACACATTGGTTTGAAATGGTTCACGGTATTCCTTGTTATCATCTTCCCAAACTATGGATCACTTAATTTACCATAAAAAAATATAATCATAGCATGGAATTTATTTATCTTGGATATCAGCAGGTGTTTTTCGGTAAAGCTGAAACTGGAGTTTCTCTTCTGCTAGCAGAAGAGGTCTGCATAAGCTAATTTTCTGCAGCCAGGAAAGCCAATTTTAGCGTTAACAGTTAACCAAGACAAGGTATGTCTGCTAGCATCAGCTCTGAGGTGTGCAGCTGGCAAAGCTGGATTCTTCTCCACTACTATTGAGTGGCATATTTTAGCTCTTAATGGTAAATTATGCCCTCCTCCAATGTGTAGCAGATCCCAACAGCTCACCACGAACTTCTCCCCACATTCTTATCTCACAAATTCAAAGAATGAAATTCATGGACAACAGAAGGCAAGAAGGGTTTATTCACATGGGAAGAAAATAGACAAAACTCTCACAAGGGAAGAGGGGGACCTAAAAGCATGTTGCCTCATGAGTGTGCTAATCATGGAGTATATATAGATCTTGGGTCAACAATATTGGTCCAGTTTTATGCTAATAAGATTTTGGAAAAGAACCAATGCTACTGGTACAAAATTATGCTAATCAAGTTTCGAAAGCATCAATGCTATTGGTTAGCCTTGCAATGTTAATTCAGGTCTTCTCTCACTTCTGTTTTGGCCTGAGTTAGACCAAATAAATAAACTTGTTCTTGGTTACCCAAAGGACCAGGACAAGAAAAAGGAAGTCTAGAAAGACAGAAGAGTTTCTGACAATAACAGACTCCAGGAGTAAACCCCCCAAAATCTGTAAACTTACCTGTGGCAACAAGTACAATAAATGTAATGTAAATGATTCAAATATACCAACTAAAAGACAGATATTAGTAGAGTACATGTAAAAATCACTCAATTATATGCTATTTACAAAAAAATCACTTAAAATACAATGACATAAGGTAAAATTAAAAGTATTGGAAAGATTCTTTCAAAAATTCATTCAAATATTAATAAAAAACACATAAATAGTTTGATTGCAATTAGATTGACTTCAAAACAAAAATTTTAATAGAAATTGAGAGGGACATTATATAACAATAGATAACAATCTCCCAAGAAAATACAGCAATCTTAAATATGTGGATGCCAAACAAGAGAAATACAAAATATGTGAAGTAAAAACTGATAGAAATAAAGAAAAGAAAAGAGATACCCAGGGTTATAACTAGAGACTTCAACAACCCTCTTTGGCAATGGATATAACAACTAGATGTAAAATCAGTAAAGGTATACAATACATCAGCAACACCCTGAAACATTGAATTCTAATTGACATTTATAGACTACCTCACCAAACATAGATCATATCTGAACAATAAAACAAATCTGAACATACTTAAAAGAATGGAAATTATACAGAATAATATATACTAGGTGACAAATACACACACACACACATATCAATATATATGTAAAACCATTAGTCACGTACATATTATCCATAGGCTTATGGTCACTGAAATAAAGTATGTGATACCATTTCAATGGCTCAAAAGAAAGAGAGAGGTAGAAATACTCAGGTATAAATATAACAAAACATATACATGATTCATCTGCTGAAAACTTCAAAATATTGATGAAATAAATCAAAGAGAGTTAAATAGTGATGATAGAGATAATGTTCATGGATTGTATGACTCAACATAGCAAAGATGACATTCTCCCTAAATTGGTATACATCATTAATACAAATATTATCAAAATCCAAGCAATACTTTTTGCACATACAGACAAAATGATTGTAATATCTATATAGAAAAGTAAAGTGAACAAACTTGAAATAGCTAAAAACCATTTGAAAAAGCATGTAGAATAAGAAATCAGTTTTACTCATTTCAACACTTATAAACCCATGTTAATCAAGACTGTGCATATTGGTAAATAGATCAATGGAAAGAAAAAGAGACAACTCAGAAAAAGGACCACATACTATGTCCAACTGACATTTTGAAAAAAATGCAAAAGTATTTCAATGGAGGAAAAATAATATTTTGAACAAAGCGTGATGGAATAATTGGACATTCATAGGCAAAAAAGAAAAAGAAAAATTCTTGGATGAAATTTCTTTGTAGAAAATAAAACTCAAAATGAGTCATGATTTTAAATGTAAAACATAATACTAAAACTTTAAGAAAAAAGATAAAATTTACTTTTAGGCAAAGACTTCTTAGAATTGATACTAAAAGCACAATTAATAGAAAGAAAAAACTTGATAAATTAGACTTAATAAAAATTAGAACCTTGCTTTGTAAAATACTCTGTTAAGAAGATAAAATGAGGGCTTCAGATGTAGCTCAGTGGTAGAGCACAGGTCCTGGGCTTAATCTCCAGTATCCAAAAGAGAAAAAAAAAAACTACAGACTGGGAGAAAAATATTAAAATGCACATATCTGACAAAGGACTTTCATCTAGAGTGCATAAGAACTCATAATATTCAACAGAAAAATATGTAATGAGCAAAAGACAAAAGAGACATTTCACTGAAGAAAGTATTCAAATAGCAAATAAGCACAAGAGAAGATGTTCAATATGATAAGTCATTGGGGAAATGAAAATTAAAGCCACAATAAGTCATCACTACATACCTATCAGAATGATTTTTAAAAAGTGATACACCACAGACGGGCTACATGTAGAGAAATTGGGGTCACTCACACATTGTTGGTAGGGATATAAAATGGTTTACACCCACACTGGAAAATAGTTGTTAATTTCTTTAAAAATTAAACATCCAACTACCCTAAAACCTAGCAATTACACTCCTGGGCATTTATCCCACAGAAATGAAAATATTTTTACACAAAAATCTGTAAATAAGTGTTTATAGCAGCTTCATTCGTAGTAGCCAAAACATGGAAACAACTAACAGTGGGTGAATAGTGAAACAAACTATGGTACATCTACACAATGATTAACTCTACACTATAATGGAGCAAACTATTGATGCACACAACAACCAAAATGAATCTCCAGAGAGTTATGCCAAGTATAAAGATGCCAGTTCCAAAAGATAACATGCTCTGTAATTCCATTTACATAACTGCTATTGTTTGGATAGGAGGTGTCCCTCAAGAGCTCTTGCATTAGTGAAGGAATGTTCAAGAGTGAAATGATTTCACTATGAGAGTAGTAACCTCATCAGTGAATTAACCATCTGATGGATTAACAATTTGAATGGACCTACTGGGTGTTAACTATAGGTAGGTAGGGGATTGGCTGAAGGAAGTAGGTCATTGTGGCTATGACCTTGAGAACATATTTTGTCCCTAGCTCCTACGTCTCTCTCTGCTTCCTAACTTCCAGAAGGTAAGTAGCTTTATTCTGTCATGCTATTACACCTTGATTTTCTGCTTTACCTCAGGCCCAGAGTGATGAAGTCAGCCAACCACAGACTGAGAACCCTGAAACCAGGAAGCCCAAATAAACTTTTCTTTCTCTAAGTTGTTCTTGTCCATGTATTTTGGTCACAGTGATGAAAAACTGGAAAATAGGATGACCAGAAAAATGACAAAATTTAAAAATGGATAACAGAATTATCATCACCAAGGGTTAAGGAAGAGGTTGGGTAGAAGAGAGAGGATATAGCCATAAAAGGGCAAGATGAGAGATTCTTTGATGACAGAAATGTTCTCTGTCTAGACTGCATTCAATGTCAATATTTTGGTGGTGTTTTAGACAGGTTTTCTTTTTCTTTTTTTTTTCCTGCAGTGACCAAAAGACCTGACAAGCACAATTAGAGGAGGATTTGTTTATTTGGGGCTCATAGTTTCAGAGGTTTCAGTCTGTAGGTGACTGACTCTATTCCTCAGTGCTCAAGATAAGGGGGAACATCATGGCGAAGAGTGTGGCAAAAGAGATTGGCTTAAAACATGATGATCAGGAAGCAGAGAGAGAGCTGTACTCAACATGGACAAAATATACACCCCAAAGGCACAATGATTCCCCTCCTCCAGCCACAACCTACCTGCTTTCAGTTACCACTCAGTTAATCCCTATGAGGGGATTAATTCAGTGATTGAGCTAAAGCTTTCATAACCCAATCATTTCACCTCTAAACCTTGCTTTGTCTCACACATGATCTTTTGGTGGATGCCACATATCTAACCATAACAGGTTGTGATACTTTAGAATAGTTTTGTAAAGGGTTTCCATTTAGGGAAATTGGGTAGAGGACATAGTGGTTCATTCTGTTCTTTCTTTTTTTTTTCACTGTTATTTCTTACAAGTACACATGCATCTACCCTAATCTCAAAATTAAAAGATTAGATTTATTGAATAGTGAGCATGGAGTTGGTCATAGTTCTGCAGCTAGCCTTAGAAATGTACCTGCTCAGTACTATCACACTCTCTTAGAAGAAGTTGTTCCCCTGTAAGCCTCTATGAACATCAAACAGATATTCTGCCATCTGTTCAGAAACCATTCTCCAGGCTGCTCACACTCTGGTATCCTTTCCAGACCCAGAAGGTTCTGACTCACTTCTTTATTTTGATATTTCACTCACCCTAAACCCACATACAAGTGCAAAGTCATTTAGACCTATATACAATTGCTAAGCTACCACAATTCTTATTTTCCACTCAGACTTTTAAATCAGAATTATCATGCTCCCAAACACTGAGCAACTAAACAGCACATATGCTATAACAGATGGCTCACATGCCATGGTTTTTACCCCCAAAGTTCTTCTGCCTAGTAAACCCATCAATAAACATGTTACAAATAAGCACTGTGGAACAGGTAGAAAAAGACAGGAGGATAGAGAAAAGCAGCAGGCCACAAATTTCACCAGAGGGCCAATATTACAGCATCCAAATCTAAGGATTAAGGATTCTTAGTAGTGGGTTTTTGTTCTTGTTATTGTTCTGGTTTTGCTTTAGGTTTTTTTGTTTGTTTGTTTGTTTATTTGTTTGTTTTATCTTGCTTGATGAAAGGGGTAAAGAAGTTTTCAGACTCTTTTGAGAATCTATGGAAAGTCCAGGATCAATCTATCTCTCTATTTATTTTAAACATTTATTAATCATTTGACCCTCGTATATCCAAAGGACTTAAAATCAGCATACTACAGTGACATAGTCACATTAACATTTATAGCAGCTCAATTAACAATAGCTAGACTATGGAACCAACTTAGGTGTCCCTCAATAGATGAATGGATATAGAAAATGTGGTATGTATACTCAATGAAATATTATTCAGCTTTAAAGAAGAGTAAAATTATGGCATTTGTCAGTAAGTTGTTGGAGTTGGAGAATATCATGCTAAGCGAAATAAGCCAATCCCACAAAACCAAAGGCTGAATGTTTTCTCTGATATGCAGATGCTAATTCACAATAAGGTGGGATGGGGTGGGGCACTAGAGAAGAATAGCATTACCTTAGATTAGGTAGAGGGAAGTGATGGGAAGGAAAGGGAGAGGAAGTGGGAATAGGAAAGATAGTAGAATGAAACCAACATTATTACTGTGTGCATATATGTGACTACATGACCAATACAATTCTGCAACATGTACACTAAGAAAAGTGAAAAATTATATCCCATCTATGTATGATTATCAGTGTGCATAAATACATTCTACTGTCAGGTATAACTAATTAAAACAAATAAAAATATTTTAAAAATACAATCACTGCTGAAACCATATTTTCCTGAACTAATGACTTTAGAGAAATATTTATTCACAATATGATAATATCCAAATGTTCAAATAGCAAATGTCAAACATATGTCTCTGAAATCATTGAGCCCTGTTATAGCCATGTTCAACTCAAGCATCTTATGGAACAGTTATTAATTAGAAACATTACCATTTTATTGTTATTATTTTTCTTCCCATATTCAAACTACTGAAATTCCCTACTAGTCTACGTTTACTGTATATGCAATAGACTTAGTAAATGATATCTCCTTAACATACCATATATTAGTCAATTATTGCCACAAGAATACTGTATAATTTTAGCCATGTCAAGACTGAGTGTCTTATAACAACTAGCATTTATTCTCATGTTTACAGCTTTGCAAGTCTGCCTCTGAGTGGATCTAGGCTGGACACACCCAGGCAGTTTTGCTTCAGTCTGCATGCCAACTGAACTTGGCTTGGCTTGGTTGGGATATGGTCTAGTACTTCTATGTCCTTTGACCAAATGATATTTAGAGAATGTAATAATGGTAAATGGCAGAAGAGAAAAGAACAAGCCAAAACATACAACCCCAGTTAGAGCTTCTATTTGTCACATCTACTAACATTCCATTGGCAAAAAAAAAAAAACATTCATAACTGAGCCCAGCATCAATGAAGTAGCCAAAACTGCCCACAGTTAGAGAAAAGGAGAATATATGCTGAGTGCCAATCCAATATTTCACAGACCACAAACTTCTTTCTAGCATCTCTTTAAACAACTAAGAGGTTTATGCTAGTGTTTCATCACTGTGATCAAAATACCCAATATGAACAACTTAGAGAAGGAAATATTTTTTTTTTAGCTCATGGTTTCAGAGGTTTCAGTCCATGGTCCCAGCTCCATTTCTTTGGGCCTAAGGTGAAGCGGAACATCATGGTGGAATGGCGTAGTAGAGGAAAGCTGCTCAGATCATCATAGCAGGGAAGCAGAGAGAGGAAAAGGCCAGGGAGAAGATAAATCCTTCCAGGGCACATCCTCAGTCACCAACTTTCTCTAATTAGGACCCACCTATCAGTAATCCATTCAGCCATCAATGGATTAATTTCATCAAATGGATTAATCCAATGACCAGGTCTGAGCCCCCTTGATCCTACCATTGCCTAAAAATCTCACCTCTAAATCTTGCTGCCTTGGGAATCATGATTTTAACATATGAACTTGGGGTGAACATTCCAGATCCAAACCAAAACACTCCACCACTGCTTCCCAAAAGCTCATGTCCCTTTGGTGGTATTTCACCATGTTCAAATATTTAAACCAAGTGATCAGAAAATATAGTTGTAGTTGAGATATATTATATGAGTCAATTATGTTTCAGAACAGGGTTTTAAACCTTGATGTTATCAACAGTTTGGATTGATAATTGTTAGAGGCAGGAAGAGGACTATCCTATGTATTGAAGGATGATTAGTCACATTCCTGGCCTCCTCCCACTAGATACCAGTAACACCCCCAAATCATGACAATAAAAACTGTCTCCAGTTTTCACCAAATGTTCTCTCACTTTCAAAATTGCTAGTAGAACCGCTATTTTAGAGAATTAATCAGCACTCAAAGTATAATAAATATTATGAGTGACAAAGTAGAAAATGTGATAATTAAAATTTTTATATTGATATAAATAAATATTTACTGAAAAATAAAAACTTGACTGGGTCCTTCCCTATGGTAGACATTGACTTTTCAACTTCAACTCCTTGAAACTGTTGAGTGAGTAGTATTAATTTGTGCTACCTATGTTGAAATTAAGGCACAGTAAAGTGAATTCCTCAAATACCCAAAGATTAAAAAAAGAGACAAAACTCAGATTTGAACTGCAGTTCTCTAACTTTTAAAATGAGTTTTTAATAATACTACATACCTTTATAGCATCTATAAGAATTCCTGATTATTACCATCATGTTCATTCTATTTTACTTAGCATTCTGTTAATATAAAAACCATAATAACCAAGGAGTTGATGAGAAAATGAGCCAGTCTTTTCTGCAATATTGTAATGCTGTCCTCTTTACCATTTATTTCACCAACACTAAATGATAAATAACTTATGAAATCTTCACCCACCAAGATTAGACACTATATCATATGTGCATCATAAAACAAACTTTTACCCACAGTAATCATCAAAGCATAATTTTCAAGTGAAAATGGTGCCAAATTTACCTTTTTTAAAGATGATTTGTAGAAAGTGTGTTAAAGTCAACACTTCCACTGAATGGTTCTCATTGTTTGGAATATGGCACCTAAAAAGCTGCAGTTATCCTTGATTTCTTATTTTTACCAAAGACCCTATTAAATTTGTACAACTCACATTGAATCTAAAAGTGGATTTTTGGATCATTTCCAGGACATAGCCTCAGCTGACGCTTCTGACTACATCAATAACCCCTGCCTTAGCTCAGGCCCTAATCTTATCTCTGGTAGACAATTAGAGTGGACCTAACTGATTTCCTTATTCCATCATTGGGTGTTACAGACTATCCTCTATGCAGCAGCCAAAATATTTGAAAAATGTAAATCAGAAAAAGTTCATCACACTCCTACTTAGAGCCCTCAAGAGGATCCTACCACATATACAGCACAACACATATAGACCACAAAGTTGTTTCCTAAGTTTGCAAGACCCCTGTAAACTGGGTACAGCACATCTGTGCCCTCACTCACAGCTTCCCCTCTACTCATTCAGTGCAACTTACAGCCACCCTGACCTCAAGCTCAAGCAACTTTGCAGCTTAGTGCCTTTGTTCTTGCTATTCATGATCTTCCTCAGATCTGTTTCCAGGTTTGCTCCAAAAAGCCTTTACTGACTACTGTCTATAGAAATGTACCTTCTGGTCTAGGGGTGCAGCTCAGTGCTAGAGCACTTGTCTAACATGTACAAGGCCCAGCATTGGGGTGGTGGGTGGGACACCTCCAAAGACAACTCTCTTCTCTTGCCTTGTTCTTTTAGTGAGCATCTTAATAATGGACATTGCACATCTTTTCTTTCTCATTTATTTATTAACAGTCTTCACTACTAGAATGTAAGCTCTACACAGGCTGATAATATAGTTTGTACATCTATCTCCAGAACCTGTAACCTTATTTAGTATGTTGTAGGTATTCAATAAATACTTAACAAGTGAAAGAAAGATATCTAAAGTTTAGCTGAGAACTTTGAGATTCAGCCAACATTTTCTTTTTTTTAAATTTTTTGTAGTTGTAGATGGACCATAATATTTTATTTGTTTACTTTTTTTTATGTGGTGCTGAAGATCGAACCAGTGCCTCACGCATGGGGCCCCAGCCCCAGCCCCAGCCAACATTTTCCTACACATCTCCAACACTCTATCACTCTCCCTCTACACATGCTCTGTACATTCCAAAAACTTTCCCTCGATTTCTGAGATTGTCCAAACTTTGTGTTCTCCAGACAACTCTAGCTCTGCCTGTGTGCTTTTTCAGCCTATGAATCGTGATGCTTCCCTACATAAACTATCTTTGCCCCACAAGAAGCCTTCTCACACCAGGCAACTTGAGTGTTAGGTAAACGTCATTGAAGATTTATGTGCAGTTAAAGGAAGTGCTTCTACAGAGGTCTTGTAAAGAAAATCCACAAAGTTAGCAATGCTCATTCTTCAAAAGCCCTCAGTCTCCACCACACAGGAGTGATTCCTAGACAAATCACCCCATGGTTACTTCTGACCCCACACCAAGCTCCCAGCCTCTGTCCTCCTCACACCAGCCTCACCAGAGGGAAGACAAATTCCTCTCTTTTGTCTCATCCAGAACCATTTGTTCTTCTCCTTCATTAACTTTACTCTTTTTGGCCTCACAGTTCAGGGTTTCTCCTTCCATCCCAAGAAGATATTTAAGGCATTTTCCTAAATATGATTCTTCCCTTTAAAAGAATGCCTTATGTCAATCATCAAAACAATATATCAATTGCTTCTGTAACTATAGAGGCCTCTAATATTCCAGATGGACACCAAATATTGTGGCCTGAATATTATATGAGCCAACATGTGTTCATGTCTCACATACATATACATATACACTATTGCAAGTCATAAAACAAACTATCAAAAACATTACTGAACTTACATGAACTCACAGTGACTTTTGATCAATGAGTATCTTGTCAATTAATTTGTTCTAAAAGATCAATTTCAGGTTGGACACAGTGGCACATGGCTATAATCCCAGCTACTTGAGAGGCTGAAGCAGGAGAATCACAATTTGAGGCCATACTAAATACCTTAGCAAGGTCCTAAGCAACTTAGTGAAACCCTGTCTTAAAATTTAAAAAAATAAATAAATAAAAATGGCTGGGGGGTGTATCTCAGTGGTAAAGCACACTGGGGTTCAATCCTCAGTGCCAAAACAAACAAACAAACAAAGATAATAAGGGTTGGGAATATAAACCTGAGTGAAGCCCTAGATTAAATTATCAATAACACACACACACACACACACACACACACACACACACAAGTTAAAAGATCCACTTGAATCAGGCAGGTGCTATAAGCCTTTCTGATGATAAAAAAAAAAACAGTTTTCTCATACTTGAATAGATTAAAAGTATATTAGTCTATTTTATCCAATATCTGTTTTCTCAAATGGAGATTTAAAATTAAGAAAGGAAAAAGACAAAGTAAGCCATCCTTGTAGAGTCTTTTCATGCTTGTCAAGTATTTTCATCTTAGAAATTGCCTACAGGGATGGAGAAAAGACAGGGATTGTTTGTTTTATCTAAATGACATGGACATATTGTTAAATGAAAAGCTATGTGATCTAAAAATGAGAATATGTTTTATTATGATTTTCTGGTGAAAAATAAGCTCTCACTTATCTAAAATTTGAAAAAAAAATATATAATTACCTGGCAGGACAGAAATATGTAAAACATCAGGAAGTAGGAGTGGGCTCGGTGGTAATGAAGAGGCTGCTGCCTGCCACTTGTGTTGCACCTAGATTTTTTCAGTAAAATCGTCACCCAGGCCACCATGAATTCTTAGTCATGTTTCCACCAGTTACAGCCTCTAGTTTTAGGCACACTTAGCATTTTCCATGTTGCTGAGGGTCTTAGGAAGAGTTGGTAGACTTCCCTCGGTCTCCTGAAACACCACATCTAATATCCCCATTATTCTAGCATATTCCATCAAGTTACATTGTTTATTACTTGCCAGTGATCCAATTGATCCTACTGTCTAACAAGAATTTCAAGGCCAAGAAGGCCCTTTATCTAAGATGACAGCCTCACTTTAGTTATTCCAATAGGTTAATATCAATTCCACAGACCTGAATTACATAGTCTCAACCTCTGAACTGCTGCTGCAGAGGCTAACTTTGGACAACTCCATACATTGCTTATATTCATCATTGGGAATAAGGGGCACTAACTGGTTGATCCCACAAACTTTATCCGATACTTTCCAGACTGGTGAATGTGACTTTCCTGTGTCACTATTCTCATGTGGATCAGCAGCCTCCATATTCTGGTCCCAGTTGAATATAATACGAGCAGACAACAAGACAGAGTTAGAAACATAAGAAATGTGTTGAAAATAAAAACTATAAAAGACTAAGGAATGAGAGAGTGTCTTCATACCATGATGTAGGTCTGACACCCCTAAATGGAGAAGTGAAAGAAAGAAGGAGGATTCCAAAGAGATTCAGACTGCTGTACATCTCTGAGAAAGTCTGAGCCACCCCACAGGGAGCTCCAGTACAAAGAAAGACCATGGAAAGTCCCATATTGAGTAGAAAAGCTCAGGTCCTAGTATCTCCATGTTGTTCAGGATTGACTTACAGCCTGAAAACAGTGTGACCTCAGCTCAGATGCTGCAACAGATCTTGAAGGTGCTACAGCTGGGCTATATCAGCTATCTGCATTGCTTATAACAGGTTTTTCTTAAAGAGACATCTGAGCAGTACACATCCACAGTTGCCCAAGAAGGCAGCCTGAGATTCCACACACTTGATTGTGGTCTTTTTTCCTAGGTGGGGGTTAATGGTGCTGATGACAGCAATATGGAATCTGTGAAGTATCTCAACTAAGTAACTCACAAAATTCTCCTTGCTTCAAAGACCCAACAAATTAACTTAAATTCTGTGGTCATTTTAAACAACAGACTGACTTAATTATTTGTTGGCCAGATGGGGACATCTTAGGCTAGAATATTTATTGTTTTCTATATGGGAGTATAAAGAAGTGTTTTCTCCAACCCACAGTAACTGGAATGTATCCTCTGACTGGAAGCTGGACTTCTGAGCAACTCTGTTAGGAGAGGGCTTCAAGTGTTACTCAAGCCTTTCATTTTCTTATTCAGGTCACAACCACACTAGAGACAAGGCTTATGGTCTTAGAGATTTAAGATGGTATGGGTTCATGACTGATGATGGATAGAATCCAGCCCTTGGGATAAGGAATGAGCTGAGAGGTGAAGTTTAACTTTGTTCATTTCCTGTAGACTGACCCCTCAAGAAAGGTGATGACCTCCTATGGGACTCCATAACAACTGTCCACTTAAGTCAATTAGTCCTGGAATAACAAAGAGGTGCAGCATTCAGTCTTGAGATACATCAGTGAACTTACTGTCCCAAAGCTTTAGCCTAGGCTTGGACTCCAGTTAGATGATCATGCCAGGGAAAGGGGAGTCAACCCATTACCCAAAAGCTACACACAATCTCCACACATCTAACAGCTGGTCTCTCAATTTTCATGTATTGGCAACTTAATTGTTAATGCAACAGTGCTGAGAGGTGGGACTTGTAAGAAGTGATTAGATAATGGATTAATGTCACTATCTTGTGAGTTAGTTATTGTAGAAGTGGGATCCTGATAAGGGATGGATTCAGCTCCTTTTCTTGCCCTCTCTTGCCTTCTCTCAATCCCTTGCCTTTTGTAATGGGATGATACAGCAAGAAGTTCTTCCCCAGAAGCTGACACCCAGATATTGGACTTCTCAACCTCTAAGCACCATAAGACAAAATAAATTTCTTTTCTTTTTAAATTACCCAGCATTTAATATTCCATTATAGCAGTACAAAATGGATTCAGATAGCTTTCTAATTCCCTGGCTGCTACCCCAGAGTGATGGATAATGAGGACCACATACCTACTAACCTCATATACCTACAAATTTGTTTCCAAATAAATACTTTCACAGTCATCCACCCTTATTTATTATGCAGCTCATAATAGCTACACATAAAATCAATAAAGATAGTAAACCCAAAGGAAACAAGAATAGTGGGTAGATGGGGACATGGGGTATAAAAGAGTCTTCTCTGATTTCATTTCTGATATTTGAACACAATATGTTACCTAACTTAAAAAAGTATATATTATATATAGGATATTGTACATATTATATATATATATATATAAAATTCAAATGAAAAAGTTAAATGAATAACTGCTGGAAATAAATAAATATAGAAATAGATAATTTAAATAATGGTCACATGGTTTTCTCTTCTGCTGAACATTCCTTAACTTGGAGTTGAAAGCAACACTGACAACCACAATACTGAAAGCACACCAGTACAAGCCAGAAGACATTCCAAACAAAGAAGTCTCATGTTGGATAGAAGACTGAGTGTTGTGCAATTTTCCTTCTATATGGAGTTCAATGTGCAAGTAGTCATCTAGCCTTTACAATATTCCTAGATCCTCTTCCAAGACCCTACCATTCTTACCCAACAATAATACCGTAGGATGTCATTTTCTTTTTCTTTTTCTTTTAATTATTTTTTTTAGTTGTGGATAGACACAATACATTTATTTTGTTGATTTTTTTTCTAATGCAGTGCTGAGGGTCTAACCCAGTACCTCACACATGCTAGGCAAATGCTCTACCACTGAGCAACAACCCTAGCCCTGGATGTAATTTTCAATGAATCTATAAAAAGTTATTTAAACCAGAGAGGAAAATTAAGAAAGTAAGAAAATTTTATAGTGCTTAAAAGTGGTGGGAGGGGGCTGGGGATGTGGCTCAAGCAGTAGCATGCTAACCTGGCATGCGCGGGGCACTGGGTTCCATCCTCAACACCACATAAAAATAAAAAATAAAGATATTGTGTCAAAGAAAATGGACCCGCCCCCAAAAAAGTGGTGGGTGGACCTACACATCACACAGATGTTTCCCCTACTGAAAATTAGAAAGGTGCCATTGACATTTTTCCTCCTAATTCTTTGGAACCTAGTTGAAGAGACTGATAACTAAAAGAATAATTAAAATGCAGTGTGATGGTGTTTATAAAAATAGTTACATATAGATGGTTAGTCTAAAATATGAAAGGAAAAGCAAGGAAACATCTACAAGAAAATATCCAAAACTGTCTTGTCTATTTCAAGGTAGAAGAAATTTTCATTTAAACGGCACAAAGTAAATAAATAGTGACTATAGAGGAAATGACTAATAGAGTCACATTAAAAATAAGAACTTCTGTTCATCAAAAGGCACAATAAAAGAGTGAAAAGGTAAGCCCTGTAGGCAAGAGAGACATTTTCAGTGTGTGTACTTGACAAATCACACTTACAAATCAATGAAAGCAAGAAACATCGCCTAAAAAATGAGTGCGCACGAGACTGCAGTTGGCATTCACAAAAGAAAAAAACTTCGTGACCAACGAACGTTCTTAAAGTACAAAAAAGAAAATTATAACCACAGTGTTTTGACACTACCTTACAACCACCAGCTGGGCTAATCACTGATAATGCCTGTTGTGGGTGAGGTTGGGAGATTTGTAGGTTTTAGAATCTACAAACACTGCAGAAGAATTTGGTAAGACCATTTTGGAAGTTTGGTGGGTTTTCGGGGTTTTGTTTGTTTTGTTTTGTTGGGAGTACCTATGAAATCAAAGATTTGCCTACTCTATTACTTTTAAATATGAACTCAGGAAAAATTAGTCTTTGTTTATACCAAAAGACAGGGACAAAATGCTCATAGAACTGATACTTGGAAAAGAATTAAAATTAAAAACAACAAATACTTAGCAAGAGTAGCATTTCTGGACATGCTGGTGCACACCTATAATCCCAGTGGCTCTGGAGCCTGAGGCAGGAGGATCAAAGCTGAGGCAGGTGGATCATAGTCAACCTCAACAAGGCACTCAGCAACTCAGTGAGACCCTGTCCCTAAATAAAATACAAAATAGGGTTAGGGATGTGGCTCAGTGGTTGAGAGTCCCTGAGTTCCATCCCAGGAAGGCCCCTCCAAAAAAGAAGAGTAGCATTGACATTAAGTAGTGCTCCATGTATACAATGGAATACTACACAGAAATAAAAAATTTTAAAACTACAGCTAGACACAACAATATAGAAAAATCTCACAATCATATTTTTATTACTCAGTAAAAGAAATGAAAAATAAAATTATATGTATTTCAGAATTCCACATACATGAAGTTTTAGAACAAGAAAAACTGATGATAATATTAAAATTTAAGACATTAATTACCTAGAGAGGGAGGAGTTATATTGACTAGAGGGAAGCACTCAGAAGGCTCTGTATCTATGTAGTAGTCATGTGGGTAAATTCATCTCAAGTAAGCTGTATGTTATAAATTATGCATTTTCTGCATGACTATTATACCTATGTGAGAGCCATGCTAAGGAATATGTATTTTTTTCAGTAATGAATTGGTTTTAAATAGGAAGGATTAGGATTAGGATTAAGTGTAAAACCACCATTGTATCTGCAATGGAGTCTTTAGAATAAAATTTGGAAGCTACTGGAAAAATAACCCAAGGCAAGGGAGATAGAATCAGGGATACAGAGAGAAGTAGAGGCTAACAAAAGGGTATTTTCATTGTCCTTGGCAATGACTGATTATGTGTGAAGGAGATTAAGGGGTGGAGGACAACTCCCAGATTTTAGGCTATGCCATTTTCTGAGATGAAAGCACAGAATGAACAGTTGGATGGAAAAGATGGGGTTAATTGACCACCTGTAGCAATGACTCTTGTAAGTCAACATCGCAGTGAGAACCTCACTATTTGGATCTTAAAACCCTAAAATCTTAGCCTTTGTAAATCTCTTCCAATCTTATTTTAGCCCCTCAATAGGTTCTAGCATGGTTAACCAGCCATTATCATTGCACACTGAAAATTCTTGGGTTCTCAGATCCATGTAGCCATTTAGAGTGGCAAAGCACATGGTTCAGGATGTGAGAGTTGGGGCTGAAGATTCACCCCTCTCTCCTTAGGAGTCTGTTGAGGAAGCCCAGTAAAGTGCATGGCTTATAATGGACAGCTGACATATCATGAAGTGAATTTACCTGTGTAACCCCTCTCAGGCCAAGACACTAAACATAACTAGCCACTCTCCAACTGCATCCTCTCACTCCATGGCTCTTACCTAGACCACCATAGAGATCAATCAAGGCAATACATGCCAACATGATTTTAATGTGAAAAAAGTCCAAGAATGATTTATTATTATTATATCCAAGAAGTGTATATAACCTAAAGAAAATCCTCCCACGGGGGGGAAAAATGAGTCTCCTTCTCAGACCCTTATTTTTCTCCTCTCATGGTTGTATAAGTCCTGGCTTAGCTTTGGTCCTGGTTTGTGGAGTTGTGTAGTTTTCATGGCTTCTGAGACCCAGTTTATTGATTTTCTGTAAGAAGCAGCTGTGTGTTGGACAGGTGGGTGTGGCATTAAAACAAACTCTCTGACAGCTTCATTGCTTTGCCATGGACACCCAGATTCAGGATCTTGTCAAACACTAGGGACACTATAGCATCCCATGCTTGATGTCTCCCATTAAACTATAGATGCACATCAAGATGATGAATTCTGTGTCAACTCATTTTATTTATCACCTTTAAGATGGGCCGTTAAAAAACTGCAATTGTCAAATTTCTCATGTTTCTGTCGCAAGCCAAATAGTCAAGAAAAGTTCACAAAGAGCTGGCATTTGAACATATTCTTTAAGGGAAGAGAAATAGCTGAGCATTGCCATTTCTCTACATTTAATACAAGATCAAATTTAAAACTTAATATTTTTCTACTAACAGAAAAGAATATATTAAAGAAGAAATGTTAGTATCATTGTACTATTTGATTTCAGGGTGATGAAGTAGAATGAGAGGAGGAGTTTAATTATCAATAATTTTACCTAAAATGAAATTTCAAATAGATAAGATTCAAGTTCTGAGACAAAAGATTAAAATATGTAATCACTGGGCAGGCCACAGTGTCATATACATATAATTCCAGCTACTTGAGAAGCCAAGGCATGAGGATCACTTAATCCCAGAACTTAGAAACCAGACTAGACAATGTAGTAAAAGCTCAATGAATAAAAAAGAAAGAAAGAAAGAAAAAACTTTAAACACAAATGTCAAAATTTCAGGAAGCTTAGAATCTACAAACAGTTCCTCTAAAACAACAAAAAAAAAATTAAAGGCTTGCCACCAAAACTCATATTATTTCTACCTTTTTCTACCTGTTGTTTGCAGAAATATATGGTACAGGAGAGAAACTAAGAGAATTTTTTTTTATAAACCTGTTACAATTAGAAGCATGGAAAAGATTTCATCTGAAACTCAGCAATCAATAAGTGTCAGGTGGATTGCTGTGGGAGAGCAGGGTAAATGTGAGATTTTTTCTGAAGAGTAACTTAAGTATCAAATTGCATTTGAAAATGAGATGTATAAGCACAGAACATATTGCTATACTTTATCTAGCTGGAAAGGACTCTAGGTATCATCTTGCCTTGCCTCTTTATTTTACCAAAGAAGCATCTAGAGATTGAAAGTCTCAGGAACACAGCCAAGGTCACACCATCAATTAGAAGATGTGCTATGAATAGAACTCAGGACACCTTAACTTCCTCACTGGCAGTCTTTCTATGATTGACACCTTATACATTATAGTTGCTGACCTCATAAATCTTTATTGACCATTACGTGTGATTGAGGCACTATGCTAACTTCTATGGGAATGATGTTAACACTATCTGTCCTCATTTGGATCACATAAATCAATTGGTCTTTACCAATCAGTGCAATATCCACTGGGAGTTTAGTGTCAGTGAGACTCATTCATTCATGTCATTCCTCTCCAAAGATGATGTTTCTTTAAACCCACAAGCATGCTTGGGTGAGCCTGCATTCTCTGATATACACCTGTAGCTTCTGGGGCAGTTCTTGTTAGAAAACTTTACCTCCACTAGCGCTTCCTATTAAAAAAAAAAAAAGCCAGCTAATTTTTTTCTCTGTAGAAAGAAAGCTACTTCCAAGCAGAGGTTATGATATCTTAGATTAGATTTGCTAAAGAAAAAATCGTGTCTGTCCTCAGTGCTCATTTTTGTCCACATTTATGCAACCATATCTTATGCTTGGGCCATACTGCCCATCCCTCCTATAAGATAAAAAGGAAGCCAGACAAGGGGAGAAAGCATTTAATCATAAGCTAAGACCTGAGCAGTGTCGGTAAGCTTGATCATCTCAATGTAGCACAGCTATTGAATTCTGCTGTTGCATTATTAAATATCTAGGGAATTTTTGTGTTACATTGTTAAATAAGCTTTCTTTTTTGTTAAGCACTGTCATCTCCTTTTAAATGTGAATACTTCTGAAGAGTTAGTACACCAAATGCCTAATTTAGATGATCAGATTGTATCCCTTCTCAATAGAAGGGAGGAAAATTTAAAGACACTGGATATTCATGGCAGGGGTGGGATACTCGCAGTGATGATCTCAGACAAATCTCATTCTGTGAAAGTGGGATTCAGACCTGAAGGAACAGAATTTCTGTGCTGGAAAACTGGCCTTGAACAGCCTTCTCTGGGGTGATAATAACCATAATTGTCATCATTATCATTAAGGCAACTGATATTTATTGGGGGCTTATTGTGTTCCAGATACTTAGCTAAGAGCATTATGCAGTTTAGGCCATAGATAATCCCTCTGAGAATCTTAAATATTCACTTATGACCCCTGCTAGATTGTCAAAGGATTGTGAACACACACCTCTTGTTTTCACCTCTAGGCAAGGTGGATCTGTCATCCCATTTGTGGGAGTGCCAACCTAAAATACACTAATGGCAAAATATGGTATGCAAGCTGATGTGAGTATATGCTCAAGTACAGTTACGCAAAAAGAAATATCACTTTCTTTGATTATCTCCACTCAAGCATGGATCTTAGAGCTACGATCCATGTTTGTGTTCTGGCTGTGTGACTTCAGTTTCCTCATCTGTAAAATTGGATACAAAATGCCAGCTCATAGGGTTTGCATGATGATGAAATTAGTTAGAATTTATAAAATGCTAAGAGCCCTTATAAGTATTTCATAATAATTAATCATGCATTTGGAAAGTGGCTTGCACATAGTACCTGCATACTACGGGCTAACTCTTATCATTCCTTTTTCTATTATTCCAAAATTTTGGTGGAATATGTCTGTGCTGAGTCATGGTGTGTAAGAGGTAGGAAAAGGTGTGGGTACAAGGGTTTTGCTCTCAGGTACTAGAGAAAAGGTCTTCCCCTGGTCAAGAAGCATCTTCAAACCAAAAGACCTTGGTTGACTGTGATCTACACGGGGGAGGGGGTGGGGGGAAATCCAGGAACTTTCCTTAAGGCTGCACAAGGTCTAGTCTCCTAATATAAAGCATGGCCATTGTCCCTCCAGGGCTCTGGCACCTCTCAGAAGCAACTGTAGGAAGGCAACTCCAGATCTCCCCTTACCAACTAACTATTTTTCCCTTCTCTCAGTCCTGCACCAAGGAGAATGCTTTTCTAATGCAAAGATTCGAGCTCTGGTTTTCTTCTTTTTCTTAACTGCAAATGTTCAATTTCCCCTGAGAGAGTAGGGTTTTATCACACAAAAGCCTGGCAGATCTGTAGGCTATTTATGGTTTCCCAGTCCTGCTGTAGACATCTCTCCTCCGAAGCAACTGCCATCCAGATGACTGGGGTGGAAAATGGGAAAATTCAGTGAAAGAAAAAAAAAAAAAAAAACAGAAAGAAAGGTAAATGCCTCCATGTATTATTCTGCCCTACCTCATCCAGAGAATGTGTCTTAAATACACGTTTGGGAATACCTGCATCACAGCAGAAGGCCAGGTTCCCACGGTTAGCTTCTTCCTGAAATCCCCTAAGCCCTGCCCTCCTGACACTGTTGTGCTTTCATTTTACATCCGGCATTGGCCCCCAATGGGTGTCCAGGAAAGGAAAGCAGAGGTTGGTATAATACCATGCTGAGGGCACACATGCATCTCATCTCTGTTTCAAGTAAATGCCAATGCTAGGTTTCTATATGCCTAGAGTCTATAAGTGTGTGTGTGTGTGTGTGTGTGTGTGTGTGTGTGTGTGTGCGCGCGCGCGCGCGCGCGCGCACATGTGGACTTTGTAGATTTGATGCTAGAGGTTGAAGTCCCCAAGATATTGGGCAGCTGGGAAGGAAGAGGACCAGGGAAGAACAAGAACAAACTGAAATTCACAAATACAACTTGGAGACCACAGACATGATCTGAAACCTTCATCAGTCCTCATTACCTCTGACCTTAGTGGCGAGGTGTTCTATGAAAGCTGAGCGCCCCAATCATGAAGATAAATGTATACACACTGGTGTCTGAGTCAGGGGAGCTGTAGCAGGACCCTGGGAAGTTAAGGCACTCAGGCCTGGCTGATGGGAGTCAGAAGATTAGTGACAGTGTGTACAAGCCAGAAAACAGTTCTGTCATGGGAGAAAAGACGTCTCTGCAGTAGGGTTTGAGGAGTTCCTAGAGAGAAGAGAAAACTGGGCTCAGGACTAGTGGAGTCTTTGGCTTATGTGAAGCAACAAAATTTTAGCATGCACCAGTCAGAGCCATAGACAAAGGTTTATTTAAGAAAGTAGAGACAGTTTATAGCAGCTCAATTCACAATAGCTAAACTGTGAAAACAACATAGATGCCCTTCAATAGATGAATGGATAAACTGTGGTATATATTCACAATGGAATATTACCCAGCCTTAAAGAAGAATGAAATTATGGCATTTACAGGTAAATGGACAAAGTTGGAAAATATCATGCTAAGTGAAGTAAGCCAATCCCAAAAAACCAAAGGCCAAAGTTTTCTGTAATAAGTGGATGATGACCCATAATCATGGGGTGGGGGGGACGCCAAGGGAAGAATGGAGGAACTTCAGACTGAGCAGAGGGGAAGGAGTGGAGGGCAGGGAGTGGGGAGAGATGGTAGAATGAGACAGACATTATTACCCTATGTATGTGTATGATTGCACGAATGGTGTGACTCTACATCATATAAAACCAGAGGAATAAAAAGTCGGGCTCCATTTATGTAATAAATAAAATTAATTTTAAAAATAAACATAGTAAAACAAGAAAGAAAGTAGATACATATTCAAGGGAGAATGTGGTCATCTTGAGAATGAAAGAATTGTTTTTCAAGTTCCCGGCTCTTCTTTGGAGGGAAACTTGTTACAGGGTGGGTATGGGAAGGTTTGAAGTAGTGATATCAGTGTGGTGGTTTCAAAATGGTTTATGGTGGTTTGGGCAATAACAGGATCCCTAGAATGATGTGGTCTTCATTATCTGATTATTAGCACAAGAAAGTCCCCTACATTATAATTTTTTTAAATATATTATTTATCTTTGCTTAATCTATTTATTGAGAAAAAGAAACTAATTCATAGTGCACAGGTCAATTTTCCGATTTCCCAAAAATTTGGGAGTGAAAGGTCTGAAAGAAAGTATATAAAGGAGTGACAGGCCTCAAAAAGTGTGCAGAATTTATGAAATAAAACCTTATTTCCTTATCCTTCTTTTATGTCTCCTTTTTACCTATTTCTTGTTTTTTCTATTCTACCTCAGTTCCAGAGTGGGGTTTGGCTCATCTTCACCACACAGGAAAGGCAGGAAAGGGAATTCTGGGAGTTGTAGTTCAGCCCAGCCCCAAGTTGACCCATTGCCAATTGACCATAGTTTCCCATCAGGCTGCACTCCTTGGTGCTAGACTTTTCTGACATGGCTAAAGTCAAGGTAGATTCAGAAAGAAAACACCAAATGTGTGTATGTGTGTCACAGGTGCATGACACATATAGGGTAGGGGTGACAATAGACAAGACTGTGGCAAGAAAGCCTACTTTGAAGTAAGCATTCTTGGCTCTATGATACTTTAGTCATATCCTCTGCTCTTTTCTCATTCCTCTGGTTATACATGATGCAGAATCCCACCAGATGTATAGTTACATGTGCACATAGAGTAATAATGTCTGATTCATTCTACTATCCTTCCTACAACCATACCTTCTCCCCTACCTCTACTCCCCTGAATTAACTCACCTAATCTGAATTAATTCTATTCTTTCCTACATATCCCCCATTGTAAATTACCATCTGCATATCATAGAAAACATTCAGTCTTTGGTTTTTGGGGATTGGCTTAATTCCTTAGCATGATATTCTCCACCTTCATCCATTTACTAGCAAATGCCATAATTTCATTCTTTTTTTATAACATTGTTGTATTTTTTATGTTTTTATTTATCTATATGTGGTGCTGAAGATCAAACCTAATGCCTCACACATGCTAGACAAGTGCTCTACCCCTGAACTAGAGCCCCAGCACCAATAATTTCATTCTTTAATGCTGAGTAGTATTACATTAATATATATATATATATATATTCATATTTTTATCCATTAATCTGTTGAAGGGCACCTAGATTGGTTCCATAGTTTATCTATTGTGAATTGAGCTGCTATAAAAATTGATGTAGCTGCATCATTGTAATATGCTAATTTGAAGTTTGGGGGTATAAACCAGAAAGTGGGGTAGCTGGGTCAAATGGTGGTTCCATTCCAAGTTTTCTGAGGACTCTCCATACTGCTTTCCATAATGGTTGCACCATTTTTTCATCCCCATCAGCAATGTATGAGTGTACTGTTTTCGCCACACCTTCATCAACATTTATTGTTGTTTGTATTCTTGATAATTGCCATTCTGACTGGGGTGGGATGAAATCTTAGAGTAGCTTTGATTTCCATTTCTCTAATTGCTAAATATGTTAAACATTTTTCCATATATTTGTTGATTGATTGTATTTCTTCATCTGTGAAGTGTGTTTAGTTCCTTAGCCCATTTATTGATTGGGTTATTTGTTTTTTTGGTATTAAGTTCTTTGAGTTCTTTATATATCCTGGATATTAATGCTTTATCTGAGGTGCATGTGGTAAAGATTTTCTCCCATTCTGTAGGCTTTCTCTTCATGTTATTTTTTTCCTTTGCTGAGAATTTTTTTTAGTTTGAATCTGTCCCATTGTTGATTCTTAATTTTACTTCTTTTGCTTTAGGAGTCTTACTAAGAAAGTCATATCCTATGCTGATATGGTGAAGATTTGAGCCTACTTTTTCTTCTGTTAGGTGCAGGGTATCTGGTTTAGTGCCTAAGTCTTTGATCCACTTTGAGTTGAGTTTCTTGCAGGGTGAGATAGGGGTTTAATTTCATTTGGTTGCATGTGGATTTCCAAGTTTCCCAGCACCATTTATTGAATAGGCTATCTTTTCTCCCGTGAATGTTTTTGGGGTCTTTGTCTATTATGAGATAACTGTATTTATGTGAGCTTGTCTCTGTTTCTTCAGTTTTGTACCACTGGTCTATGTGTCTGTTTTGGTGTCAATATCATGCTGTTTTTGTTACTATGGCTCTGTAGTATAGTTTAAGGTCTGGTATTGTGATGCCTTCTATTTTACTCTTCTTGATAAGGATTGCTTTGGCTATTCTGGTTCTCTTATTTTTCCAAATGAATTCCATGATTACCTTTTCTAGTTTTATGAACAATGTCATTGGGATTTAACTGGAATTGTGTTAAATCTGTATAATGCTTTTGGTAGTATGGCCATTTTGAACATATTAATTCTGCCTATCCAGGAACATGGGAGGTTTTTTTTTTCATCTTCTAAGCCCTTCTTCAATTTATCTTTTTAGTATTCTGTAATTTTCACTGTTGAGGTCTTTAACCTCTTTTGGTAGATTGATTCCTAAGCATTTTATTTTGTCTGAAGCTATTGTGAATGGGGTAGTTTTCCTAATCCCCCCTTCAGTAGATTCATGACTGATGTATAGGAATGCGTTTAATGTTTGGGTATTGATATTGTAACCTGCTACTTTGCTGAATTTTCAGGCACTCAGGCTGGAGTGGGCAACTACCTGATGCTGGCCTCCCTTCACTTTCCCTTTTCCTTGTGGTGACTCTCGGTCTTCTTCGGGAGCGACACGGCCTGGATGTTGTGCAGGACGCTGCCCTGGGTGATGGTGACTTTGCCCAACAACCTGTCAGTTGAAGATGGCCACCTGGAGGTTATGAGAGATAATGTGAATCTCCCTATTGTGGCCCGGCCTCATTGCCAGCCAGCTACAATATTTCCACAGTCAGATACCAGAGCACTGCCACCATGTAGACTGGAGCTCTGGACCCCACCCATTTGCATAGTTGTCCTTATGCAGCAGATAATCCATCTACCCCACCGGGAACTGGAGACCAGTGTGGGCCTTACCTCTCTGTTTGCCAGGACCAGTGCTGACCACAACCAGCTCCCACCTGATCACCCAGACATTCTCAAAACTGTGATTTCAATCCACATCTCTCTGATCCCATATTCAAGATCACAAGTATGCTGCCATCCGTCACATGACATCTTACTGCTTAAATCCCAACATGACTCACCAATAAATGATTAAATATATAAAATATATATTTATAAAAATATAAATGTATTTTATACATAAATGCATATATTTGTAAGTACATGTACTTATAAACATATATAAATATGTATGCATGCATTTGTAAATCCAAATGTGAGGTCTTCAGATCCTAGCTCAGGACTCTCAGAGGCCAATCCCTCCTCCTGGTTTATAAACCTTCAGCCTGTTCTATAGTCTGCTGCCAACTGGAAGCCACAGCTTAACCAATTGCCTAAGGAGTGTGATGTCAGGATCACTCAGTGTCCTCTCAGAACACAGACAGCTACTCACAGAAGCCATGGTTGGAAGATATTTAATAAAAGGACTAGTCACAGAGGTGGGGCCAGGTTTACTCAGCCAGTGAAGTATGCAGGGATTTGCAGCTGCAGGAAACCTAGTAGAGGTTTGGGGAAGAAGGAGTATTGCAAACTGTTGATGAGGCCTGCATCTTCAGGAGTAGCCACACTGCTTTGCCTAAAGCTGGGGCTCCAACCTGTCTCTTTCAAGCCAGTGATTTCCTTCCAAGACCTCCTTCCAGTTCACTCATCAGGAAACCAGGAAGCCACTAGAGATGTCAGGGGTCACTTCCTAGAGCATATATAAGGCAGGGTATGGATCCAGAGGGACAAGGGAATTCACTAGTCTTCTCAATTTGGCTAACTCTCTTTAAGAATCACCAGTTTGGTGACTGGAGGGCACATGGTGACCCAAACATCTGAGCCATAGAGATGAATGAGCTGTCACAATGGCAATGGCAAAGAGCAGGATATAAGGATAGAGTGCTGTCAGATATCAACCATGACCTCTAGCAGTAATGCAAGATCCCATAAGAGGCTGAAAACAGAGGCTAGAGCAATCTCTACATTTTAGATAGCAATTCAGAGAGATGGTCCCTTTACTTTAAAATCATAGCATCCCTCAGGAAATTGCAGGTAGGAAAAGTTTTAGGTGTTTTGAGTCACCTGCCAATCTGCTGAAAAATATGTTGACATCTCAGAATCATAACAAAGCAGTAGCATTAGTTTTGTGCATAGACATAAAAAAGAAATATAGATAGGCACAAAAAAAGAACACAAATAGTACTGTAGTCTATTAGCTACATGACTCATCTGCAGGGTTATTTTACCCATACCATTCATCCTTTTTGGCTCACCTTTCAAAGAGAACATCCAAGAATAAAAAAGTATGGGCAGGGCAGCCTGAGATCATTAGATTTGACACAAAAATTGGGACCTGCCAGGCAATAAGCCATTCCCCACAAGTAAACTCAGTGCTGTGAGAGAGACAAAAAAATAATCCTTCCAGAACCATGAACAAATAAGAATAAGAGAAGGGGGAGAGGAAAGAACATCAAGTGATAATAAAATAAAACCTACACACACATGTAAATACACACACACTCACACACACACAGAGAGATAGAATTAAAATAAAGTTGGAACATAACAGGTTAGAATATATATCTATATCTGGAACCTAACAAGCTATCAATAAGTTGCTCACACATTCTTCACTGTTCTTGCTGTTAAATAGACAATGTAAAAAAATAAATAAATAAAGTACTAACCTAAACATTCTCTGTGTAAACTCACAGAGTGGGCAAAGCCATTTTCCTGCATTCTCTGGGCAAGGATCCCAATGGAGTTGCCTGGGAAGGTATGCCTAGTATTTCCCCAGAGACAAATGACAGGAACAAATGGTGCCATTTCCCTAACACCACCACCATGCCACTGTGGGGGATGACTATAAATGTGCCAGGCCTCTGACATAAGATCAGTGTCCATCTAAGCCAGAGTTCTGTGCTGCTATTATGGCAGTCCTTTGTTCCTTGGGAGAATATGGAAGCATTGGTCATTTGATTACATCCTTTGACACTGGCCACTCCAACCTGAAAATATTCAATGTTTTGTCAAGTCTACATGTCACACTCGCTATTTATCTATTATTTTTTCCAGTTTCCTGTGTAAAATTCCTTTCGTTTGTGGAAATCAAACCTGGACTCAGAGAATAGGAAAAGACTTGCTTTGTACTCTGTATCTATCCTTTTATCAAATTTTCTTTTTTACTTTTTTCCTATGTGTTGTATAACTTTTTCAATTAAAAAACATGAATTTAAAGGACCAAAAATCTGCATGCTGCTTTCCCTGGTTCTTCCTATTCTTATTAGCAAGAGTTAGAGCCAAGAAAGACAGGCAGCTGGGAGGAAAGAATTGCTTTGATTTCAGCCTCTGACTCAATCTCATTTCTGCTCCAAAGTAGGACAGTAAGACATAGCAGCAGCAGGATTGGCCTCCTTTGCTCCATTGATCCCAGAGCTGCAAATTTGAGTTCTTTTAACTCCAGATGGGCTAGTGCACAGTGCACAGTTCTGTGTGTCCTCCTGGCTGAGTTATTCTCTGACCCCTGGTCAGAGGTTGTATAAGAGGAATAGCTATGAAAGGTTTAACTTCATTTTGGCCTATTCTTATAGTCCATGTGTAGAAATACTTTTAACCAATTGCTAACCAGAAGAAAGCAAAATGATCCCAGATAGTAAATTATATGATGATGATACATTCTTTCATCATATCTGGAAGGTCCATATCTCACTAACACTCACAGGACTTCATATCCTTCCGGAATTCCTTCCTATACATTTGCTCAGTGACTGTGCATGCTGCTATGCCCTCTCACTTCTCTGAATGCCTCTTCCCTTAACCAGCTCATGCATGACCTCTCTATTCATTTGACCTTTTTCACCCTCTCCCAAATCAGTTATGAACACAGCTTGTTGCTTGGGTCCTCAGCTACCACTTCTGCTTTGAGTAGGACCATAGAATAGAAGGGAACAGGGGTGGCCAAATGGGAATTGGTCACACAAGACATAAAGGAAAATAATAGAGGGAAATGGAAGTGAAGGTAAGTGAGGCCAATATTCTCTCCAGCTAGCAAAATTATTTTTGGAAAATGGAGTCTAATTTAAACAGCATAAAGACTCTTGCCTTTTGCTACAAAATCAAGGCCATCTTCTAAAAATTAGATCAACTGAAGTTAGTCCCTCTTGAAGTAAAGACCTTGTACAAGCTCATTTTTATATAAATATTTTAATTAATAGATGCCTTCATCAAATATGAGAATTAAACATTAACACTCATCAGAGACCCTGAAATTAGATTGATAATCTGCATCTTAATTTGCTTTTTCGACACCACTAATTTATTTTTAATAGGTCTGTAATTTAGCTTTATCTATTTCTTATTCTGCTTGGCAGACTCAAATGCCTGCAGCTCACCAGTCAGCCTCTGTAACCTTTAGGCACTGGGATCTGCACAGTATATTAATTTTTAAATTATCCAACTTAATGTGAGAAAGAACATCAATTTATTTCTGTATTCAAGCCAGGCTAACACCTCTTCCTCCCCTAAGTAATGGTGAAATTTAAATGAAGGTGGGAGCCACTTATGGGGAGACTCTTGATAAAGACCAGAAATTCTCATCTTATATTACAGAATCTGCCACCCTTGAAACATCTTCCATTTGAATTAGTAACTTTGACATCATCGTTACAGTGAAAATAGATATTCTTCTGTTCATACCTGGTATCCACAGAGTGCCTCATGCCCATGGAATAATGGTGAATGGAGGGCAGGGACCTTAATTTATTGTGGTCACTGATATATCTGAGGCATCTAAAACAATCTCTGGATTTGACAGGTCCTCAGCAAATGCTTATTGAATGAATTCATTACCATCACTAGATTTTAGGCAAACAGTATTGATGTTCTCTACAACAGAAACAACGTTTATTGAAAACATATGAAATAGTGACATATTCAGAGAATGATTTTCAGAAAATAGAAAAGACAAAGTCAGACATTTAAAAAGCACTAACACCAACAAACAAACAAAAACAAAACCCTAAGTTGTCAAGACAAATAGATGAAAAGCAAAGAATTCTTAAATCCTTGCCAGGGATTGTTTATAGACATCCTTTGTTTATCAAGAGCATTGCTTTTATATCTATATATAGTCACATCGTATACTGGATGAAGTAAACAGACACATGACATGACTAATTTGGACAGAGCCATTATGAGCCTGAATGAGAAAGACAACAACAACAACAAAAAAAAAATGAGTTTAATTTTGAGCCTAGCAATTTTAGGAGGATGTTGACAAACAGGTGACCTCCAGAAGAGAAGATAAAAATGAAGAAAAGATGCAGGATCAGGGAAACAAATATCCAAAGGGCCAGTGGCATCTGTGTTACATCAGAGAGAGAACTGGGTCAATGCAGACAGATATTTAGTCCAGTTTAAAGATATTTAAAGCAAATGAAAGTGACTCAGGGGTTTCACTTGCAGATTAAACTCTCAGTAGCTCTCATCTGCTGAAGTTCCACTTTATGGGCCTCTCCCACTTCTGGCTTGCCCATCCCAATCCATTTCTATCCATCCCAATTTAATCCTGCCACTAGAACCAGGCTGACATTTCTACAGCACAAGATAAACTGCATCACATCTACCTTCAAAATCTCATCAGTGTCTTCCGAGTTCTTGTTTTGAACCAGATACCAATTTCTCAATCATGTATTGAAAGATGCACAGCATAAGGTATCAATTTATCTTTCCAGGGATCTTTTGTGTACCCCGCTTGAACACTATTATCACAGCTAAGCCAAAACAATTCACGCTTCCTCAAACAAACAGTATGCTCACAAATAGTCCTGCTTAATCTCTCCCTCACATGCTCCCAAGAGCATCTCATGTTGTCAGAAATCTTCCCACTTTTCAAAGGACTTTCAATTCTTTTATGTTATTTTTTTATGAGATAAACACTTGATTACTCAAAAAATATTTCCTATATTTTTTACTCGTGAAAGAAGCCAACATTGTTCTAAAAAATTCTTAAGGTAGTCCATGACATAGGAAGTAAGAGCAAAAATGCAGAATCCTTAATAACAAATAAAAATGATTATGTGTATTTGCATAGGAGAAGGAATGTAAACCATAGAGTTTTGATTTTTTTTTAGTTTCTTTGTTTTGTTTGTTGGGTTTTTATTAATTTTTAACCTGATGTGGTTGGGGGGATGTCAGAAGGAAAAAAAGAGTAATATAGAATGGATGTATGCAGGGTGAAATAGAATTGTGACGTTTGCCTCCGAGGATCACTGCTGCGGTGTGGAGCTTGAACTAGAGTATGAACAGGAGGCAGTTGCATGAATCCAGGCACAGTTCATCATGACCACAGCCAAGAGCATACTAGTACAGATGAGGAAAAAGAGTCAGATTTAAGACAGTTACCAACAGATCCACTAGGACCACTGATGATCAGATGTAGGGAGGGGATGAATTGTGGATGAACACCTAGACATCTGGCTTGAACAACTGGGCAGTTGATTGTTAGAAAATACTGGGATCTGCAGCAGATGAAAATTGTACATCTGGATGATTATGTCTCCCAAGTCTGTGAGAAATCTGAATGGAAATATCAGATAAACAAGCGGATTATTAAGACTAAAGTCCAAAGGAAAGATCTAATTTGGAAAAAAATTAGGAGCTATCATTACAAGATGGTATTTAAAAGTATAAAAATGGATTAGATTACCTGAGCAAAATAAAAGAGAAAGAGAAAAGATGTTGTTCTCTTTAGAAGTCCCAGAATTGATTTTGAGTGAAAGAAGGAAATTTCAAATAGGGACAGAGGAAAGGGAGATTATGAGAAGGGGGGACATCTGTAGGCAACAATAGGAGATTACTTCAGAAGGGAGAGCTAACCATGTGAGTGAGAAACCAAACAACATGTGAACAAAACATTAATATTTATAGAGCTGTTCGTTTTATACATCCTTTGAAGTAATGAGAAAATATTTGCTAGAACTTGAGGACAAGATTTAGTCGTTGATAAAAGTATGAATTCTTCCTCCATGATAATCAGAGCAAGAAGAAAATGGGCCCATTTATAGATTTCCAGGTCTTGACAGAACATGGCGTGCCCACAGGCAGCAACCCTCTGAGATAGGAAGCAGCTAATGATCTCACCTCCACACCCCTCAAATAACCTGCAGTCCACTTAACTCTGAACTCTAGCAACATAATATCAGCATGCTGTTCATAGAAGCAACCTGCAGAATTGTCTAAAAGACTGTTAATTTTTTTGAGAGAATAAATAATCTTTATGTCTTATGCAGTAACCAACATAGTATTTAGCTTAGAATAACTCTTCTGTGCTTTTCAGTTGAGATCATAGAATTTTTTTTTAAACGTTGCCGTAAAGTTTCTAACACCACCAGCAGATTATAAAAGATAAACGAACCTGGTCCAGAAATTAGCAAAATCACAAATGAATTAATCTATAAATATATTACTTTTCTAATTTAAGAGAGAAAATCCTCACACAAGCTTTACAAAGATAAAAGAGATTAGTCACACAAGGGACAGAGCTATTTGATAATGTATTAATGATTGGTTAAGAAAAAAGCTAAAGCTGAACTCTGTATTTATTCTGAAGCTTATAAGCGGGACTTGTCAGAAACCAAGTCCATAGCATTTGCAGAAAATGTTCTTTACAAGAATTTACTCCAGGAGGGTTCCAAATGGGGATGCTTGCTCATATCACAGGCATCTAAAATTGCAAGAGCAGGTTATTTCAAGTGATGTTGTTTTTATGTCTCACAAAGTATGACTCACTATGACTTTTCATTCAGAGCACATCACTCAGTTCATAGTCTTAAAAATGGCAAAGTAATCTTTGAATTTATAGGAGAGATTTATAAAAAAATAATGAAGGCAAGGTAAAAGAAAGATTTATGAAGAAGACTAAGAAGACTAGAAAGAACTAAGAACAGGTGGAAATCAGGCAAGGAAAGCTAAACAATTTTCATAAAGTCTTAAGATAGAGGGACACAGCACCCTGTCTAGGTCAGAAAGAGAGTCAGAAACAGCTGAGAAGCTACCAAGAGGTTATTTCACTTGCTGACTACAAATCTCACTATGGGTACAAAACCAAATCTCATATTCAAAGCAATCTGCAATCCCTTAATTCATTGCTCTCCAAAAGATGTAGTCTGAGCACTCAATTTCCCTAAAGAGAAAAGGACAAATCCCCCTATGCTGTAGTTCTCCTGTATCTCTACAGAGAAGGTTACAGATGCTACCTTGAGTTCTCCCATGGGCTAGGGGCCATGCAAAGCCTGTTTTGCAAGAGGGGTTCAAAAGCTGTGTGGAACATCCAGAACCATCTAATCTATGCCCCTTCAAGAGATCACAGAATCTAAAAAAAATATCTGGAATATCAGAATCCAGAAAATTCCAGAACACACAAAAGCCTTAATCCAACTGATTCATTTTAAAAAGTAGAAATGAGACCTATAAATACAGGTTAGTCAGTTAGAGCAGGTATCACCTGCTAGATGCAAAACCAAAACAAGAACTATGGATCCAGCATGATGCCATGAATAAGTTTCTCACTCTGAGACTTGCTATTTTGTCTATAAGAACAAATAATAATGATCACCTTTCTGGATAGTGAGGAACAAAATACCTAATGTATGCAAAATACTTATCATAGTGATCAGCTTGATTGACACATAGCAGATGTTTGATAAATTGTTCCCCTTTACACTTTCTTATTTCCATGACATGATGTTTTCTCTAATACTGTAAGACAGAAGAAATTTAAAAAAAAAAAACTTTTCCAGTTTCAAGAACACCTGGAGAAGGCAATATTCAGACTTTTTATTCCATATGAAGAATGTTTTCCTGTGTTTTATCCAGAGTTGAGTATTACATAGCTTGGAAGGTCTTTTATGTTGCTTCTTAAATACTGCTCTAAAATATCCACCATGCACTGCATCTTCTCTCACAACTATGAATCTCTTGAAGTCACAGAGACACAGTAAGACCTGTGGCTCTCAGGTTCTCAGTAGCCCCTCACTTACTGTTCTCTCCCCTGTAAGAGGAGAGACTGCTCCTCTCC
Source organism: Urocitellus parryii (assembly GCF_045843805.1). Lineage (NCBI taxonomy): Eukaryota > Metazoa > Chordata > Mammalia > Rodentia > Sciuridae > Urocitellus > Urocitellus parryii. The sequence continues at coordinate 162,321,032 of NC_135536.1, read as the reverse complement.
TGGTGAGAACTGAGCTCACTTCCTTCCAAAGCTGTCTAGGATCCAGAATGTGAATGTCAAGTGATACTCAGTGTGGATTCACCAGATGTTTAGATACTTCAATATGGCCAATTGGTGTATCAACAAAGTGAGAAATGTGTTTTGTATCTACAAACTTTGGCTGAAGAAGACAGATGGAGTGAGAAAGGATACGGGAAAAATTAGGATCCTCAAGATCCATATTAGAGCGGGGTGTGATGGCACACACATGTAATCCCAGCAGGGGAGGCTGAAGCAGGAGGATGGAATTAAAAGCCAGCCTCAGCCACTTAGCGAGGCCCTAAGCAACTCAGTGAGACCCTGTCTCTAAATAACATACAAAAAAATACTGGGGATGTGGCTCAGTGATTGAGTGCCCTGAGTTCAATCCCGGTATCCGCCGCCCCACCAAAAAAAAATCCACATAAGGTACAGAAAGTCAAATTTTATCTCTCTCTCTCCACCTGATTATTCCTCTCATCCCTTTAGTATGTAATTCCCCAAAACTTAGTTTGCTTCCCTGGAAATCCTGCTCAACACCATCTTTTCTTTTTTTCTTAATCCTGAAAAATAGAGAAGATAACTAATATTCCAAAGAATTAAATATTAATAAGCACTTATATAGCTTAAGCCAGCATAAGTTTGTTTTCTAGGAGGAAATCTCAAAAGTTGTATTGCAGGTCCCCAAGCATGGAAAATCCTGCAGAGATAAAAGTTAAATCAACTCCTTCTCAGCCTACTTATAAATTGGAAGGAAGGAAGGAAAAAAGGAGGGAAAGTAAAAGACAAGAAGAAGCTTTTTCCAAGGCTATTTAACTTTTGTGGCAAGTATATTGGCTTTAGGTTCACATAGTTTTCATCTAACTTGAGGCAGGCTCAGATTTCAAAAATGAAACTATGCAAACGATTAGTCACTGATTTTGTGTAAATGCTTTAGCTTTAGATGTTATTGTGGAAAATAAAATAAAACAGACTTAGTACAGTCCCAGTAAGCTTAGTCCATGGACAGCACATTAAAATCCTGAATTACCAAATCCTTCCTAATGAGCCATCTAACTCTCTGATGTATGTAATATACCTTTTTTTAAAAATGCATGAATACATATTCCACCCAGAGGTTTAGATGACTCCTTTGGGTTATTTAAGTTTCAAAGGAGTCCATCAGTCTCCCAGGTATGATGTTCTATGAAAGCCTTAAAAATGAAAATTCGGAAACTAGAAGCTCACAATGCCTTGAAGGGAAGAAATATATCAGCAAAAAAAAAAAAAAAAAATTAAAAAAATAAAAAAGCATACAAAGGCAAGTTTGATAAAGCATCTGCCTCCCTGAATTTCCTGCCTTTTGTCAGTTTGGGTCACCCTTAAAATAGCTGCCATTCTGTCCCTTCCAATCTAAGTATTCAACTCTGGTTTTCTTTGTTTATAATTAGAATCCAGTAACCTCCTCTGACTCTTGTCTGGCTGCTGTTACAGGGCTGCTCTTGGATGCAGCATGAGATTGTAGAGCCTGAGTTGGGAGGTGCAGGATGTTCAAAATAACAGGATGGAGTGAGTCCCCAAGGGCTTGGGGAATCCCAGCCTAAGGAAGTTAGTCAATCCCAAAAGGAAATACTTGTGACTTAAGAAGAAAGAACTAAATCACCAAATGGGCTTACAGACTAGAAGCAGATGTAACCTTTCTTCTAGAGAAGCACAAGAAATAAACAGTGCAAGAAATAAACAGTAGGCAAGATGATGGAGAGAAAGGGAATCAGGCAGAAGGGAGGAAGAAGTCAGAGGATAACAGCTGTAAGCTGGGAAACTTCATGGTACCCATCAATTCACCTTGCTCCATTGCAACTCTGCCAGAAGAATAGAATCGCCCTCACTTGACAAAAAAGGGAACCAAAGTTCAGGGAGATATAGCAATACAACCCAAAATCACACAGCAAAGAAGTAGAGCCAGAGGTCACATCCAGGACTAGGTAACTCCAAAGCTTATAGGCTCTGATGCCTTCCTGGCTAATGACAGATGTAGTGAAACCGATTCCAAGGACAGTTAAGATGACAGGAACCCAGAAGTACTATTCCCAAATCTGTCCACCATCCACCTTCAGTATGTTCCCTGAACTTTATAAAACCAAAGACTATTTCATAGAGCTGTTTTGAGGATTAGTTAATATGTGTAAAGCACACATGCCAAGCACATTGATACTATTACATGAGCAGAAACTTTTTTTTATTATACTGCTTACCTGATGATTCATTTCATCACATCTGCTTGTGGAGGTTTATGTTATGAGCCCATAGCTGTGTTTACATAATAGCAAAAATTTGGTGGTATTTCAAGTTTCTATAAATTCTACTTAGAATTATTTTTCTTGCGGTAGGAACGATAACTTACAATGGGCTAGATTTCGCTTGAGCAGATGAAGCTGGGTGAGAAAATTGCAGATCATGACCCAAGTTTGATAAAATAAGACCTATAAATCTAGCTAATTCCAGAGGTTGATGTCTAACACAGAAATGCATTTGTTGTCCCTGTGTAATTTAGATCTATATAAAGAACTGATATAGAGTAAATCTCAACTTTGATAAAGGAGCAAGGGGAGAATGAGCTCATCTAACCTAATGATGCCCCCGAATGACACAAGTGGGCTTGATGAATCAATCAGAAGAATTAGCAGAACCTAACCAGGGTGACATAATCAAGTCTGGGACTCCCTGCTTCTGGGGTCTGGATGCAACATCTGTACTACTAGGCTGGTGCCTCAGAAGTGTTGATGAACACACAAAAACACATTTAGGCATGATACATTCTCCTTGGTGTTATCAAGACAGTATAGATTTTTCATGGCATTGGTTGGAGGACCAGATGATCAGTCAAAAAAGACATCCCTAGGCCCTGAGATTATCCTTTCTAAGATTACCAGACAGAGATGGGTAAAGGAACAAGGTACTTCTATCACAAACTCAGAGAGTTCATGCTTCCATAGGAGGAAAAGCTGAGAAGTGAGACCACTATAACAGACAACATGAGACTGATAATATATAAACAATAGAAGTTTATTCATCTCATGGTTCTGGAGGATGCAAGTCCAAGAACATGATGCAGGCATTTGGAAAGTACCTCCTTATTGTTTCCTGCCACACCAAAAGGTACAAGGGAAATAGAGTATATAGAGAGAAAAAGAGAAAGACTGGGTCAAATTTACTTTTACAACAAGCACATTCTTGGAATAACTAACCAACTGTAGCGATAATGACATTAATCCATTCGTGAAGGCTCTGCCAGTTCCAGCTCCCAACACCATTACAATGGGGATTAAGTTTTCAGCACATAAACTTTGGGGGATATATTCAAACCACAAAGGGTTGCCTATCTCCTGTCAGCTGCTGTACTGCTTTCTGCTAGGATGCAAAGCCCTGCAGATCTCCCATTGAACCCCTGCAGGGCAAACCTCCCTGGACTCCACTCATCCCCCTTACCCTCCTTTCATTTGTCTTCATGGTTTTCCAGCACTCTCTTCCAAGAAGATTTTGAATTAAGGTTAAGATATAAAGGTGGGAAGGGAAGTCGTAAAATGAGAGCCTTAATTTCTCCTTTTTCAAGTCCTAAGTCCTGGACACAAGGTAAATACCATTTCTTCAAGTTCCACTTAATATCTTGAATTCTGCCTTGTCCAGATGAAAAGCTGAGTGCTTTTCCATGTGTTCCTGAGCTGTTGATTCATCAAGCCACCATATGTCTTCCCCAGGACATACTAGCATTATACTGGACATTCTGGGTAAGCAGAGAAGTCCCAGATATAGTCACAGCTAGTCTGGGAAACAAGCTAAGGCAGCTATGAATGCTTTCCTTATATGGATGATTTGATGTGATTTTCTTTATAAAGTTGATTTGATATGATTATAAAATATGACACAGAGATGCCCAAGCTATAAGTGTGATACTAAAAACAGCAGGGGGAAGGGGAATATTCTCCTTAGAATGAATTCCCTAATGTCCATTAAATCAACTGAAATTCATAATAACTACAGATGTCCATTTGATTCCCTGTGGGCTGTGATCTTCACTTGGGCTCACATCATTGTTGGTCTGGATTTGCCTTTCTGGGATATAAGGTCCTTTAGGATGTTCTTACTAACAGTCTGCCTGAGTGACACTCTTGCTTCTGAGAAGTCCACTGATGCCTGGACTAAAATCTTCCCCAACTGTCCTTTAGGAGGACAGAGGAACTTAACATGTAAATGCCTCAGGATCAGCAGTTCACACAGTAAAAGTAACAGAGAAAAGATACCTACCAAGCTGGGAGCAGTGGCTCACACCTATAATCCCAGTGGCTCAGGAGGCTGAGGCAGGAAGATCACAAGTTCAAAGCCAGCCTCAGCAACAGTGAGGTGCTTAGCAACTCAGTGAAACCCTGTCTCTAGATAAAATACCAAATAGGGCTGGGGATGTGGCTCAGGGGTTGAGTGCCCCTGAGTTCAATCCCCAGTACCAAAAATAAATAAATAAATAAATAAAGATCCCTACCAGACTACAGAGTGTTAAGGAGAATTAGAAAGAGTCAGAAGATGACAAAATATGCAGAAGGAAAAGCTGGAGGCAGCCAGAGACATTGTCCAATGGCTAATGTGACCTTAAACCTGCCTCTGCACACTGACCAGTTTTCCCACCTATTTTGCCCACCAAGAGTTTTGGCTGACAACCATTTCTTAGTGGACAATTTCAGCACTTCCAGTACCAGCCTCCACTTCAGGAGAAGGTACGTTTTGAGAAAAAGAGGAAGGCCAGCTGAGCTGTTTGTCAACTCTCTTCTTGTTTTTGTTGTTTGTTTGTTCTCAGTGTAGTTTGGATTAATTATTCTTTCTTTCCTTTTTGGACATAAGGCTCTCTGCCCCAAATATAATGTTTTGAAGTATAGTCCAGCCTGCTCTGAATTATAAAATATTAAGTTAATTAACCTTTCACCAGCTGATTATTGTCAACCTTTCTGTTGGCACAATGGGGAAATGTAATAGTGATTACTAATTAAAGGTATTGAGTATACCTTTACCTCTTTAAATTCTTGGACTCCTGAACTAAGTTGATTAAGAAAAAAAAAAGGAAAGTTTTTGTTGAATTTATCTTTGAAAATAGCAGGAGTAGCCTACAAATAAACCAGAAAATGGAAAGCTGCAACCTTATTTTATAAACTATATCTGTACTGAAGGACTTGGTACCATGTTGCAAGCACAGAAATAGCTAGGATTTATTGACTGCTTATCACATACAAGAACCATAATAAAATATCTACATGTGCCAACACATTTAACGTTTTAAATTCTTCGAGACAGATATGAATTCCAATCCCATATTGCTGACAAAAAAAATTAAAGTTTAGAAGTCAAGTAAAGTGCCCAAGATCACAAAGTTAGCGTATTCCCGAGATAGAACTTGTAAGTAGTCTGTCTCCAAAGACAATCATTTATTCTCAACAATATTGGCCCAAATGATGATGGAATCATTCTTTTGGAGTTGAAAGGACATAAAAACTCACTTGCAATTCCAAAGTACAGAGTGTTTTCTCATAATTTCTTTATGCATTGGTTATTAATTACTGTATAACAAATTATCCCAAACATTTATTATGTCACTCAGGTTCTGAGGCTCAGGATTCCAGAAACAGCTTAGCTGGGTGAGTCTAACTCAGGAGTTGTCACAAGGTTGAAATCAAGCTGGTGGCCAGAACATCAGAAATCATAGGGTTTGACTGGAGCCAGAAAATCTGCTTCAAAGCTTACTAACATGGTTGTTGATAAGCTTTAGCTCCTCACAGATTACTGACCAGAGACATCAACTTCTTACCATGTAGCCCTCACCATAGGCAGCCTGAATGTCCTACTGACATGGCAGCTGGATTCCCCCAGAAAAAGTGACCCACCAGGGGCAGAGCCCATAATGGAAGCTCAAGTCTTCTATAACTCAATCTTAGAAGAGCCAAACCAATAATTTTGTCATATTCTATTGGCTGCACAGCTCAATCCTGGCACAATGTGAAAAGAGAAGGGCATTAGATAAGGGTGTGAGTACTGGCGAGGAGGGGGCTTATTGGGTGCCATCTTGGAGACTGGATACCATCTTTGCTTTCTTTCACTGTCCTCTCAGCATAGAATACCTCGATCCATATCATTTGTCTGCCGTACTTCTTATTTTTAAAGGCTATTTCAAATATAATTTTTCTGTAAAGAATTCTTCAGTTCTCTTTCTCTTTTAGTGGTCTTGATGACTATTAATACACTGATCATACTATATTTTTTTGATTATTTGTTTGATCATCTTAGCTTGAAATTTTCCATAAAGGAGATACAAGGCTTGCACTTTGGAAATTATTTTGGGAAGTGATCCCAGAGAAAAGTAGTGAGTAATTTGGAAAGAAGAAAATATAAAAGGAGAGAAAAGTGATCCAAGGGGTAATTATTGGGCCAATCAACACTGAAGGCAAATGGACTCCATCTACTTAGGATGGAATCCTGAGAGACTATGTAAAGTATGCTTATACTTATCTACCTAAAGAAGAAAAGGGTGTTTACTTACTAGGACTTGTCTCTCAGTGATCAAAGTGGGATCAGGGAGCATTGACAATAATGCGGAAAGCAAAAAATGTGGTATGCAGTAAGTCTGATTAGGATACACTTGAATGTAGCATGTCTGGTCATCAAGAGTGATGACCCGAGCAAAAGGGAGGAATGGAAGGATGTGGATGTCCAGTATATATGTATGTATCCCAGTGATAGGCTAGAGACAGTGCCTTATTTACCTTTGTACCCTTTGAATAGAAGAAAGCATGGCAACTGGCAAATCTCTGCCATCCCTTGCAACCATTCTAGAGAACCTGAATTTATTCAGCACATATATATTGAGTGTTGACGATAAGTTAAACACTCTACAATATACAATTATTCCATTTGGTGATTTACAAATATTTAGTAACCATTGTGGCAAAAGTACTTACTAATCAAAAAGAATCACAGGCAGTGGGGTCATCTACATTCTTAATTCAAACCCAGAAACAGTTGAATAATGAGCCATGCACCTCTTTTTTACTGGGCATCCAATTAGGACTATTTGGATTTTGGAAGGGAGCATGGAAGAAGGCAGTGTCTTTGGGTTCCATCAAGAGAAAGGATCAGTGAATAAAAAAGGAAAAGTCATTTCCATTATAGCAGGTGGGGAGATAGGGAGAAATTATGCACTTAACCATCCCCTTACATAGCTGATAATTCAGCAAGAAAGCAAATGATAAACAAAACAAAACAGGGGCTGGGGATGTGGCTCAAGCAGTTGCGCACTCGCCTGCCATGCGTGCGGCCCGGGTTCGATTCTCAGCACCACATACCAACAAAGATGTTGTGTCCGCCGAGAACTAAAAAACAATAAATATTAAAAAAAAAATTCTCTCTCTCTCTCTCTCTCTCTCTCTCTCTCTCTCTCCTCTCTCACTCTCTCTTTAAAAAAAAAATCTTAGAATTATCAATTATCAAAAAGGACAAGTGCAAAGAGTGGAATGCCCAGGGCCATATTAATGATGTAAACTTTATCCTAAGAAGTTGCTGAAAGACCTTCATCCTTCTTTCTGTATAGGTTGGATTGCTATGCTTTTGGGAGAGCCTCCCAGTAATATTTATTTCCTGAATAAATGAATGGAATCTAAACTGTTTGCCTTAAAATAGGAATACCCGAATTGTGTTTTTGATGAAGAAATTTTTGCCAAACACTATCACTCCCAACCTAACCAAGAAAGCAATAAAAAAAAAACCCTCTGATTTATTATACTCATCAGAGAGCTAAGGATACTAAGTAACTTAAATAAATAAAATCTAGGGGAAAAATAAACAACACAAAAAGATTTGTCTAGGAGGGAAAAGACCCAAAAGTTTTCTTCATCCAGAATGGTGGGAAGAGGAAGACTTTTTTATGGATAGGAACCTGAGCTCCAAGAAATGCTAAAAGACACTTTATAGGCTGAAGGAAAATATCAAATGGAATCTCAGATCAATAATAATTGAAAAAGAATACCAGAAAGGGTAGGCATCAAATACTTTTTTATATTATCTGTAGTATATTAACAATTTTAAAAGCCTATTGACTAAAACAAAAATAGTAAACATATATAATGTATAGTTTATAGCATATAATGCAAAAATAAATGATAACCAGAGCATACAGGGCAAAAAAAGCTACTGTATTAGTGATATTTGTATGAAATTCTTACAATGTGTAATGAGAGAATAAGTCATGTGAAAATAAGTTCTTCTAATTTAGTTTTTAATTATAATCCAGATCACCCATTTAAAACTGGCATAAAGATATATAACTAAGAAAAAAAACAGATGAAATAAAATGGAATATTATACTAAAAGAGTACTTGATTCACCCAAAACAAGGCAAGAAAAGACAAGAGAGAGGAAAAAAGAACAGATTGGACAAACAGAAAATGAATATCAAGGTAACAGGTATAAACACAACCACGACAATAATTTTCTTAAAATAGAAAAAGCAATAATTTTATTAAGTTCAACTAAAATGTGATCAGTTGTCACAGAGATAATTCAAAGGCAGAGAGAATCTGAAAAGACAAAAGAGAAGAAAGAGCAAGACCCAACTCATTGCCAACTAAAGTGAATCCTCAATACTGGGCACAATGATGCTTACCTCTAATTCCAGCAACTCAGGAGGCTGAGGCAGGAGGATGGCAAGTTAGAGACCAGTCTGTCTCAAAATACAAAGGGCTAAGGATATAACTCCATGGTACTGTGGTCCTAGGTTCAAACCTCAGCAACACACACACACACACAAAAAAAAATCAGAACAAACCAATAAAATTTTTAAAATGAGGTGACATCCTCTAAATACAGGCATAAATAGGCTGGAAGGGGAGAAAATGAAAAGAATCCAACACGCAAAGAGTTAAATAAAAGGAAACCAGAGTGGCTCTATTAATATGTGGCAAAGCAAATTTCAAGACACAAAGTATTGTAAGAGATAAAAAGGGAAATTTCATAATGATGAAAGAAGATATTCATTTAGAAGGCAACAACAATCCTAAATAATTGATGTATCAAATAAGAGACCTTCACAACATGAAAAGCAAAACCTGACATAACTGAAGGAGAAAAGAGTCAAATCCGCAATCCTAATCAGAGATTTCAAAACCAAGGAGATACTGATAGAACAATCAAGGAGAAAAGATTTGTAGTATATATATCTGATAAAGGACTTATATCCAGAAAATATAAGAACAACTCAATTAGAAGACAAAAAACATGGGAAAAAATATACAGCATGGACCAACAAACACATGAAAAGATTCTTGCCACTATTACTCATCAGCAAAATGAAAATTAAAGCTACAGTGAGCAGTGAGATTTCACTACACATATTTACCAGAAGGGGTAAAATTAAGCAACAAGGATTTTGAGGGAACTAGGAACTCTAAATCATTGTGATCAAAGGTGATATGGCATAACCCATTTGGAAAACAATTGTCCCAAAAATTCCATTTCTAGGTGTTTGTTAAGGAGAAATGAAGACAAATGATGAAAGCAAACAACTTTATCCACAATAGTAAAATGTTAGAAACAATCCAAATATCTATCACTAGGTAAATATATTTTAAAAATGGTATATTCATACAATACTAGTCAGCAATAAAATTAACAGGCTACTAATCCACACACATGTGCAATTCTCAAAGAACATTATGCTGAACACGTGCAGGGGTACAGTTGGAGAAATATCTTCTACTGCTCTAATAGCATGGTAGGATAATTATGGTTGACAACAATTAATTAAATATATCAAAATAAGTAGGATAATTTTTGAATGCGCTCAAGAAAAAAAGAAATGATAAATGTCTGAGATGACAGATATGCCAATTATCCTGATCTGATCATTACACATTGTGTACATGTATTGGGAGGTTACACTGTACCCAAAAATATACACACAATTGCTATGTCAATTGAAAATAAAAATTCATTTTAAAAGAATTAGAAATAATATTGATCAAAGGAAACCAAACATAAAGAGACTTTCTTGTATTATTCCATTTTTATGAATCCCCAAAACTAGCAAAATAAATAGGGTGGTAGAAGTGAGAAAGTCTGTTGCCTGTACAATGGGGGAGAGAGAATTGCTGAAAAGGGGCACAAAGGGATTTGCTATAGTGACAGAAAGTGGTCAGGAGGGGTTTTTTCTGGATTTTTTTTAGGGGGGAGCAAACCAGGGATTGAACTCAGGGGCACTGGACCAATAGTTTATTGAAGATGGTAATTATATGAATGTATAAAATTGTCCCATCAAAAAAGTAAGAACTTTAAAATCTGCTCATTTTATTGTGTGCAAATCATACTTTTAACATATAAAAAAGCATCCAACTAAAATTTGGGAATGTTAAAGAATTTACATTAATCAGATATTGTTACAATAATGCTGACCACCAAGTAACCCCCAAACGTAGTGACTTGCAATAGGGAACATTCATTTCTTGCTCACATCACAGGTGCATAGATTGTCCAGTAGTCCTGTGGGCTTCAATCGGGAAACTACAGAAACCAACCAGGGCAAGTTCTCCTGGGACTGGCAAAAGCAGGAGAGTATGAGAGATGACACCCTTGGAACCTTAGTTTGTAACTACCTTCCTATATCGTCCACCTTCCATTAAGCAAGTCAAATGACCAACCCCAATGTCAATGGAGAAGGAAGGAGAACCCGGACGGGGCGGAAAGGAAAGAAAGAAAGAACTGTAGACACATGATACAACCTCACTGTCACATCATGCGATCTTCCTATCTTCAATTAGCATTAGCGTAAGAGGTAGGGCAAAACCAGGTCTCCTGACAACTGGTCCAGTGCCTCTTCTGCATCAGATGCCACTATCTCCATGTAGTCTGGAATCCAGCAAGCTCAGCCCCATCTGTGCCCAAAAGGAAGTTTCCAGCACCTGTTCACACTACTTGACAGAGAAGTGTGATGAAACCTGAATAACATGTTCTCCACGGGGATCTAACATAGAGAGCCTCACTCTGGTTTTCCTGGTGTTTGTTCCCCACACATTTGAGACTAACTGGGGGGGGGGAGGTGGGGGAGCAGCAAAGCTCATGGCTTGCACAGGGAGAAGAAACATCTATTATGGAAAGAAAGGCAATACAGCCACCTAATGGATCCTGGGTGCCATAGGCCTGCTTTCTTCTTCCCTAGAAATATTGGAAGTGAATCACAACATATAGTGATATGCATCCCTACTTGAAGGTTTTGAGTGGTTTAAGTGTAAGAGCCAGCAGTCTACATGGGCACCCCCAAGGGTGGAGGACAGCAAGTGTATGAGGTCTGTCACTAGATGTGGTTAATGATTTGCAGCAGATGCTCTTCAACTTTTTTGGTAGCGATGTTACCTGACTTAAGACCACCTTAGCTCAAACACACAAGAGTAGACATGATTCTGTTCCAAGAAAAGAGAAGAAACTAAGGCCAATTTTCACCCACCTACACATGGTAAAGACCAGCCCAAAAGACAGGTGGTGGCCATTTCTGGTGCATGTTTTTAATTACACCAACTGGAAATTCTAGCTCTTATTTTCCTTACAGGCACTTGAAATGATTTTCTCCCTGACCATGGACACAAAGCAAGTTTCAGAATGGCCTCTAGGTTCAAAGTCCCTTCCCACAAAATTATAGTCTGACCTGAACAAGTGATCTGTGCTTTCCCAAATCTCCCTGACTATACGCCTTTGCCTGCTATTCTAGTTAACTGAAGATTAACTAGATTCAATCCCATTCATTTTTCCAACAGACAATCGGCTACGGAGCAAGAACTTCACTAAATTCTAGGGATTAATCTGTAAATGAAAAATAATGGACTCTTCCTCTTCATAACCTATACACAGTTAGATGAGATAGACATTGATTATACAATTTCATCATGGTAGGAATTAAGAAGTAGAATTTCCAGGAGATCTCTTGAGTTTCATGATTTATTGTAAACATTCAGATCAGACAGTGACAGACTCAATATCAAATGCCATAATCACAAACATTGAAATTCCGAAGATCAAAATTCCTAATGTGTAAAATCCCTAAAGTCTAAGATACCAAAAGATCAAAATCCTGAAAATCACAATCCCAAAATATTAAAATCCTGAATGCTAAAATTTTTAATATCAGAATCCCCAAAACCACAATTCCCATTGAAAAGAAGGCTATCCTTTTAAGGGGTACAAAGCCAAATTCTGGGGAAAATATTAGAGATTTTCACTTATACACAGGATAGTTGCCGAATTATTCAGTCTTGTACTATTTCTGCCCCTTCACACATAACCACCTACTTGCCTTCAAAAATTGCCCTTTGTCAGAGAATAAAAAGAATTCGACAAGCTCGGTGACCTTCTGAACCAAAGACACTGGCGAATATAGACACATTACATGGTGAACTAGACTTTGTTAGGTATGTGACTGTTGAAGAAGAGAGCCTTCTTGCATTTACCACTAAATCTAACGCAGAAAGATGTAAGGTATGCTTCCCTTTGGCTAAGGACTCACACTTTATCCCAAGAACAGTGGGGAGCCATTAGAGGGGTAGCCCTGTGCAGCCACCTGCTCTGGCTGCAGTGTTTTTCCTGAGAACTGCCACATAACAAGGTGATGCTCCCGCCTCCACATCCTTTAGAGACCTTCATCTCGCTCGGTAGGGTTTCGTGCTGGAGAGCATTCTGATGCACTTAAATTTTTACAAACTCAGTAAGAGGTAAAGTCAAGGTAGATGCAATCTCTGGCCACACCCCACAGAGATTGGAAACAGCTTTTAAGGACTTCAGAGGCATCTGACTGAGGCAGACAATGGCAGGAGACCACACACAGGCCACTCTTAGACTCTTACCCCTGAATGTCCTTTCCCAAGATGAGAAGCAAAATGTCCTTGCATTGTGATGGTTTTGAAAACCAGAACTTTTTTTTTTTCTTCTGTATTGGGAATTAAACCCAGGGATGCTTTACCACTGAGCTACATCCTCAGTCCCATTTATATATTTTTTAAATATATATATATATATATATTTGTTTTTTTTAAAAGACAGGGTCTTACTAAATTACTTAGAGCCACACTAAGTTGTTGAGCCTGGCCTCTAACTTGTGATGATCCTCCTGTATCAGCCTCTCAAGTTGCTAGGATTCCAGGCATGTGCCACTGTGCCCAGAAAAAAACATAACATTTTTAAAAAATCACTAGAGGAGACAGAGTGAGGATTTTGGGTTAACACACTTGTTTTATATCTAGCCTATTTTATGGCATAAGGAAAATTATTTAAATACTCATTTCCTTTTTAGGTTTCCTTTGGTCAAACAAGTAGAACAAACACATAAGTCAAAGACCTAGCTGACATCCAGAAAGTATCATGGGAACCCAAGTAGTAAAAAAAAAAAAAAAAAAAAAAAAAAAAAAAAATTAAATGTAGTTTCCACAGAAAATGCAATGGGAAAAATTTCTTCTTTCTTCAGTTGGTTATTCCTCAGAATTTCCCATATAATACATAGTATCTAGACCACAGAAAAAAAAGAACAGTTTGCAACATGATATTGTGTTTTTGTTGGTTTTTCAAAGGGTGGGAGGCAGAAGGAGAATTGTGGTTTGGTTTTGTTTTTTCCCCTCACCCAGAATGTCATATGTACTAGAAACTATCATTAGCCAAAATTTGGTATGTGGACAGCAGCTCTATGTTTATAAACAAACACACACTGCTTAGGCATGCTTCATTTAGCTCCCTAAGTAGGAGCAGGATTGCCCTGGTTAGGTCTGGAGAGTGATTGATGGTGATGAGTGTGGAGAACTGAGCAGAGGGAGGTATGATGTGGGAGCCTCTGAGGGGCTTAGGAGCTCCACACCAGGACCAGCAGAATTGATGGAAGGAGATTTCATTTTTTTTCTGACTATATGGAAACTCTATCAAGAAAGGGCATTTGGGAAAATGATTCTTATAATTTGTTCCCAGAGTAACCCAGAATAATCGTTTTGTCCTGCAGTTGAAACTTAGCCATTCGGGAAATACCAGCCCTTTCAGAGAGAGAGGTCCATCAGCAACCACCATAGCATCAGCACTTTGCTGGCTCTGTTCTCACCGCCTGCTGGGAGCTGGCTCTGCACAGAAATTCAGGATAGGTCAGGTCTGGGAGCTTCCTGGCTCCCCTTCCTGCCCTAGGTGCTCTGTGCATCAGCAACTTTGGAAGGAGGACAAGAGAGGATTTGTTATGTTGGCTGAGTGTTGACCCAAAATAAATTGCAGTGCCCTTTACTTCTGCTTAAGGACTGGAGGCCGGTCTCACCTCTTGGTTTATGCACAGGGTTCAACCTGATGTCAGAGGAGCTGAAATGAACACACATAGCTTCACACACATGCACACACCAGGGCTCCATCACTGTCTGCCTTCTCTTCCTCCCTTTCTTCTTCCAGCAAATATTTAGGGAACTCTATTATGTGCCTGGTACTGGATCTGGGGGTCAAGTTATCAGTTTGGAGGTGATCGTTGAAGTGAATGCAAACAAACTCTCACTGGGAAGTGTTCTGGACAAGGAGAAGAGGGAGTACCCAATTGGAACTGCTCTGGGCCAAGTGGGAATCAGAGTGAGAATCTTGTGAGAACTTCAGTGAGACCCCTACTGGCACTTGAGACTGGGGCTCTAAGCATTTCAAAGGCTGGGATCAAAGATGCAGAACCTTTTGTTTCTCCTCATCTGACTTTGTTTTACAACCAAGTAGAGAGAATGGAGAGGACAACTTATTCTATGACACAAGGAGGAAGTGTGTTTCTGTAGGAGGTATTTGTTGTTTCTTAACTGCTCAGTGATCATGACCCCTTCCCAACAGTGCCCTTCTGCCCAGGATAAAGACTGGCCAATCTCAGAACTTACCAAGTGTGTGTGGAAATCCAAATGAAGTCCCTCAAAGATGTCTGTATCCTAATCCATGGAACCTGTGAATGTGTTTTCTTAAAAAGGTACGTAGGGACTTTGTAGATGTGATGGCATTAAGAATCTTGACATGGGAAGATGACCCTGGATCACCTGGGTGGGCCTAATGCCATCCAAAGGATCATTATAAGAAAAAAGCCAGAAGGATTCAGAGTCAGAAGAGGTAAAAGCCAGGTGACAATAGAAGAAGAGGGAAGCAAAGGAGAAGATGGTACCCCAAATGGCTTGGAAGATGACATCAAGAGCCATGAGCCAAGGAATGGAGTCTGACTCTAAAATCTGAAAGAAAGAAAAAAAAAAAACAGGAAACCATATTCTCCCCTAAGGAATGCAACTCTTCATCACCTTGATTTCAGACTTCTGACCACTGTATTATAAATTAATCTGTATTTTTGACACTAAGTTTGTAGTTAATAAATTTATAGAAAAATAATGGTCATTAATAGGAAGCAGATACATCATGTTATGATAAATACCTCTGGCTTCCACAGCCTTTGCGTTTCTTTCTGAGACCACCACACAAGAAGTTCTTAATGTTGATTGACACAACCTCCCCCTTGCAGCTTTTAATCAGTGATTTATGACAGCTGATAGATATAGATCCCAGCACCCTCACCTGTGGGTGGACTAACAATATGCTGCAGATGCCACACAGGCTCCCCAAGTCCCCCCTACCCCATGGGATTAAGCTGGAGTTGCACACGCTGGTAGCTGGCCTGGTTAGGCACCAATTCCCAGACTTCTTCCCTGCTCTGTCTCATTCTCTCGGGCTCTACAGGTCTCTCCTGGGTCACCTCCCATATATAATATTGTACTTGAATCCTTGTATCATGGTTTCCTTTTTAGGAAACTCAAACTAGGGATATGATCACAGCCCTGGTTGATTGATCTAAAACCACCCAGTTGAAACAAAAGACTGAACTGGACCTGGCCGACAGTCCCAGAGCAGAACATGAACCTTAATCAGAGAGACAAGATGAAGGATATTAAACCAATAAATGCTCAGTCCTGTAGCAGCCTCCTAACTACACTGCTCCCTCCAGGCATCTCGAAGTCATCCCTGCCTTCAGATCTACGAGTCCCTAAGTAGTTTCCAAAGAACTACTTTCTCTTAAATCATTCAAAACTAGTTTCTGTAACAGATAGAGAATTAAGGAAACAGGTCTCTCCTGGGATCGCCTCACATATATAATACGGCAAACTTTTGAAGAACAAGAAGGAAACTGTGCCCTGAAAATAGAATTGTCAACAATGAGACCTGTTGGTCTTGGTTAAACATAGACTCATGGTGTATTTTGAACAGAAGACTCCTGGGCATCCATTTTACCCCTTCCCTGCCAGTATCAGCCTCTACCTCAGCGTCTGGATGAGGCCCCATGTTCTGCTATGTGGTTTGATTAAGCATGGGAAATTAGTTATTTAGAAATTAGGAGAATACAGAATGGGAGGAAATCTTTGCCACCTGCACCTCAGAGCACTAATCTCCAGGATATACAAAGAACTCAAATAACATAACACCAAGAAAACAAATGACCCAGTCAATAAATGGGCAAAGAAACTAAACAGGTACTTAGTGAGATTTTTCAAAAAATATATGACAAAATGTTCAACATCTCTAACAATAGAGAAACACATACTAAAACTACACTGAGATTTCACCTCACTCCAGTCAGAATGGCAACAATCAAGAACACAAGTAACAAGAAATGATGGTGAGGATGCGGAGGAAAGGGTATACTAATACACTGCTGGTGGAACTGCAAATTGGTACAACCACTCTGGAAATCAGTACGGAAATTCCTTTAAAAACTAGAAATGGAACCTCCCTGGTTGACCTGGTTATACCACTCCTCAGTATATATCCAAAGGAGTTAAAATCAGCATACTACAGTGACACAGCTATGTCAATGTTTATAGCAGCTCACCTCACAATAGCTAAGCTATGGAGCCAACCTAGATGCACTTCAACAGATGAATGGATAAAGAAATTGTGGTATATACACACAAAGCCATAATACTTTTGCTGGCAAATGAATGGATCTGGAGATTATCATGCTAAATGAAGTAAGCCAATCCTAGAAAACCAAAGGTCAAATGTTTTCTCTGATATGTGGATGCTAACACACAAGGCGGGAAACATGTAGAAATTCATTGGATTGAACAAAGAAGAAAGAAGGGAAGGGAAGGGAAATAAAGGAAAGGGAAGAGAAAGAAAGGGAGGAGGGTTATGAATAGCAAAGACAGTGGAATGAAGGAATGAATCAGATGTAATATTCCTATGTTCATTTATGAATATACCACAGTGAATCTCTACATCATGTGCAACCACAGAATGGGTTCATAAATGGAATAAGATATACTCCATGTATGTATACTATGTCAAAATATACTCTATCATCATGTATATCTAAAAAGAAAAAAATTAAAAAAAAATTAGCATCACAAATAAAGAAAGAAATTGAGAGAATTATTTTGGGAACAAAAATAAGTTATCAAGGACACCATCCCTTATTATGTAATGCATGGAAGTGGCAGGAACCCCTTTGTTTGTCATTGCGGTCTTGTTGGGATGAGTCAGGATGTGTAAAGCTTGATCCTTAGTATCAGAAAATGATCCTTTCTGTTCTGTTCTTCATCCTGTCACATTCTTCAAAAGATCCAAGGATTCTGAATCCTTGGTAAGGGAAGAGAGGCAGCCATTATGCTCAAGAAATTTATAGGAAACTTATTCAGTGGTTTGTAAATATTTGTGAAATGTGTTGAAAGAGTGAGAATTACTGTTAAGAGTGTAGAGGAATGAATTTCTAGTTCAGCTACAAACTATGTACACTTAAGCAAGAAACTTCCTCTCCTGGGCTTCCATTTCCTGCAATTGCAAAATTACCAGGCAATGCAGTCACTCTACGGCTTTAATGGTTTGGACATAAAGTGCTTTCCGAAAAGCTCATGTTTGGAAAACATCTGGTAAAGTAATGTTCTCCAGTGAAATCATTAGGTTATGAGAGCTGTTACATCATCAGTGGAATTATAAATAATTTCAATTACTTGGTAGTAATTGTAGTTAGGTAGGGCATGGCTGGAGGAAGTAGGTAACATGTCTTTGGGGATTACACATTGCCTTACGTTCTTGTGGCCTTACCTTCTCATGCTTCCTGGCCATGAACTAAGAAGATTTTCTGCACCATCCTCCTCTGCCATGATGTTCTGCTTCACCTGAGACCCAGAACATGGGAGTTGGCCAACTATGGAGTGAAACCTCTGATACGATAAACCCGACTTATTGAAATAAACCTCAGTTTATTTTATAAACTTTTCCTGCTCTAAGTTGTTCTTTTCAGGTCTTTTGGTCACAGGGACAAAAAGCTGACAAATGCAGTGGCCTTACAGCTATAGAAGAACATCATTTGCGGATGATCTGGTGCCAGCCGACTTGCCACGGCCAACTGTCATGGCAGTGAAATTGAGTGAACAGACTCTGCCTGCCTGCATGGCTGCCTCCTCAACATACTGGGCCTCCAGCAACTTGAAGTTTGAAATTGGTAATCCAGATTCTTTTCTTTCAACAGGAAATAGAAGCCAGAGGAACAAGGAAATAGCTTTAAGCTTAGTTTCATTCCAAATAACTGGTAGATCAGTGTTATATGTGAATGCATTGGCTTTGAAAGAGGAAAATGGTAAAAGAACGTCTTATTCCTCTCATTGCATATAAAATTAAAATATCTCTGTTCCCTCTAGAATGCAAGAGCATTTGGTTTTCTAAAGCTGCTTTAAGAGAAATATGTTCATTTGGGGGATACTTAAGCTTACTGTTTTTTCATAAAACTGCTACTTCATAAGACTCTAGGTAAAACTCCTGATCTGCTGAAACAATTCATTTAGCAAACATTTTGAGCACTTGCTATATACCAGGCACAGGTAAGTAATGAGAATACAAAGCCATACAACAGATGATCCATTTTGTTTAAAAATTTGCATTTATT
This sequence comes from Urocitellus parryii, assembly GCF_045843805.1. Classification (NCBI taxonomy): domain Eukaryota; kingdom Metazoa; phylum Chordata; class Mammalia; order Rodentia; family Sciuridae; genus Urocitellus; species Urocitellus parryii. The sequence goes on along the minus strand of NC_135536.1, from coordinate 162,302,050 downwards.
CACAGTTCACCACTATATTCCAGGATCCTGTTATGTGCTAGAAACAGAACTAGTCCCTGGAGAAGCAAAAGTGACCAAGACCCAGTCTCCACCTCCCAGAAGCTCCCAGAACAGGGTCCACAACAATAAATAAAAAGAGCTATTCTGGTAGAGGGATAGATTTGCATATACAAGGAACTGACAGTAAATATGGTCAATATTAGGTCATTACCATGTGGAGAGGAATCTCTATCCACATTGACCTTGTAGGCTCCTGGACAGCAAGTCTGGCAGTGTACCATGCTAACCATAAATGTACACTGTACTCTGATGTGGCCATGTGGCCCTGCTTCACTACACTGGGGAAGCATTTCCTTTTGGGTATGTCAATGAATGAAATGCAGGTGCTAAGAAAGCAAGATCTTTAATATGATCACTTAGTGAATACTACAATGAACCTAGAAGAGTTCCTAGCACATGTATACCCTCAACAAATATTTACTGAATGAATGAATGAAACCCCAAAGGTTCAATATAAATCAATCACAGGTCCTTACAGGGGACTCCTCTTCCCCCCCCCCCTTCATTCATAAAGAAGGGTTCACCTTCCAGCCTGGAATAATGATGATAAACATATAAAGACTGTCTGAAAAGTAGCTCTTCTAAAATATAAAGTCTTTTCCAAGGCTTAAGTGGCAGCTTGTCCCCCTGAGCAAAGCAATCAAGCAAGGGCTGCCCTCTACTGCTTCAGAGAGCCTCCTTTACCCAGGAGCCACCAGAACAGTAGAAAAGCAACAGGATAATTGAAGGCCTGGCCCCACCTTAATTGCAGTGTTTGGTCTCTCTCCATCCACAGAGAAGAACTCTGAAGGCCAATTTGCAGGCTACTGCTTGAGGTCAGGTGTGGGGCATTTCTGCCAGGAGTAACACTCAGAAATAATTTGGGGCCTGTTTCTATCCTGCCTCTCTATCTACCAAGATGTCAGCCCTGTGTAGAGCTCCCCGAGAGGAGGTACTGCTAATGAGCCCAGCTCCATTTCAAGAGCTTTGTCCTCTCTACTGTGCTGTCACCCAATGTTTCTCAGTGTGTCAGAAGAGCCTGGCCACAGCACCATGAAAAGGAGCCAGGGAAAAAGACGCCTGTTTGCTCTGTGCAAGTGCAGGGGGATCGACAAGAGCCCCAGGTGTCCAAATATGGGAGAAAAATGAAACAAATCCTACTATCAGAGGCAAGTAGAGCCAGGCTGACACTGGCAGGTTACACATAGGCTATGCACAGCACAGTGTCAAACAAACATTGCCAGCACTTGGGGAATACAAAACCATAGGCAGACACAGCACAGAGCACTAAGCCTGTCAATCCTGAGCAAGGAAGCAGACGGTAGTTAGAGAAAGAGCACTGTGACACATCTCAGAAGTTAGAAAGACCCCACTGTAAAGAGAGAAGACATTTGGTTGCACGGTTGGAAAAAAAGAAAAAGATTAAGAAGTAAGAACTGAAAAACCAGCAGAATAGTCTTACCTACAGGAAGTTCCCGTTTTTTATAAATTGAATTAGAAATTTCCAGAGAATTAGGAAATAAAGGAAGAAGAATACAACTCCTCTGACACTTCCTCCGGCAGATTTGAGTATCTACAATGATTCCTCAAGATAGATAGTGGTCATTGTTCTTTCAACCACAGACACTCACTTGTGTTCAGCTTTTATACATGAGGTAATAGGGTGACAGATGAATCTATAAAATCAACCAAGTTTAAAAGAGGAAAGAGAATGAAAGTTATGGCTTCACTATTTGACCTTGGTGTTAGGGGAAAGACAGAGGAGGATGGTGGGAACAAGAAATTAAGAGAATAATTCTATAAGAGGAGCCTGCTGAGCTGACCCCCACGTGCTTTCTTTGCCAAAAAGCAATTTACCTGCAGCCCTGCCTGGTCTATGGGGACAGAATACGTCATAGACCTTAGAAAGCTACCTGTTTTATGTAAGGAAATGCAAGCAGGAAATTACATTGATAAGAGGAACCCAAGTTACTTTGAAGGCAAAGACTTTTGGGACCCTTTGCAGAGACCAGATTCTGGAACATAAGGATAATTCCTCCTAACCATGCAACCTATAGAAATGAATAAGAACCCAATTAGAACCGGTCAGTATGGGCCAGGGTGACAAAGAGTTGTCATGGCAGTGTGGACTTGAAAGCCTGTTGTCATCTTGCTGTCAGTCAAAAGTCAAGAAGTGGACAGACCTAAGCAGGACTCTTTGGAAACTTCTCTGGGATCCTCAATAAAATTTGAGTTCAGGAGAGGTACATTGTTTCTCTCCTCTCTCAGAGGACCAACTCTCTCCCTTGACAGTATCCCGTTTCCTTTTCCCTAACCCTTCAATAAATGCATTTCTGTTATTCTGAGTAACATGTCTGAAATCATTCTGACTTGATCATAGCAATCAGGGTTTGAAGGGGGATCTTTGCACTACCTCAGTTTTTTGAAAGGCCCCAACTCTGTAACATTGGCAAAGGTGAAGGTTGATTTTATGTGTCAACTTGACTGGGCCATGAGATGCCCAAATATCAGACTCAATATTATTTTTAGTTGTGTCTGTTAGGATACTTCCAGAAGAGATTGTCATTTAAATTGGCAAACAGTAAAACAGATGGTCCTCCCAATGTGGGTGGGCATCATCCAATCTGCTGATGGCCTGAGTACAACAAAAAGGTGGAAGAGGCTAGATTCACTCTCTGCCTGATTGCTTGAGCTGGGCCTTTGATTTTCTCCTGCTCTAGCTCTCAATCCCCTGAATCACAGTACCCACTTTCTTTGTTCTCCAGTTTACAGACAGCAGATCATATACTTCTAGGCCTCCATAATCCCATGAGCCAATATCTTACAATAAATTAAAAAATACATATACATATAATTATATATGCTAATATAGTAGAGGAGAATATGAAAGTCATAGATTAGGGGATGTGTTAAGAACAGTGCTAGACAGTTAGTTACTAGAAGAGATGGACCAAGCCAAATCCATTGAGTTCGTAGTTACAATCCCTTTTGTTCACACACCCACAAAGGTGAAGACTGAGACTTACTCATTCCTGAATCCTTAAGAATTAGAGCAGAGTGGTTGCATTTGTAACAAATTCATGAGTCCCAATTTGCTTAATGCAGAATTCACATAAGAATAACCCCGCCAAAAAAAAAAAAAAAAAAAAAAAGCATGGTGGCACACACCTATAACCCCAGCAACTCAGAAGGCTGAGGCAAGAAGAACAAAAGTTCAAGGCCAGCCTCAGCAAATTAGTGAGGCTCTAAGCACCTTAGCCAAACACTGTCTCAAGATTAAATAAAAAGGGTGGTGATGTAGTAAATTGTCCCTGGGTCTACCCCCCCACCCCCGCTGCCCCTTACCATTACATATATAAATAAAAGGAATAACCTAAACACACAATGCAGCTGGGTTTTGTTTTGCTTTGTTATTTCCCCTCAAAGGGGTTCCATCATATTTTAAAATCTCTTATGAGCTCTTTGAATTCAAAACAATTTACTTCCTTGGCAGAGGAAGGAGATATCCCTCAGGTGACCTCTAGGTAATCACTCATCCTGGAGGACAATTCATTAGCCTACTGGTTAAAGTTTTAACCTAATAGACAGGAGGAGCACAAGGGTTGGAGTCCTTAGGGTTTGGGCTCAAATTTCACCTCTTTCACTTATTCTTTCTCCTTTCACAGATCTCAGGAAGGTAACCTTAACTGCTTGTAGACTCAGTTTCCTTCCCTATAACATTCAAGGCTGGGAGAATAATATCTCATGGGTTCATGAAAAATAAATCTAAAATAAATATTAGGGGCTGGAGGTGAAGCTCAGCAATGTAACATTTGCCTAGCCTGCATAAGGCCCTGGGTTCAATTCCCAGCACTAAAGAAGATGAAAATAGGAATGTAAAAAAGGTAATTCAAAACATATGTAAAGCTCTCTCGCATAAAGCCTGGAACATATTAGAAGCTCAAAAACTGTAGTCAATATTATCTTGACCAATAAAAAAAATAAATGTGTGTTTGTTTTCCTATAACAGGCAATAGGAAAAAATGAGAGCTAAAAATTAACAGAGACAAGACCAAGAAAGACCAGGGTGGTAAGCTAATATCCTTTAGAGCAGTGCCATCATTATCCAAATAATGGTTTGATAATTTCTACCACTGTAATACTCCACGGGTGTGGTAGGCTGATGTCATGTAGATAGTTACCCAGCATGTTTTGAGTAGTCTTTCCATGTCTGGGTGATTTTCCATATTCTAAGTCTGTCTCCCTGCAACAGAAGTTAGAATTCACTTATCAACTTTTCCAAACCTCCTTGTAACTAAAACAAGGACATGTGAACTTAACTTTACCAATTACATACTACCAAAGTGAATTTGGAAGAGAAAGTAGTTGTCATGTGGGACTCACTCACTGATAAGGTGACTGACTGTAGCAAAGAGAATGCCTATCTCAGATAGAGGTCTCTGGAGTTGTGGAGATAACACCACACACGGCTCTTGTGGTGAAATGTATGGTTAGTGCCTTTTGAAGGCAGTAATTTGGTCTCTCCTTGAGCAGTCAGTGGTAACATTTGGACATCATTCCTGGCTACACAGATTACATTCCTAATTATTTTATCCTCCATATGCTATGAATTATCTAATCTCTTGGAATAAGTTAATTTTGTTATTTAACTACTAGAGTGGACTCTTATTTGCAACCAAGAACACTGAGCTAGCTATACTTAAGATAATCTCTGCATCAGAGCCCAGAAATTTGCATTCAGTAAATAAATACTTGTGGGGTAAATGAATGTTCATAAGAATGATCACCAAAAGGAAAAAAATGGTTTAATACGTTCAGAAAATTGGCATTTAAAATTTATGGTGCATTATTAAAAGTTTTCCATTTCAGAAAATGCTTAATGTAAACATTTATGAAGGAAAGAATAAACATTCTTCAAGAGAGATTTTGTGCTGTGCATTTAATGTGTATTATCTCATTAAACTGACTTCAGTCCTATAGAATTTTATCCAACAGTGCTGTTTGATCAATCTGTTGCTCTTAATCATGACACATGCATTAAGTGTCAAAGGGCATTTGCAACCACATCCACTCTATACTATAGGTCATAAGATAAAGATAAAAATAGTGTGGGGATGGGAAAGAGTTTCTTGATTCTCTACAAACACATCAAAATAAAATAATTAATTTTTACCCATTAATTATTGTTTGAAAACCACTGGTCATGAATCTATACTTGTTATTTTTATTCAATAAATATTTATCTATCCAGGGACTATCATGTACCTGATATTATGCTATAATACATCACCTATTACTGATTTGAGTGAATTCAACCCTCAGGCTGCTCTCTCTGAAACTCCTTAGCAGATATGCAATCTGAGTGCCAACTAAAGTGATCCAGATCCTTAAGAACTAGATAAGATTGACTCAAAACTTATTTTCACGTCCTAGGTAGTTCCAAATGCCAGCCCCCCCCAAAGTACAACGATTTGGTGTTGTTCTTCTATTTCTTTCTAGTGCCTGCTTCTGATTGCTTCTGAATTATACATCTTCCATTATATACCTCATGATTTTCTTTTTAAACCAAATGTGGAATTCATATTCTTTCCTGATTCCCACCTGTACTACCAAAAAATCTCATTTACACAAGACCTTTCTATGTAAGCAGGTTGGAAGAGAGATGTTCATATCACAGCAGTGCAAACAACTTTGATATGAATATTTGCCATCTGAGCTTCAAAACCCTCTATACCCTTGCAGTGCGGTATGGCCATCCTATGGCCTCTATTCCTATCCTAGCCCCCACTTTTTTGTCCCTATGTCTCCTAATTCTCATGTATTATAGTACAGCAAAATAGTTAAGAAATCAGACTTTGGAGACAGGCATCTGAGGCACAGATCCAAGTCCACCCCTTATATACAATCCCACAAGACTTTACATCTTCAAGCCACAACTTGCTTCTCTGAAAAATGGGACTCTCCATAGATCATAGTGTTGTTGCAAGAGCTGAGTAATGCTATACACATATGCACTCCCTTCTACATAGTGAGTGAACTCGAGTACCAAAACCTTTGCAGCTGTGGAGCACCTCAATTGACCCTTCTATTTGTGCCATCATATGAACTAACCCCAACTCACACATTCTGTCCTGGGAAATGTTTGCAACCAAGTTTTCTTCCCTAAAAGGAATTCTGTTTCCATTTGCTATGATTAAATGTGCCCTTGGCCTGAATCTAAGAGCTCACTTAGCACAACAATTCAGTCGTTAAATACTTGGTTTTGAAGATAAATAGCCCTGGTTAGAACCTGGTACCACTCTTTATGCTCCCTTTCTCCTCCCCAATATACAACTGATCACTCCTGATTTCTCCACCTCTCAAATGGAGCTTTAATATTTTCTTCTCCATAGAATTGTTGTGAGAATTAAAATATTACCACTTTGAGAAAATGAAAATTAGTTTGAACTAAAAAAGTAAAATTCTGTCTGGCTGTTCATCATGCTTGGGCAACAGGCAAAAGACAAAACTAGATGCAAAGTTAACAAATCAAATTGGTATAAATTAAACATCCCTGTTATTTGTATGTTTGTTATGGGGTTTTGTTTCCTTTTTTAATGCGCATTTATTTTTTCACAGTGTCTGTAGGTCTTAAATCCGAGTGGAATCACCTGATTCCAATGCTAAGGATTTCAGAATGCTGAAATTCAAAGTGTTGCCCTTCCTTCCTGGTGGTTCCGGGGAAAGCCTAAGATCACTCCGGTTCTTGACTAAGTTTAGCTTCCTACACTTACAGGAATGTGGTCTCCATTTCTTGACTGGCTATGAGTCAACTCTGCTTTTCAAGGTTTCTCATGAATGCCTCCCACCCTTGCCTAGAGAATTGATCACCTTTACATAGAAAGCAGCCTGGACATACAGTTCACTCACAGACCTTCTGAAAAAGGATATGACTACAATATTTCACATCTGCCTTAACTTTGGTGTTTTGGGGAACAGGACTGACCTTGGGTCCACTTGTACACAGACATCATGTTGTTGACCGCTTACACACAGTTCTGCTTCACTTTGTGACTATTAGTATACTACTTCAGCTAAATTTTATCTTTCTCCAAAATCCAAGAATAAACAGAGTTGCTTCCTCTGTTTGATAAAGATACATGCACTTTCTCAAATATGTGTTCTTCCTTATTGCAATGAGTCAACAGCCTGACATAATAGTGTCCCAGGTGGTCTGAGACTGAGCTGGAAGAACCTAAAGTACTTTCAACGAAGCCTGGAACATGGATGAGTCTGGAAGACAGTATGTTAAGTGAAATGAGCCAGGTACAGAGAGACAAATACCATGTGATCTTACCTGCATGGGGAAGCTAAAAAATTGGTGCGCATGAAAGCTGAAAAATTGATCTTATAGAAGTAGAGAATAGAACCGTAGTTGTCAGAGGCTGGAAGGGTGAGACATTAGTGCAAAATTATAGTAGTGTAGTATGGCAATCAGAGTAATTATAACTTATTGTATATTTCAAAATAGTTCAGAGAGAGAACTTTGAACGTTCCCAACACAAAGATGATTAATGTTGGATATGTTCCTTACTCTCATTTGGTCAAAACACATCAGATTCATGTATCAAAATATCAACTCTACTGCAGAAATATGTATAGTCAGTATGTATCAATGGAAAATTTCTTAAAATAATGAAGCAGACCTGGAACATGGCAATACTTGAAATAGTCTTACCTATAATAGCAAATATAATAATGATAATGGCTACTATTATTATTATTAACATCAACTCTGTGGGTGCATACAAATAGAAGAACAAAGATGCCATGCCAGAGATGGAAGTTGTACATAAACCAATCAGAGGAGACAAACCACCACGCCCACGCACCATATCTGCAGAAATCTCCATAACCACAAAGATTTTCCCAAGGCAAATTTCCACTTCAGAAACTCCACTTACGGACACCTTATTGCACCCAATGTACCTGCAGAAGTCATTCAGTCGTTTGAAATACTTCCTCAACATGCAGTGTGGCTCCATATCAGCTTTCCTGGACTATGAGTTGAAATAATAAAGCCCCAGGAAGGCTTTAAAACTGTTTTTAACTCAGTATCCAGATTAAGTGAAAAGGCAAATTAACTTCAGAACCATTACTGAAAATGTAAAAGTAATATATTTTTATTAATAATTTTGAATAACCATAGCATATTGTAAAAGACTCTGAGGTTTGGGGGATCTTTTTAAAAATAGGCCAAGCACCAACAATTCGAAACTCAAGAGAGCCTAATGAGTTTAAAAGATATCAAGCTCATAGCATCAGGAAGACGTCACTCAGAGAGCATCTTTGCTTCTATCTTTCTGGCCCATCTAGGTCACATCATTCATTTGGACAGTGAATATTCAGTGTTTATCAAACACTCAATTTGAAAGACTTAAGTCAGTGTCTAGCAATGGTTGGCATAAAATAGCGTCTCAATAAATATCTGTTGAATAAATGAGTGGGTTCTACTATGTGCTTCAAACAGAATTCTGCCCTCTAGAAATATAAATATTAGAGAGATTGCTGACATGAAATGATAAAAGCCGTCCAGACAGCAGTATAAAAATAGTTCATACATAAATGAACTAGACCTGCCCTAGGGACACAGAATAACAAAATCATTTAAATTCAAGGCAGACAAAGAAATTAAGCGCACTTTGATTGGCAAAACCAATCATGTACTGCTTTTCGGGTCAACTATCCTGCCTTCTTTAACTTTCTGGATTTGTTCACAAGTAAACATTTGATATAAGTTTTGACAGTATGTGTGGTTTTCATCCAATCTTAACAGACTTTTTTTAGTCAACTTTTCATCCCTATGACCGAAATACCTGACAAGAACAACATAAAGGAGAAAAAGATTCCTTTTGCTCACGGCTTCAGAGATTCAGTCTTGGTTGCCCAACTCCATTGTTGTGGGGCCAGAGTTGAGTCACAACATCAGGGTGGAAGGGTATAGTGGAGGAAAGCAGCTCAGGACATGAAAGCCAGGAAACAGAGACAGACCTCTGCTCATCAGGGACAAAATATAAACCCCAATGTCTCACCCCCAGTAACCTTCTTCCTTCAGCCACACCTGACCCGTTTACAGTTGCTACCCAGTTAATTTATATCAGTGGATTAATCCACTGATTACTGCATAGCTTTTATAACTCAATCTTTTTGCCTCTGAACATTCTTGCATCATATCACTGGTGAGCTTTTGGGGGACACCTCATATCTAAATCATAACATAGATCAAGGTCTTCCAAACGTTTTTGGACTTTTCTAATATTCAATTTGCAGGGTCTAACTAAGCTAATAACTAAATATATAGACAGCAAATGTAGAAACAAACACCTGATTCACTAATTCATGCTATACATTCTTTTCTGTAGCTATGTTATTATTTTTGGAGAGGGAGGATATTTAAGATACAGCAAAACACATAGAGAACAACAGAAGAAATATCTGATTTAAGTAATTTTTAAAAAACATCCAATTGAAAACCCATTTCTAATTATAGAACTCTGTATCAACAATCCCTAATTTGGGAATTATTGTTTCCATATCTCTTTTTTAACTTTTAAAACATTTGACATTTGTAATCATCCCTTTAAAAGTATACTTAGTGGGACTAGAGATGATGTCCAGTGGTAGAGTATTTGCCCAGACATATAAAAAGCCCTTGGTACAATTCCAAACACTGACGTAGAAAACAGTATATACCGTATTATTTGCATATTATAGCTTGAGTATAACTGAAAATTTACTCTATTTTTCTAAAAATGTTTCTATTTTTGTGGCTCATCCCTAATAGTAACTCTACCTTCTGTATGGTAGTCCATTATATAAATATTTCACAGAATTTTTTTATCTTTGCTTTTTTCAATGAGCTAGATTTTTAAATTCATCTTCAGATATATATGGAGATAAATATATAAACTATTTTAAAATATTTGTTTGATATTTTAAACCATGATATGCTAAGCATTATATGCAGGTCTCCTTGGGGGATATGCACAAATATTCTAGTTTATTTTATATATAGTTTAACAGAATATATAGTTTATTTAACAGAATATATAGGTATATATAGTTTAACAGAATAATAAAGATTCTGTCTTAGTCTATTTTGTGTTGCTATAATAGGATACCTGAGATTGAATAATTTATAAAGCAAGGAGGTTTATTTTGACTCATGGTTTTGGAAGACTATAAACAAGATGCCAGCATCTGCTTGACTTCTGGTGAATGCTTCATGACAGAAGGGCAAGTGGGCACATGCAAAGAGACAGATGGTCACTGAACACCATCAACAGCTAAAACCATTAACACAATAAAAAACATTGATCCATTCATAAGAATGGATCCCTTATGACTCCAAACACCTCTTAAAGGACCCATCATTCTTCTACACCATTACATCACATCGGGGACCAAGGCTCAACATGAGTTTTGTTGGGCACAAACCATATTCAAACCATAACAGATACTATTCCTATTACCAACTGCTGCTATTGAGAATAAGAGCTAACTTTTCTTAGTCTGTTTGTTTTAAAGTAATTAACTCATCTAATTCTAATACTTCTGTGAAATAGATGCAACTATCAAATTCACCTTAAAATTAAAAAAAAATTGGAGAGGAATTACCAGGTTATGGAATTTCCTACCTTATGAAATACTACCAAATTCTTCCCCAGGACACTTGCAAAATTTTATATCCCCATGATGGGTATGTGAAAGCTCCTGTTGTTCCACATTCTCACCAAAACTTGGTATTCTCAGACTAAAATTTACATATATATGTATGTGTGTGTGTGTGTGTGTGTGTGTGTGTGTGTATACATAAAGAGAGAGAAAGGAGAAAATGTAAAGAGATATATTTATTGATTGTTTGGAAGATAAATCAGAAAAGACACAAGGAGAAAGAAATCAAAGTAAAAGCAAGTCTATTTTAAGAATGAGGGAAAGATGGTCAAAGAATCAACAAAAACACAAGATACCCCAAATGAAGCTCTCTTGTCCTACTTGGTAGTCTTATACGCACCCATCCAAGCCATAGAATCATACATATGCTAATTCTTTCTTTTCCCAGGGCTCATCTGGCTGACAAAGACTACAGGGGGATACCTGAATTAAAGATCAGAGAAAGGAAAATTCCTTTATCTCCAACTCTCAATTCATCCCCACTTTTAACATTATGACTTTTCAATAAATGGGGTGTCCCTAAGCACCTCTGCTCTCTCCTTTTTATTATGAATAATTCAAATAGCACGGAGGAAATCAATAACATTCTTTTTAACCTAAAGTTATCACTTTCCACCAGGATTCATTCATTTTCTTTTGTCTCCTGCAAGAGGAAGAAATGTTTATTATGTGTGCTTGATCGATGGCCAAACACACCCAAACTATGAACAAAGGAGATTAAAAAGCCTTCGCTACAAATCAAACACACACTCTTCAAAAAAAAAAAAAAAGAAAGAAAGAAAGAAATGTAACTCCACTAGACCACAGGAGACACCAATTTTCCCTAATTTGTTAGTATTTACTCTCTAAAGTCTCTAGAAACTTCAAAGTGGTATTACAGAGCTAGGATCTTCTGGGTAACTGAGGCAGCGCTGAGGTCCCCTTTAAACCTCTATTCTTTTTTTTTTTTTTTTTTTTTTTAAAAGAGAGAGTGAGAGAGGAGAGAGAGAGAGAGACTCTGAGAGAGAGAATTTTTTTAATATTTATTTTTTAGTTCTCGGTGGACACAACATCTTTGTTGGTATGTGGTGCTGAGGATCGAACCCGGGCCGCACGCATGCCAGGCAAGCGTGCTACCGCTTGAGCCACATCCCCAGCCCTCTATTCTTGCGATCAAGTCAGAAAGATTTCAGACTCATCACTCAGAGCAACAGGCATAAGTTTATTAGAAGGATGGGAAAAGGGAAAGGGGACACTCTCAAGGGAAAAGTGGGTTCTTCCAAAGAGGAGAAGAACAGCATGTCCTCCTGCCCTCCGATTTTATTGGGATCCCAGGAAAGTTTCCAGAGTCCCACCCAAGCCCACCTTACTGACAACATAGGAACTACATGAACCACCTCCAAGAGAGAATGGTGTGGTGGCCATAGAGAAGGGGTTTTTAAAGAAATCAAGTCACCTTGTTTTTTGCTTCAATTCAGGAATTTTCAGTTCCTTATGCAAGTTCTGTGAGAGTCTTGATGTTTTGCTATCAGGTGATTGGGTGTTGTAACATAGTTTCCAGTGATGAGTGAGGAGGGTCCTAGAGACAAGGTTACAAAAGAGAATGGCATCAGGCTCAGGAATAGTAGTTTTTTCTTAATTCTGGGGGAGGTTTTAATATACCAAACCCCAATCTTCCAGGTGCTTTCAACTACCCTTCATTATCTTTTCCCTGCTCACTTATTCATGACCAAGTAGTTACCTAACAGTAGGACCAACTGGAGTCCCCAAGGTGTAAGAAGAAGGATTTTGTCACAGCTACCACAGATCCTTTCCATGGGCCAAGGCCTTCTGCATCCAGTGGGTAATAGAAATTTGGGCACTTCTGTATCCAGTGGGTAATAGAAATTTGGGCACTTCTGTAAAGCAATGAAAACAGGCTTGACTGGATAAATGGTTACCATTCTGCTCAAAAAACAAATTTAGGCCATAAAATGTAAAGTAACCTCTAACAACAAAATAAATGGCATTTTAATTGTGCATTTTATGTTTTCATGGCAAACTCCTTTTCCTCACTGATAAAAATTAAGTTACTATGACCTCTATTTCAGAACTATAAAAATCCTGGGTCCTTACTGAAATTAATTTAAGAATTGTCACTGGCTGTGAACTACTTCCTCTGATCTCAGAAACCCAGTAAAAATATCAACAGTTACTGCTCCCTCAAAAAAAAAAAAGACTCATTTCTTTTGATTTTTCAGTTCCACCCATTTTTAAATCATCTGAGCTTTTCAAATAACCAACAAAGATTCTCTAATGGGAAATAGTGAAAGAAATCATCCTCTCTGCCTGGCATTCTGGTTTCAAGGAGAAGCCCGGGTTTGGTGTCTGTGTTACCGGTCAAACTACTCAGGTTCAGTGATAGAAGAATATTGGAATAGTGTCTTCTCCCTCCATCTTTCCCAAAGTAAAGTAAATGTGTATTGTGGCAGAGCCTTGGGCATTGAAAGGGTTTGCAAGCTATTTAGTTGTTATAAACCAGTCCTTATTCTTCCATGAAATCACTTCAAGATAGATAGAATTTGCTGTGATTTCCAAACCAGAATCAAAGAATACTTGTACATTTAAAAAAAAAATCCCTCTCTCCATTTGAGTCTTGATCAAGCCAGGTTGTATGTGTTCTCCATTGGGAAATGATATCCAAACCTTCTTGAGTTAGCCAGGACTTATAGCTACGGTTCATGATTCTAAGAATACCAGTGGCTTCTTTCGAGAATATTCTAACTAAGAGTAGTTGAGATCCTTCCTCAGAAGACAATGACATTTAAAATAATTTAGTGTGAGGTTAAGATATCAGGAGGTATGTCATTAGGCAGAAGTGTGTTTGCCCTGGGATAGTGTCTAGAGGAACCGCTCAGGCTTGTCTTCATTTTACAGTGTATGTGAGGGGTGTGAGAAGTCTGGTAGGACCGAGGAATGTGGAGGGACGAAAAGCAAAGGGAAAGGAGAGGGACCAGGGAGTGAAGAAACAGCAGGAAAAACATAAAAAACATGAAAGGAGAGTGTCCTTATCCCTACAAAATCACTGCTCTCCCTGAAAACAGGTATGCTAACAACTCTGTTAATTCTCCATAAAGAGACCTACATTTTTTTTCTTTCTTTAATACATTTTAAACTTCCTTGGGGCTATACTAACCTCCACAGTATCAGAATAGATATAGCAATAATCAGGATATCAGTAAGGGAAAAGGTGACACAGCTAAAATAATAAGTAGTTTTGAAAAAAGTAGCTCTGTGTACACACACACACACACACACACACACACACACATACACACACAAAACACACACTGATTTAATCAGTTTTTTCATCACTGTGACCGAAAGATTTGACAAGATCAATTAGAAAAGGAAAATTTTATTTGGCTCACAGTTTCAGAGGTTTCAGTTCATAAATGGCTGACTCCTTTGCTCTGGGCTGGAGATGAGGCAGAGGGTATGGAGGGAGAAAGCAGCTCAGGACATGGAGGTCAAGGTGCAAAGAGAGCTCTGCTCACCAGGAACAAAATATATGCCCGAAAGGCAAACACCCAATGACCTACGTCCTCTAGCCAGTCCCTACCTGCCCACAATTACCTCCCAGTTAATCCATATGAGTGGATTAATGCACCGATAGGTTAAAGCTCTCCTAACCCAATCTTTTCACTCTAAACTTTCTTACACAAGAGCTTTGAGGGACACCTTATATCTGAGCCATAACATACACATTGATCAAAGTGAACCAAGCTTCCTCAAGGTTTTTTCTATGTGCTCTATTGGCTATGTGACATGGTGGTTGTGAGAACATGATTCCATATCTCAGGCACGTATGTCACCTGAGACAATATACCCACAATCATTATTGTGCATTGTGTTTGTGTGGGTTTCCCCTGAAATCAGTGTTGAGACAATAATTTAAGAGCATGTAGTTTACTTGGGGAATAAAGGAATCACCATGAAGAGGAGTAGGGGAGAGGACCGGGCAAAAATTCCTTGTCAAACCAGCTGCCACTGAGGATGACCAGGGGACATCTGGAGATGAGTGAAGAACACAGTGCCTCAGAATTAACTCGCATGAGGGGAGAGGGAACTGGGAAGTATACACACCAGGGCTGCAGGGATGAGGGGAAGAGGCATACATAAGTTTCTTTGGTGGTGGGTGAAACAGTCTTAGTGCCACAGAAAGCCCTCGGGGAAAAGAGATGCAGGTAGGAGCCAGCAAAAGCAGCCCCGTGAACCGAGTCTATAAAGGAAATGGAGCTGGGCCAGGCCTTGAGGTAAGAAAAGCTTAAAGTCACCCTCACACTACCCAGAGCACCTGACAGACACATAGGTGTCGTATCCTTCAAAGGAAGACTATGAAGCTCCAGTAGTAAGGGGACAATTGAGTTTTTTATGGCCAACTCCACTTGCCTTTAAATGCTCTAGAAAGATGTCCAAAGGGAACATTATGAAGCTCCAGTCAAGTTACAGAGGGCGTCTTTTCATTTCTCAAGATGGATCTAAAATCATGATAAGGGGGCCTCGTCTCACAGAAGCCTCATATCAGCACCAGTGGAGCAAATAGCGTGTTACATTACTAGAAGAAAAAAAAAAACTGTCTTTATTTCCAGTTCTGAGAAAGAATTCTCCAACCCCTTGGAATGGCTATGTCATTGGTGTTGGGCCCTTGGGTTACACTTGAGTTTATTTTAAAAAGGAGACTTATGATGGACCCATTCTATATAGTTCAGGGCACAGCTAGCTATTCAGGGCTCACAGACCAAGAATGCTATTATAGGGCTGAGATTTGAGCTGCATTATTAGCCCCTTCTCATGGGAGTAGAGAGGACCAGAAACTGGCCAAATGATTGATTGCCAATCATGCCTACATAATGAAGCCACAAATTAAAATAAGGACACTTGAAGTTCAAATGAGTTTACCTGAGTGACAATTGCACATTCTTGTGTTAGGAGGATTCTGTGGGACTGTGTTTCCTACTTAGGACCCTGGCAGACATAGTCCCGAGCATCTCTTTATCTGCTCCTCCTTTGTGCCCTTAAAAAAAATGACAACAATAATATAGCACTTTCCAAGTCCTTTGACACATTCCAATGAATTATCAAACTTTCAGGGAATAACAAGAACCCCAGAATTTATAGCCAGTTAGTCAAAAGTCCAAGTGGCCTGGAACTCTAAGGCTTACAGCTGGTGTCTGACTTGAGTTCACTCTTCTACAAGGCTTTTCCTTCAACCCGTGAAATTTGACCTACCTCTGGATAAAGTCAGAATTATATTATGCAGTTGCAGAAATTATGCAATTCATCTAATGTTTTCTAAATGCTAAAAGGGCATGCATGGGCTCTGACTTGGATCCTCTTTGCTCTAGTTACAAGTATCTTCTACCCATCTTGCTGAATTTTAGGCTATTTCAAGGAAGATTCAGGCTGGGGTCAGGGAAGACTCTAGTCAAAGCTGGCTTAAGACCTCTAGGAATATTGTGAACTGTGTGACAGTTTCAAAATATATAAAAATACCAATAAAAATGGACAAAATTTCTTTCAAAACACAATTAATCTATGGGGATATCAAGTATCTACAATAATTCCTAAGCCTGTTCTTGAATCTCATAGCCTGAAACTTAATCTACAGAGTTTTGACTAATATTGGTTTAAAATTAAATATAGAGCTTGAGATTTTCCTTCTGATATGACCATCACACATTTGGGGAGATTTCTGGGTTTGCTGGGGTGGTTACCCTTTCTCTTGCAGATTGTGTTTTTTACTCACATTAATCTTAAATGTGCAGATAAAATGATGTATTTTTTACTTTTCTAGAATTGACCTTAGATCTCTCACAACTACCTAACAGCAGATGTGTTCACTGTATTTCATTGTGTAGGGTAAAATGGAGATAAATCTGTATAGATTTTTAAGTCACCTTTAAAAAAAAGATTAATGTTGCATTATAATTATAAATAATAGTGGATTCATTGCAACATATTCATATATGCATAGAACAAGATTTGTTCAATTTTATTTCCTAATACCTCTCTTTCCCTTCCCCTCTTCTCTCCCCCGATCCTCTTCCTCTACTCCATGAGTGCCCTTTCTATTTTCAAGACATACCTCCTCTTTTTTTCTCTCTTGCTTCTCCATGCAAAAGAGAACATAGACCTTTTTCACTTCACATAAAGACATCGTGTTGAAGAATAATATACATGTAGAAGTGTGTACAAATCATGAATGTATGTCTGAGTGAATCTTCACAAGGTAAACATGCCTGTATAATCAGCCCCAGATCAAAAAACAGCATGACTAGCACCCCAGAAGCTCCCAGGTGCCCCGTCTTGGTCAAGATGGTGGGAAGGTTGTGATCCAGACTTTCACACCTGCATTCAGAGTTCTTGGTGGTATATTCTAGGACAGAGGTTTATCCTCCTGTCATCAGCTGCTGACATCGGTGGCCGTCATAGCTAATCAAAGCCCATCAATTGTCACTGCTTACTGAATCTCATGACACTTCTAAACACTGCTCTGAATCCCCGCAGCACAGTCCCTAGGAATACTATCATGCTTCTCATGGAATTCTGGCTCATGTGGTCATTTTGTAGCCATCCAGGTAAGAATGTTTTTTGCCCCACCATAGGGACACCATCTGGAAAGACACTTTACCTTTCTCTCAACTGTTTTCCTTCACTGGGGAGAGAAGTTAGGCATGGAAGAGCATGGGGGACCTGTTCATAGCATACCCAAACTCCACTCTCCCTCTTTCTGCCTCACAAGATGGCATCATGTTTAAACAAGACCTCCTCAGCTTGTAGCTAAGGCATCTGGGAAACTGGCACTGATCTTAGAAGGGAAGCCAGATAAATCGCTCTAACTCCCTGTTTTTTTACCCCTAAAGCAGCATTATTGCCTAATGCCATATAGGATATAGTCACATGCAGAAATACAGGCTTCTAGAGTTCATGTAGTGTGCTCTTTCTAGCCTGCCCAGCCCCAGTATTTTGGGGATGCTGCACACTCAGCTGAAGAACTTCAGTTGGCCTCACCACTACAGTCAACCCCTGGAAGAGATCCACCACTCCCTCTCCATCTCTCTTTCTTTAACCATAGTCTATAAGATGGAATCTTCCAAATTCCCCTTCCATGACATATCCTTCTACTCTAGGGCATTAACTCTACTAGCTGAGTACTTCTCTCCTTCATTTGGATCATCTATCTCCTATCCTAGTAGCCAGAACCAAAAGGGGCATGTTCACTACCTTGGAATAAAATTGATAAAAATTCTCCAAAGTTAGAGAAGGCTTTTTGGCCCCTCAAAAAACTGATTTCCAAGATTCTGATTTCCAATTTCATTGTGTGGGGTAAAATGGAGATAAATCTGTATAGATTTCTTGCAAGAGGTGTGAAAGGAACGCTCTATTTCATGCCAAGAACTGAATATTCCTTTTTTCACTTTAAATATCTTTTATAATAAGCCTAATCGATCTTAATTCTATCCTGCTCTTTTCTTTTTTTATTTTTCCCCCCTCTGAAACAAGCAAATGTTCTCAGGGGAAGTAGAATAGAATGGGGAAGTCACACACACAAAAAGAACTTTCGCCTGTGTTAACCTTACAACATCCTGTGGGATATGTTTTACTGTCTTCTTTTGAAGGCTTAAAGCAGTTAAGCTATTTGCCAATGTAGAGCTACAATGTGAAACAGAAAAGGAATACACTCTAAACTGGTCTTCTTGACATACTTTGGTAGAAATTTGTATTAGGGGGAAATTTCTGTGTTTTTCCAAGGAGATATTTTTACCTTTCGGTTGTTCAGATGATAATAAAATGTAACTTTACTCCTGGTGCCCTGGGAAGCCCCCCGCAGGTAAATTATATGCAGTGTGTATGTGCTTCAAGGAAGTGCCCTGCCTTAAAAAAAAAATTAAAAAGGACCACCATCTTCACAACAAAGGACACTCTTGACCCCTTTGAGGTTGGTAGGATGCAAATTGATGGTTTTGCTTGTTTGGAGGGAGGGAAGGATTGAGGAGAAGAAGGGAATGATTGAGCCTCCCTCTGGAACATGAGAGTTATGGGCACAAGGGAGCCTCTAGGAAACTCTGCCATTCCCCAGGGTTTTCAGGAACCTGCTAGCACCCATGGAAAGCTCATATTTAGGATCAGGACCATTGGACAGTAAAGGGAGGGAGTCTCCCATAATTCGGGGAACCTGGGTTACCACTATAATCAGCAAGAGGAACTGAAGTTGAACTGTCTCCATTTATCATTCATACCCACTTGCCACAGAGAGAGGAGGGCAATTGTGAAAATAAAAAGCTCAGAGTTCATAGTTTGTTTTACTGCAAATAATGAAACCATCACTATGGATGTAGACATATTCAGGGCTTTGAGTCTAGAATCAAAATCATCTAAATCCCAGCCATTTGATTAACCTCAGACAGGCCACTAGATCCCTCTAACAACTAATTCTCCCGCATGTGAAATGGAGATTCTCAATGCTATCTCATGGGTGGCTTTCTGGGAGTTAAGAGAGATAATTTAGAAAAAGTCCATAGTATGGTGTCTGCTAGTCCAGCCCTCAATAAATATCCCAAAAGTTTTCCTCTATCCTGAGAACAAAGCTTTGTTCACAAGCTAATTGGCCATTGATCTTCACATTTATTTTCAGAAAAAATGAAAATTTCAAGTTCATTGGAATTAAAATGTTCTGGCTCCTTCTGGAATTATGAAGATATTGTTTTTCAAAATGTGAGGTGAGTAAAAAAAATCCCTTTGTCTTATGATCAGCTTTCAGCTCTTTTCAGGTGGCATTTGCATTGGTCCGCTGGTAAACCCATCTAGGATGCTGAGCAAATAAATGTTTGCCTTCAGTTGGATTTTCAATGACACCAGATACGTAATTTGATGTCTGGATGCCCTCGGCTGACAAGGACAGAACTGTCTTTGTTAGGTTATTTACAGGAAGTCTTTGTTTACCTGCCCCCAAATGTCCTCCTCTCAAATATGTCTTAAAGTCTGACATGCTTTCTTCAAATCCCAAAGGCTCTCTATGTGTTCATGAGCTCTTCATCTATTATCATGCAAATGTCCCTAATTAGAAAAAAAGAATAATTCTGCATTGATTCATATTTTAAAGAGAAACATAGCCACGATGTTAACAAGAATTTCATGGCAGTCCAGATGTGAGGGTGGGGTGGGGAGTTAACATAGGAGAGAGCATGGGACAAAGGGCAAATCCAGGTGGATTATCTCTACCAGTGCAAGTAGAAAAAAAGATGAATTTTACAAGTGAACAGGTGTTCAGAAGTGGAGACGTGTTCCGATTCAAAGGGAGCCAAACTCCATGACCCTTGTTTTGTTTTCTCATTTACAAAGCAGTCATTTAAATACCCTTCCTAAGGTGATTTTAAAGATTAAATGCTTTTAAAGATTAAATGCTTTGGAAGGAAGTGATGATCATTAGTTCTATCTCTGGGCCCTGGAATCTGAAGGCCTATGCTCAACTCCTTGCTTATCCACCCCTCGCTCATTGTAACTGTGAGCATTGCTTGGTTCTTATCTATGTAAAACGAGACACTTCCACTATCCTACTCATTAAGAAAATGATGGATGAGGAACACTCAGCTTGTTTCTAGTTAAAATTACACAAATCACTCGAGTCAGCTGCCATTAGTTGGTCATTTAAAGAAAAGGGTCATCCACTGATATTAAGTGAATAGATTATTAACATTAAAGCACAATCAGTCACAATTAGCCAGAAACAAATTTGTCTGTAGTCATTACAATTAAAATATTATCTTCCTGATAGCTAAATCAAAAAGACTATTGAGTAAGTTTAACCTGTAATAAGAGAATGAAGGAAAACTTCTTAGACTGCAGACAGTTTCCTCAAGAGATGCCGGAACTCCTGGAATCACTTCTTGGCCTGGTGCCTTCTCAGACTCCTCCACAAGATGGCAGCCTAAGCTCAGCCATTTTTGCATTTTAGCTGGCCTTCTAATTTCTTCCTTCGTGTTTTGTTTTCAGTTTAGGGCTCTGAGCAGAGGAACAGTTGTTTTGGATTGTGGACACAAAGCAAATCAAAATGGATTCACATGAGTACTAGTAACCTCTAAAGGGACTTTGCTTACAACAGTTTTCACAGTCTCAGGAAGACCTACACTTTCTTCAGGTTGTAGTCCCTGAGTCAGGGGGCATTGTCTTTGCTCAGGACAAGTATTTGCATTTGTTGGTGCCTCCTGCACAAAGGCAGAAACCCCAGTAATGGTCATATGTACAAGAGAGACTGCAGTTTACCTGTGACAGTGAATGAAGGCAATTCCTAGGCTGGCTCAGCAGCCTTGGGAACCTCTGAGGGTAAAAATCACTTCCTCACTTGCAACCTGTGCTCCCTAATGAATCTGCAGAACCTTCCCTCCTGGGTGCAAGATGCCTGCAGTAGCTCCAAGAATCAATCTTGCTATAGTGAAGGCAAAAAAAAAATGGGGAGCTTTTCTTTCCCCATGGATTTTGTAAGGATGGAAAAGAATCTCCCCAGCAGACATATTACAATTACAATTGAGCAGTCAGAAATTCATCTTCTGACTCTGACTTACCAGCAAGAGGAGTGGGGATGCCATGATTCTTTTGGATCAGTCATATCCATCCCCTGGGGCTGGTGAGAGTCTGCCTTCCTTGACCACATTGTTTCTACCAGATATCAATTATCCTGGAGCTGAGTTCTAGAATTTAGAGAGTTGAAAGAAGTCAGGACAGTCTTATCTCCCTGACGTTGAATGAACACAAGTCCAGCTGTGGCTGCCCCAAGAGAGCTACACTGGACTAGAGCTTATGTTAAGCAAAGACCAAGAAACTACCAACTAAACTACCTGCCCTTTGATGAAGGAAGAAGTAAAGTAAATGCTGCTGTGACCTGTGTTGGCCATGACATCAAGACGCTAAAGGAGGAGTGCAGGAATACTCACCTGGCTTCTGGGACCTACTGTGCTTGGACTGTCTCCCAACTTAAAAAATTGCCTTTGCTTTCTGGGACTGCTGCCTTCAAAGATATGCAGCCTGTTCCAGCAAGAGCAGCTTTACATAGAATCAGCCTGGGCGGTGGCCCTTCCATGGGAGCAGACAGGTTTAGGACCCTGTTTGTCAATCTCTCACTGTGCCACTGGGCCAACAGTTAAGCGATCCAGTAATTTTCAACCAAAGGGACTTTTGTCCACTTTCTATGACCTTTCCTGGAGCTGACCTATGGGGTATAAAGCAGCAAAATATAAATGTAGGATAGCCTGGGGAAGGGGGCCTGAGAAGGGCATTAATAGTAAAACCACTGATCTGAAGGCTTAAAAAATGGAAGATGAGTTTACATATCATCACTGCACAGGACTCTATAAAACAGGAAGTTAAATATTCAGGACCATGGTATGCACCAACTCTGGGGAAAAGAAGAGAAAGAAATGGGAAGTGACTTTGAGTTGTGTGTGCACTCTTCTTTCTCTTAAAAAGTACTTGCTTGCAGAAATGAACATGCTGTCTGTTGGGATGCCAAGGCCACAGGAATAGTCAAAAATTTCTTCATATCCATTTGCAGTTAATTCCCTCTCCCAACCCCAGCCTTAGACAAACGCTGATCTGTTTTCTCCCCCTATACGTTTGCCTTTCCTAGACATTTCATACAAATAGAATTTTACAATGTGTGGAATTTTTTTTTTGGTCTAGTTTCTTTCACTTAGCACAATGTTTTGGAGGTTTATCCATATTTTAGCATGTATCAGTCATATGCTCTTTTTAGATACTGAATAGTATTCCCTTGTGTAGATACAGCACATTTATTCAACCACTGACCAGTTGGTAGGCATTCAGATCACTTCCAGTTTTCAGACATTTTGAATAATGCTCCTCAGAAACATTCACATACATCCTTGTACAAACATGTTTTCAATTTGCTGGGTACATTCCAAGTGGAATTGCTGGGTTTCATGATCAGTTTAACTTTTTAAGGAACTGCCAAACTGTCTTTCAAAATGGTTCTGCCGTTTTTCACTCCTACTAACAATGCACGAGGATTCCAGTTTCTCTATATCCAGTTTCTCTATACCATCATTGTCTGTTTCCTTATAGTCATTTTAGTGAGTATATAGTAGTGGGGTTTTAGTATTTAGGTACTGGGAATTGAACCCATGGTTGCTTTGCCACTGAACCATGTCCCCAGTCTTTTCTTTCTGAGACAGGGTCTTGCTAAATCCCTGAGGCTGACTTTGAATTTGCAGTCCTCCTGCCTCAGCTTCTTGAGTCACTGGGATTACAGGACTGTGCCACCACACCTAACTGTATAATGGTTGTAATCTGAATTTCCATAACGGTAGATAACATTTACTATATTATAATGCACTCATCATTCTTAGACTGATTAGCCATTTTTATACCTTTTTTGGTGAAATGTCTATGCGAGTCTTTTGAATATTTTGGAGTTGTCATCTTGTTTAGTTTAAAGAGTCTATAGTCTGAATTCAAGTCTCTATATGATTGTCTATACATGATTTGTTTTCTACTAATGAGTGTCTTGTATTTTTGTTATTTTAATGGTATCTTTTTTAATGTGAACTTTCTAATTTTTATGAAGTTCATTTAATATTTTTTATTGACATGTTTTTGATGTTGTATCTAGGAAAACTTTTCCCAGTCCAAAATAATAAACATTTTCCCCTTTCTTTTATTGAAAGCTTAAAGTGTGGCTATTGTATTCAGGTCTATGATCAACTTTTAGTGAACTTTTTGATTAATGCAAATTAAGTGTCATTCTTCTTTTTTTCTATTTTTGCACATGGATATTCAGTTGTCTCAACACTATTTGTTCAAGAGGTTGCACCTTTGTTAAAAAAAAAAAAAACTCATTCAGCTATAAATCTAAGTATTTATTTTAGACTCTCCAATAGTTTCCAGTGATCTATATACCTGACCTGTGATAATTGTGATAATACCATGATGTTAGTGGAGATTAATAGTAATAGTAAGTTTTAGAAGCAGATAAGTAATCCTCCAAAACTCTGTGTGTGTGTGTGTGTGTGTGTGTGTGTGTGTACAAAGGGGATGGGGGCGGTGTGCTGGGAATCAAACTCAGGGCCTCATGCATGCCAGGCATCCATACTCATATTCTTTTTAAAATTGTTTTGGCTATTTAAGTTTTTTTTTTTTTTTTTTTTTTTTTGGTGGAATTCACTGTGGTTTTTGTATATGTACACGGGGAAACTATGTCAGATTCATTCCACTGTCTTTCCTTTGATTTATTTATTTATTTATTTATTTATTTATTTATTTATTTATTGGTTGTTCAAAACCTTACAAAGCTCTTGACATATCATATTTCAAACATTAGTTTCAAGTGAGTTATGAACTCCCATTTTTACCCCAAATACAGATTGCAGAATCACATCGGTTACACATTCACCTTTTTACATAATGCCATACTAGTAACTGTTGTATTCTGCTACCTTTCCTATCCTCTACTATCCCCATCCCCCGCCCCATCTTCTCTTTCTGTCCCATCTACTGTAATTCATTTCTCTCCTTGTTTTTCCTTCCAATTCCCCTCACAACCTCTTTTATGTAGTTTTTTATAACAATGAGGGTCTCTTTCCATTTCCATGCAATTCCCCTTTTCTCTCTCTTTCCCTCCCATCTCGTGTCTCTGTTTAATATCAATCTTTTCTTCCTGCTCTTCCTCCCTGCTCTATTCTTAGTTGCTCTCATTATATCAAAGAAGACATTTGGTATTTGTTTTTTAGGGATTGACTAGCTTCACTAAGCATAATCTGCTCTAGTGCCATCCATTTCCCTGCAAATTCCATGATTTTGTCATTTTTTAGTGCTGCGTAATACTCCATGGTGTATAACTGCCACATTTTTTAATCCATTCATCCATTGAAGGGCATCTGGGTTGGTTCCACAGTCTAGCTATTGTGAATTGTGCTGCTGTGAACATCGATGTGGCAGTATCCCTGTAGTACGCTCTCTTAAGGTCTTCAGGGAATAGACCAAGAAGGGCAATAACTGGGTCAAATGGTGGTTCCATTCCCAGTGTTCCCAGGAATCTCCATACTGCTTTCCAAATTGGCTGAACCAATTTGCAGTCCCACCAGCAATGTACAAGTGTACCCTTTTCCCCACATCCTCTCCAGCACTTGTTATTTTTTGACTTCATAATGGCTGCCAATCTTACTGGAGTGAGATGGTATCTTAGGGTAGTTTTGATTTGCATTTCTCTGACTGCTAGAGATGGTGAGCATTTTTTCATGTATTTGTTGATTGATTGTATGTCCTCCTCTGAGAAGTGTCTGTTCAGGTCCTTGGCCCATTTGTTGATTGGGTTATTTGTTGTCTTATTGTCTAATTTTTTGAGTTCTTTGTATACTCTGGATATTAAGGCTCTGTCTGAAGTGTGAGGAGTAAAAATTTGTTCCCATGATGTAGGCTCCCAATTTACTTCTCTTATTGTTTCTCTTGCTGTGAAAAAACTTTTTAGTTTAAGTAAGTCCCATTTGTTGATTCTTGCTGTTAACTCTTGTGCTATGGGTGTCCTATTGAGGAATTTGGAGCCTGATCCCACAATATGTAGATCGTAGCCAACTTTTTCTTCTATCATAAGCAGAGTCTCTGATTTGATATTAAGGTCCTTGATCCATTTTGAGCTCACTTTTGTGCATGGTGAGAGGAGGGGATTCAGTTTCATTTTGTTGCATATGGATTTCCAGTTTTCCCAACACCATTTGTTGAAGATGCTATCCTTCCTCCATTGCATGCTTTTAGCCCCTTTATCAAATATAAGATAGTTGTAACTTTGTGGATTAGTCTCTGTATCCTCTATTCTGTACCATTGGTCCACCCGCCTGTTTTGGTACCAGTACCATACTGTTTTTGCTACTATTGCTCTGTAGTATAGTTTGAAATCTGGTATTGCTATACCACCTGATTCACTCTTCCTGCTCAGAATTGCTTTTGCTATTCTGGGTCTTTTATTTTTCCATATGAATTTCATGATTTCTTTATCTATTTCTACAAGCAATGCCATTGGGATTTTGATTGGCATTGCATTAAACCTATAGAGGACTTTTGGTAATATCGCCATTTTGATGATGTTAGTTCTGCCTATCCATGAACAGGGTATATCTTTCCATCTTCTAAGATCTTCTTCTACTTCTATCACAACAGACACCACAGAAATACAGAAGACAATTAGAAATTATTTTGAAAACCTATATTCCAATAAAATAGAAGATAGTGAAGACATCGATAAATTTCTTAAGACATATGACTTGCCCAGACTGAGTCAGGAGACACACACGATTTGAACAGACCAATATCAATGGATGAAATTGAAGAAGTAATCAAAAGACTACCAACCAAGAAAAGCCCAGTACCAGATGGGTATACAGCGGAGTTTTACAAAACCTTTAAAGAAGAATTAATACCAATACTTTTCAAGTTATTTCAGGAAATAGAAAAAGAGGGAGTTCTTCCAAATTCATTCTATGAGGCCAACATCACATTGATTCCAAAACCAGACAAAGACACTTCAAAGAAAGAAAACTACAGACCAATATCTCTGTGAACCTAGATGCAAAAATCCTCAATAAAATTCTGGCGAATCGGATACAAAGACACATCAAAAAAATTGTGCACTATGATCAAGTAGGATTCATCCCTGGGATGCAGGGATGGTTCAATATACGGAAATCAATAAATGTTATTCACCATATCAATAGACTTAAAGATAAGAACCATATGATCATCTCGATAGACGCAGAAAAAGCATTCGACAAAGTACAGCATCCCTTCATGTTCAAAACATTAGAAAAACTAGGGATAACAGGAACTTACCTTGATATTGTAAAAGCTATCTACGCTAAGCCCCAGGCTAGCATCATTCTGAACGGAGAAAAATTGGAGGCATTCCCTCTAAAATCTGGAACAAGACAGGGATGCCCTCTATCACCACTTCTATTCAATATAGTTCTCGAAACACTGGCCAGAGCAATTAGACAAACGAAAGAAATTAAAGGCATAAAAATTGGAAAAGAAGAACTTAAATTATCACTATTTGCAGATGACATGATTCTATACATAGAAGACCCAAAAGGGTCTACAAAAAAACTACTAGAACTAATAAATGAATTCGGCAAAGTGGCAGGATATAAAATCAACACGCACAAATCAAAGGCATTTCTGTATATCAGTGACAAAACTTCTGAAACGGAAATGAGGAAAAACACTCCATTCACAATATCCTCAAAAAAAAAATAAAATACTTGGGAATCAACCTAACAAAAGAGGTGAAAGATTTATACAATGAAAACTACAGAACCCTATTTAAGTTGTTTTAATTTCTATGTAAATTTTCAAATAAATTTGTCTGTGCCACCAAAAATATCTACTGGTATGTTTTTAGTAATTTTTGAATTTGTAAACTGCTTTAGAAAGAATAACTATCTGGAAAATTTTGAATCTTCCAATCAGTGAATATGAAATCTTTCCACTTATTTATATCTTTTAAGTGTTTCTCAGCAATGTTTCATAATTTTCACTGTTCAGGTCTTGCTACATTTATCTTTATTTTATACTTTTTCATGCTATTATGAATGAAATTTTTATTTCATTTCTGGATTATTTGCTAGTATGCAGAAACACAATTTAATTTTGTAGTTTGAACTTGTATCCCATAAATTTAATAAGCTCCTTTATAACTTCTAAAATTTTCTATATAAAGGATCTTGGCATCTTAGAATGAAGACTATTTACTTAAGAAATCGTATGGTTTTATTTTTCTATTTATATATTTTTTTCATTTCACCAGTTTAAAATTGTAGTGTAATGTTAAATAAAATTGATAAAAGTGGATATCCTTTCTTTATTTCACAAACTTAAGGGAAAAAAATGACACTTTTGTACTGTTAAATATTCTGTTATATGTGCTTTCTTTCATAGCTATTATTTATTAATATAAGGACATTCTTTTTGTCAGACCATTTTGTTGATTTTTTTTTATCAAGTGTGGGTGTTGGGTTTTTGCAAATGCCTTTCCAAAGTCTATTGATAATGTGGTTTGTGTCCTTTATTCTATTAAAATGGTAGGTTGTTTTCATGGATCTTTCACGGTTACACCTCCCTTGCCATCCTGAGATAAATCCTATTTGGATTTATCTCATGGTATAGAATCCTTTTTACGTGAGGGCATCCCTTTCCTTTCACTTTCAATATGTATCCTTAAATATAAGGCGAGTGCCCTACAGGGGATATTTAGTCTGATCATGTTTTATATCCAGTCTGGCAGTCTTGGACATTTTAGAATGTTTAACCATGTACATTGATGTCATATGATTGTATTCCTATCTGTCATTTTGTCATTTGTCTTCTATGTGCCCCTGTCATTTTTATTCTTTATACTCATTTATGACCTTCTTTGGCATAAAATATTTTTTCTCTAACATTTTAAAATTCTGTGAATTTTTTTTGAAAACTTTTTTGATGTTGTTTTTTAATGGCTGCCCTAGGAAGTGAAACATGACTCATCGCGGCCTACTTTAATTTCAATTCTAATAAAATACAAAATATTTTCTCCAATTTAGCTTCATTTCCTCCCTTCTTTGTGTTGTTACTGTCATTAGCACAACATTGACAATTAATTTCTTAATGAATAAGAAATACACTTATTTTGGGTCTAACCACATATTAACTATTTCTAGTGTTATTCATTTCTTCCTTTGGTTTTGAGTCACTGTTTGACATCATTTGCTTTCAGTCTGAAAGCATTCATTTTGTAGTTCTTTTTCAGATTTTTTTTTTTGTAAGTTCCTTTAAGTCTGGTATCAATTCATTTTCTCAGTCTATGTTTGAGAATATCTTTAATTTCCTTTTACTTGTATTGGGGAGAGGTGTACCGAGGATCTAATTCAAAGACACTTTACCACTGAGCTCCATCCCCAGCCCCTTTTATTCTTCGTTTTGGAGACGAATCTTACTAAGTTGCTGAGGGTCTTGCTGAATTGCTGAGGCTGGCCTTCAACTTGTCTCTGCCTCCCAAGTCTCTGGAATTACAGATGTGTGCCATCTCCACCAGCTGCCTTCACATTTCTCATGATGGTTTTTCTGGGTCTGCTGTCATGATTTAGTAAGATCTTTTGTTTTGTCTTGTTTTGCTTTGATTCTTTGCCTTTTTTGTCTCCACTGCTTCTGATGAGTGGTCAGCCAATAAGGAGGATTTCTCCATTCTGAAAGATAAACTATTTTTTTTCCTTGCTACTTTAAAAATTTTCTCTTTGTTTTCAACTTTTGACAACTTGACTACAAAATGTCTAGGCATAAATTCTTTTCATTTATCTTTTCTAAGAGTTGTTAAGCTTCTTGGATGTGAAGGTTAGTGCTTCTGATTAAAATTTGGAAATATCTAGCTGTTATTCAAATAGGTTTCTTCTCTTCTCTCTCCTTTTTCTTTCTACTACACACATTAAGGTCCATTTTATATCTTCCCCTCAGTATCTGTGAGTCTGTTGATTGTTGCCTGTACAAATTTGTTTCCTAAAAAAATTTTCTGCTCATAGACAATACACATGACACTAGACAGGCAGAGTGATTGTGGAAAATAATGATAATACAGAAAACAAGTTTCCTGAGGAACAATACAAAGATGATCAGATAAACAAAATACCAGAGGACTTTATAATTAGGAAAATAAAATAAAACAAACACAGAAAACTTCAATAAAATACCAGAGCTCAATAAATAAGAAATATACTTATTTTGTATCTAACCACATATTAACTCTTTCTGGTGTTCTTCATTTCTTCCTTTGCTTTTGAGTCATTTGGCTGAATGCCCCTGAGTTCAATCCCTAGTACTTCCCCCCAAAAAAAAATAAAAAATAAAAATTTATAAAACTATAGAAATAAAGAAGACTTGGGTATACACTTTCTTGCTGGTCCAGTATTCCAGTCAAAGGCAAAAAGGGGTTTTAGCTGGTTTCAGCTAAATCTTGGTGAGCCTCCATTCTGTCAGTATCTCATATGCAAAGACCCACACATGGAAACTGCTATGGCTAAAGAAGACTGAATTCATGAAAATAAGTAAAAACACATACTATGTGGAATTATGTACTCTATCACAGTCAGAAGGTATTAGAAAAAACTTGAAAGATATGGGGTTTTATGAGACAATTTGGGAGACAATTCAGAGAAGTGGGACTTTGGCCTGCAGTGGATGCTGTCAGAGAGTAGGAACTGATACTCATGGGTATCTTAATAAATCTCATTCAAAAGGTGCTGAACAAGGGAAATTAAAATTCTATTTGCTAAAAAATGTCAGTAACTCATTTCTTGCTAGGAGAGGAAAATGTTTGGCCAGCTTTGCAATTTCAACAATTTTTATATATATATATATATATATATATATATATATATATATATATATATATATATTTGTTTGTTTTGTTTTGTTTTGTTTGTTCGTTCTAGGGATTGAACCCAGGAGTGCTTAACCACTGAGCCACATCCCCAGCCCTTTTTATATTTCATTTAGACATAGGGTCTCACTGAGTTGCTGAGGCTGCGTTTGAACTCTAATCCTCCTGGTCTTAGCCTCCTGAGCTGCTATGATTACAGGCATGCACCACTGTGCCTGGCAATTTTCATATTTTTGTCTGCAATTAGACATTATTACTGAGTAGACTTGCTTTTTCTTGATGTCATGGTGACAGGAGTTTCCTTGTCTGAAATTCATACTCTGTTCAACAGAACACCATTACCACCACTTTTCCTCTGAGTATTGAATTTATCATTTTATTTTTCTAATTTCTCTTAAATGTTTTTCTAAAACTGAAAGTGATCACAACACTCAGAGAGACCAAGAGATCTTTATTGCAGCAGTGCGAAAGAGAAGAAAAGAGAGAGAGAGAAAGAGAGTGGGGAAAGAGAGGAGAGAAGGAGAGAGAGAGAGAGAGAGAGAGAGAGAGAGAGAGAGCGCAAAGAGATTGAGGGGCCTAGCAGGAGGGAGTTTTTATAGCCAAATCTAATGGGGTCTCTGGGTCTGCAAGCTGCCTTGTTGATGTACAGTGATTGGATCATATAGTAGTTGCTAAGGTGTCATCTTCTGCCTTCAGGCAGATGGGGCAGGGGTCAGATGTGGGTTTCCATTGCACCAGATGGGTGGGGGTCCAGTATTCAGCCTTGAGTGGGGTTGAGTATTCAGACTTGAAGCAAACAGGTGATAAAGGACCAGACAGAGGGGGGTTTAAGTGCCCAGCTTATCCTGCAGCTAACATTCGTTCAGCCCACCCTGCAGACAACTTAGTTCAGCCTGCCCTACACCTAACAGAAACTGTATTTAATTCACTTTTCTTCTTTATCTCTATAGTTTTTAAAGTTTTATTTATTTTAAGGGGTACTGGGGATTGAACTCAGGAGCCCTCAACCACTGAGCCACATCCTCCTCCCTTTTTTTTTTTTTTTTGTATTTTATTTAGAGACAGGATCTCACTGAGTTGCCTAGCACCTTGCCATTGCTGAGGCTGGCTTTGAACTAACAACCTGCCTGCCTCAGATTCCCGAGCCACTGGGATTACAGGCATGTGCCACCCTACCCAGCTCTATATTTTTTTTAAAGCACCATATATTGTCTTATAAAAATATTATAATCTGACTACTAAAAACTGTTTGGGTTTCTCTCAAGATGACATGAATTTATCTTCTCCATGTATTTTTGAAAAACATCTTATCTTCCTCTTACAGAGGTTAATTTTGATCCACCAGAAATAATTACAGTATTTTGTAGCCAGAACTCCTCCATCATGAGACATGTTCCAGTGCTTGCTTTTTCCTCCTATGAGCAATCTCCCTTTTCTCTATTGGGGTCTGCTCTCTTCAAGGTTCTCTTGTGGATTCAATTTCTCATTTTTCAAAGTTTCCCAGCATTTGTTTCTTATAGCACTTCAGGAGGGACCAGCAAGACACCTTTCTCTGAAAGCCATTGGCAGTTCATCCAGATGGCCAGGAGCATGACCAGGTTAAACTAGGCTAAGATCCTGCCATGTTTTTCAGGCCTTTCTTCTAACCAGCCTTTGCAACCTCCTGCAAGAATTTGCAAATCACAGTGTTTTTATGGTACCCTCACACTCTGGTGGTAGGGAACTTATGTATTCCTCATAGTGTCATCTTCAAAATGGCCTTGCTATGAAACTTTATCTGGTGACTCTGATAAAACCATTTCTCTTCTGCATATTGATCTAAAAAAAAACTCATGTGGTCATGACCATCACAGTGATCTGGAATTCCAAGTTGACAGGATGCACAGAGAAGAATCAGCAGGTCAACCAAAGACATGGAGACAGCGGGTGGAGGAATCCAGAAAAACATTCTGTAAATCCAAGAGGCGGACTATGGCTGCTGACAACTAAGAGAAGCTGGTGACAAGCAAGCTTGGGGTAGGAGTGAGGAATAAGGAAGCTGTAGGCCATGGTTGACTCTGAGATCCATAAAAGGATGTAGATAAGAAGGTGTCCTTGAGAGAGGCCCACATGAAAGAGACCTGTATAAGGAGCTCAGGTGTAATCCTTTCATGCTCAGCCTCTCCACTGGGTTCAGGCCCTGGCAAGTGGCCTTTTTTCAATATCCTGTGCCTGCATGGCCAATCCCAACTCTGCCTTAGGTTGGTCACAATGCAACCCTAAGACCTCAAGCTTCCCCATCCCAACCCCACACTTGAACTCCATCTCTTGACCTCACCCACCTCTGATCCTATACAGAGAGACCCACCCAGCAACACTGCTAGTCTCCTTTCAGATCTTATTTCTCTTCAGATGTCTTACCTCCATCAGTTCAGTAGAGATGATGTCACAATATTTCAGGAGAAAATAATCAGGGCTCATTCCCAGGATGCAAGGGGAGCTGGGTCCAAGAGGCCACCCAAAAAACATAGGATGGTTTGGGGTCAGAGGCTTGTGCTGTTGTTCAGCCTTAGTATCTGAGCTCACCCCATTGAAGCACCTTCCAGAACTTTTGGCTGAAGTTTCCATGATGATAGTAAACAAGACTCAAATGCTATGGCTACTAGGCCTCATGCCAGTTTTGTTATGTGCTTAAGAATTAAGAGCTCAGATATGCAGCTGTGATGAGCAGAACAGAGTACAGAGGCCCGGGAAAGACTTGAGCAAGAGAAGACTAAAGGCATAGATAGGGAAAGGAGAGGTTCAAAGATCTACTCCAAATCTGGGATCATGGCAGAAGCAATGGGAAGAATCAAAGAAAGGACCTTAGACTGTGGAACCTAGAGAGAGAGGTATGGAGTTTCAGGGAAGCCCAGA